>NC_132861.1:25621250-25945500 GCF_048164855.1 Canis lupus baileyi
ATGGGGATGAGCAAAAAAGGTTTTAGATGGAGACAGGAAAGGTTCCTAATTTATTTAAAAGTAAAAGTAGATAGTTAAAAAAAAAAAAAGTATTCCCCAAGTTGAGGATTTGTTTCCTATGCCAAAAAAAGTGTGTGTATGCATGTACACACACTACCGTAGATTAATGACCGTATATATGGGTCATTAATTATGTTATGGGGTTTACAGCCTAAAAATGTTGTTTTTCATAGTCTGCTGAATTAGATATTATTTATTGATAAAATCTAAATACAAGAGACCATATATCAAGCTACAAATCTTAAAAACATAGCTGGTACAGAGAGAATACAAGTAAATTTTACACATGCATTTCATTTTTGGTTTTGAAATCTACTTCTGTAAATTATGGAAAAGTCACTGTGAAAATTTTTATTCCCATCCTTTCTTCTAATGCCCAGCACCTGGCCCACATAGCCACCACGAAAATACTGTTAAATGACTAAGAATAACTAGAGCTTTATTAAAGCTATTAAACTAGCTTTAATCATTGCAAACCTGTCATCTGAATGTGAATATTTGTGTCCTTGATTTGTCCTTGACACTAGAGGATTTATAAGCTCTCTTGGAAAATGAAGTGCCAGAGAGCAGAAATTAGTCAGAAGTCTGTAATAAAACCCATCCGTTTAAATGTGGCAATCTTGTTTCAGCTGGCCTTCCTCATTAGAACTTACAAATTCTACACTAGTAAAGTGAGAGAAATGATGCAAAATAGGGGGTTTTACCTCAATACCATGGGTCCTTCTTTCAATGCTAAGGCTTTTGTATATTATGAGTTCTGTTTCTGTATGTTTCACCCGATGGGTTCATGTAACAATGGAAAATCAGAGAACCTTCCCAAGAGCTAAACTTTCTTGCGAGCCTACATTCAGGCTGATGGTGGCCAACGAAAGCTAGTCATTTAAGGAGACCCAATCTGCATTAGTTTAAAGGTCTCCTTTGGGGGATCCCTGGGTGGCGCAGCGGTTTGGCGCCTGCCTTTGGCCCAGGGCGCGATCCTGGAGACCCAGGATCAAATCCCATGTCGGGCTCCCAGTGCATGGAGCCTGCTTCTCCCTCTGCCTGTGTCTCTGCCTCTCTCTCTCTCTCTCTCTCTCTGTGACTATCATAAATAAAAAAAAATAAAAAATAAAAAAAATAAAGGTCTCCTTTGGGCCAGTGTCCAAGCAGCCTAAAGTTCAAACTCCCTCTCTGAGCTATTTCTTCTCCATGGTGTCTGGTCTTTTCTCTTTCTTTCTTCTGTAGCATCCTGGTGATAGAAAGGTCTTGCATTCTTGAGGTGTTGTGGGCAGTAATGGACTTGTTACCCCCCACTTCTGCTGCTGCTTCCCATCTTCCCAGGAGTGCTGACCTCTTTTCATTTGCTGCTGAAGGAACCCCTGCTGCAGTGATTTCTGGTCACTTCTGCTGCCCTTGGGACAGATGGTCCCTTCTCATGCCTGCCCCACTCCGGGGATTCACCTCTACTTTGGCTTTCACTGGTACTGTGGATCCTCTGAACCCTGAGGGCCAGTCCTTGGCTTAAGCCTTCTACCCCGTAGCTTTGCTGCATATCCTCTTACCCCTTACCATGGTGACTCCTGGCAGGCCCCTAGATCTTAACACTCAGCTACCTTCTCTGTTCGTCCTGAAAGCATGTGGAAATTCTAGGTACTCTGGTTCCATCCTAGAGCCAAGGGAGACTGCAAAGAAGAGGTGGGAAAGGGAATTGTCTTTAACCCTCTCTGCCTAAATACCCCTTAACATTATTTCTCTTCTGTGGTACAGCCACACCTGTTGCTCAAGTTCAGAATTGGAGGCCAGGTGCATGTCCTTTCCTCCATCTGCTTTATTCCCATCTTGTTCCCTGTAGATTTTCTACCCTTCCCCATTAGAAATGCTTTTCCTTCTCCTTTCTGTGTCCCCTCCTCCCCTACCATATGAACTTGTTCTTGAGGGTGCCTCAAAATAAAAGGGTTGTAGTATGGACAGTGAACATTACTGAGAAAAGAGAATACATCAAGAGATCTTCCAAAAATATCCCCAGAGCAATTCAATAAATATTTATGGAGCAGCTATTATGTGCTGGATTATGGTGAGCAAAATAGATGAGACTCCTATCCTTAATGAGCACACAGCCTTGAGCATGAAAGATGTCTACGCAAAGGCATAGAGATATATGCATAAGGATGAGCATTGTAACATTATTTTTAGAGTCCAGTGAAATGCCCATTGATAAGGAAATGGTTAAGTAAATTATGGACCAGCCATACTATGGAATATTATGCAATAGTGAAAAAGAATTAGATAATAAGATAAATCTGTACATATTCACATAGAAGAAGAATTTATACATACTAATCTGAATATATGTTGTCTGTATATATACACACATGTGTCTGCGTGAGTATAAGTATTTTAAAAATTCATAGCCAACTATTAATCATGATTTCTCTTAGGAGGTGAGATTTGATGTAGATGGAAAGAGGGAAAGGAGGGAACTTTCACCTTAATAAACCCCTATGTTGTATATTGATTTTGTAATTTTTTAGACAGGAAAAATAAACACTGAGACTTGTTACTGGCACACAATCCAATTTACATCTTTGGAGGTTTTTTTTTTTTTTTTTTTTTTTTAAAGATTTTATTTATTTATTCATGAGAGAGAGAGAGGCAGGGAGGCAGAGACACAGGCAGAGGGAGAAGCAGGCTCCATGCAGGGAGCCTGACGTGGGACTCAATCCCAGGACTCCAGGATCACACCTGGAGCCAAAGGCAGACGCTCAACCACTGAGCCACCCAGGTGTCCCTCTTTGGAGTTATTTCCAAACTGTACATAGGTAAGAGGGGATGAAAGGGTGAGATAACACACTCTACTCCAGCTCACTCATCCCCTGTCCTGTGGAAGAAGGCAAAGTAGTGTACTCAGACCTTTAAACTGTCTGCACATGCAGCGTTCCTAGGACAGTGACGATGTCCCTCCATGCACACTGTCCCCTGGTGCACTCTACCTTCCCCCTGTCCCCCGCCCCTTCAGTCCTTCTGTGTTTTCAGCTCCTTTATTTCCCATACAAAGTCCCTGTCTGCTTGTTTTCCCAAGTTTGTCTTTTTTTTTTTTTTTAAGATTTTATTTATTTTAGAGAGGGAGAGAGCAAACGCGAGAAGGGGGAGGAGTAGAGAGAGAGGGAGAGAGATTCTGAAGCCGACTCTTCTCTGAGCACGGAGTCCCATGTGGGGCTCAATGCTGCAACCCTGAGATCACTACCTGAGTCGAAATCAAAAGTCAGACGCTTAATTGACTAAGACATCTAGGCACCTCCCAAGCTGTCATCTTTTGCCTTAGAAAACAGTAAGTCCCAAATGTCCTCCCATGTTTTTTTTTTTATTAATACTTTATTTATTTAAAGGTTTTATTTATTCATGATAGACATAGAGAGAGAGAGAGAGAGGCAGAGACACAGGCAGAGGGAGAAGCAGGCTCCATGCAAGGAGCCTGATGTGGGACTCGATCCCAGGACTGCAGGATCGTGCCCTGAGCCAAAGGCAGGCGCCAAACCGCTGAGCCACCGAGGGATCCCCGTCCTTCCATGTTTTAAATATTTTCACCAACTGTGGTGTGTTATAAATCAAAATTGCTATCATGCCATCCAGTTCTGCTGCTATAAGACCAATGGTTAGAGAAAGAAAAAGGTTGCCTGAGCCTCCATCATGGTTAGAGTTTGTTTTGGGGGACTATTATCCTTACCCATCTAATACTATACTATCTGCCTGGGCTGGTTTCTCTCCAGAAACACCCGTCACATCTTTCAAGATATGTATTCCCCCCACTACTGTATTTTTTTTAAAGATTTTTTATCTGTTTATTCACGAGAGACACAGAGAGAGAGCCAGAGACACAGGCAGAGGGAGAAGCAGGCTTTATTCAGGGAGCCCAATGTGGGACTCGATCTTGGGACTCCAGGATCACGCCCTGGGCCAAAAGCAGGCCCTAAACCACTGAGCCACCCAGGTGTCCCTGTACTTTTTAACTTGTTATTCTGAAAGAGCATTTGGCCCATCTCAACTTTGGGTTACACTAGAAAGTGCTCTTGGTTTAACTGTTACTAGAGGGAGCCATACCTCACCACTCCTTCCCCCATTACTGGGGCCATTTCCTGGCTGCCAGGGGCAGGGAAGAAGGCTTCCATCACATAACAGTATACTTCATGGGTGCCTTGTATGGAAATGATCATCAGTTTCATCATCAATTCTTAGATCTTAGATCACTTCTTAGCCATTCATACATAGGTATAGCTAGTATTTTTTCATTTGTTTTATATTTAACAAGATTTCTTATAAATTCAAGATAGTCTAGGTTTATTGCCTGCCTGTAGGCAAATCATTTCTCTTTGAGCCTCAGTCCCCTCATCTGTAAAATGGGGACATTAATAGGATGAACCTCATAGTGATGTTCAGAGATTAAATAAGTTAATAAAGTAAAGCATTTAGAACAGTGCCTGGCACATAATAAGTACATGATGTTATTTGTTATACTGCAAATGCCTTTCTTTATAACTTTTCCTCTTTAACTTATGTTTATTTTTCACATTTTAATTAATTATAAGTATAGATCTTCCAAGTTCTTACAATATCTGCATCATATGCACATGAATCATTCTTGTGCTTTCATCTTTTCCTCCCCCCTCTCTCCCCAGTTCTTGAGGCCCAGTACTTCCTTTTTTTTTTTTTTTTCATCATCTTTCTAGTCTCACCCTCAAATCACTGGCTCTAGGAGCCCTCCCTGACCACATGTCTTGAGGCTAGGTGAGGTCCACCTGTCATATGCACCTTGGTTTTTGCACTGACACACTCAGGGAAAGTATAGATATTTAGTTTGTGTCTTGATTCCCCTGTAAGACCATGGCTTGCTAAGGGCAGAGACTGTGCTGACCCCTTCAATGCTATAGCTGTAGCGCCTAACCTAGAGCATGGCATAAATAGGTAACTAATATTCATTTAATGAGAAAATGCACATATAGGAAATAAGACTTAAATGGATTACTAGATTCAGTCTGCATTTCTACAGAGACCACTAAGAACATAGACATTTAGAACAATTTTTGAGAGGAAAATAAACACCTGGACAAAAGTCTGTTTCCAACTATATCAGGTCAGGCCCTATTTATTTAATGATTATTATTCTAAATGCTGCTATAGATTATCAAGCTGATAATGTTAATTACTGCTTTTATGGCTTTAAGTTTAATATTGGGAACAAGATTATTTGCTTATTTACTTCAAGAAAAGCTTTGGGGTTAAGAAACATAAACAGAAATATAAATGTGCATGAATACACACATACACATACACACACACACATGTATATATATCTGAGGACATTTTAAAGTAGATATTTTGTGAAACTCACAACCTTCCCTGGCTCCTTGAGTATTTATCAGGCCTCGTTTTGAGTTTCCTTTCAATCAGAAAAAGGCTTCTGGCAACTTTATTCCTACTACAGTTGTTTCAAATAATTTTGTATAAAATAGCTAAGTATTCTTTAGCTAATCAACTAACATTACTAGAACCTTTAAAATTCATTCAATAGTTAAATTCTTTCATGTCTGCTACATTGCTACTTGTCAGCCTATTTAATTTTTTTTTTCTGAATGTTTTAGCCACCTTAGAACAGAACAGCTTTCAAACACAGCTACATAGTGGTTTGTACACAGCAAGTGAAATAAATCCTTTGCACTAGAAAGTCAAGCTTTAAAAAAGAAAATAAACTGAGATCTAAGTCCTGGGGGAAAGAACCCAACCCAGCCATGATAGCTGTAAATAATATCTGAAGCATCCCCAGCTGGGAAGCATATATTCAGAAATTAATTCTCTTTATCTGCACAGCAAGTGCCAGTTGGTTAGGAAGGAACTCTATGAGTCACTGCATCTCATAGCAGCTTCTCTCTTCTGTTTTGTGTTTCTGTTAAGATATAAAAGGTTGTATTTCATTCACTTAACGTTGGTTAAGTCCATAATATTTAATCCAATCAGAAAACATAATCACAGTAAGCTTGAAACCACGCATTATAGATTACCTCTAAATATAGTGAAATTTTCCTTTTGCAGATGCAAGTATTGGCATTATGATGAAAACCTGCTGACTTCCAGTGTTGTCATCGTCTTCCATAACGAAGGATGGTCAACCCTCATGAGAACAGTCCACAGTGTAATTAAAAGGACTCCGAGGAAATATTTAGCAGAAATTGTGTTAATTGATGATTTCAGTAATAAAGGTAATGGTTATGGAAAATTGCCATTTTGTCTATGAAAAAGTTAATTATGAACAATTACAGAATGTAATTTTAAAACAATTAGCCTTTAAAAATTAATAATTAGCATCTATTGATAGCATCTGTTATCAGAAGTTGGCACTATGCCAAGCATTGTATATGAATTATTTCGTTTAATTCTAAAACAGTCCTTGAGCCTGGTGTTGATATTATCTTTATTTTACACCTGAGGCTCAGAGATGTTAAATAACTCGCCAAACATCACAGAGTAAGTAGTTAACAGATGGATCCAAATCTAGAGGCTCATAAATCTGTGTATTTAACTACCATCTTACACTATGTCATTCTTTGCGCCTTGGATTTTGCAAAAATTTGGTCATGGAGATAATTTATTGAAAGACCAAAAAAATGCAATTGTCTATATAGTGTAATACCACCCGATGGTCCATCTATGGTTGTCAACTGAAATCTATATACCTATTTAATAGCCCATATTTTGCCCTTCAATAATGATGCAAATACTGAATTTGACCAGAAACTGAGGACCATTGTTATTTATAATAGAAAGTACCTACTAAAGCTTATTTTGTTCTATATTTGATTTAATATGTTGAATAAAAGGAAATTGTGTTGTATTTTTTTTTCTTTTTAAGGAGTCAGCTGTTATAACATTTAGAGAGGTATTGGTTAGTCTTGGCTCAACTTGGCAAGAAAGAGATTGAGCAGTGGTTTTCCAGATAAGTGGGTTTTTTAAATTAACATTTTTTTCTTTAAGTAAATCCATTATTGTAAGCTGAATGTATCTTCTTAATGGCACAAGTATTAGAAGATAGATAATCCTACAGTTCAGACCCCATATCAGCATGCTAAGTTAAAAATGTAGTTATGCTGCTGACACCCAGATGTGGATGTTTCCTAACTCCTTTTTGTTTGTCATAAAAAACTGAATTGAATTCTTTGGAAAATTGACCAAAGAGCTCAGGCTACTCAATAACGACAGAATATTTGCTTTTTTGGCAAATAAGTTTTGCAGAGAATTTTTGTGTAAGAATAGTGATACCACTGAATATACATGCTAGAGATGAAGACAGAACATGAGTAGCATGAAAATACCATTCAGAACAGCTTTACAAAAGCTTTCTCCAAAACTTAATTTGTAACTCTTGAGGTCTAGATAAACCTCTGCTGTTTTGGCAAGGACGTGACTAGAATCTTGATCTCCGTGCTAACATATGTTAGTAAGAAATAGCAATATGGCCTGGGTTTTTTTTTTTTTTTCATAATCTTTGAACAACTAATCACTTTTTTCAAATAATCACTTTTAATTATGGTAAAGAACATAAACTTTAAACTTTTTAGTCCTGTCAAATGCCCTTTAACTCAGACATCTTACTTTGGTTGTAATTTTCTGTGACAGGAGTGTTTTAATTAAGAATACTATTCCTGGGCAGCCCCAGTGGCTCAGCAGTTCAGTGCTGCCTTTAGCCCAGGGCCTGATCTTGCAGACCTGGGATCAAGTCCCATGTCGGGTTTCCCTGCATGGAGCCTGCCTCTCCCTCTGCCTGTGTCTCTGCCTCCCTCTGTGTGTCTCTCATGAATAAATAAATAAAATCTTAAAAAAAAAAAAAAGTACTATTCCTGGGGTGCCTGGGTGGCTCAGGGTCCTGGGATTGAGCCCTTCATCGGGCTCCCTGCTTATCAGGGAGCCTGCTTCTCCCTCTGCCTGCTTGTGCTCTCTCTCTCTCTCTCTCTCTTTCCCTCTCTCCCTCTCTCCCTCTCTCCGTCTCCCTCCCCCTCTTTGTCAAATCAATAAATAAAATCTTAAAAAAAATATTCCTGTCTCAAGATAAATATTTGAAAATATGTTTTAAAGTGATACTGTTGATACCAACTATATTTGAGATTTAGGAAACCTACATCTACAAAAACAACTGAGAAATCTCATGTATGTGATTATGCTGTTTTTAAGAAGCCCTATGTTATTAATGCAAGTAGGAGCTTAGTATATCCTTAAAAAAAAAAAAAAAAAAAACTAAAGATACATTAAAAATGTGTTTCCCATCCTAAAATAACTGCTTGGCTTCAGAAAAGGAGAACAAAATTTTGGACCTGTTTTTGTCCATCTTTCATTTTTTTGTGATCAACGTTCCTGTTGCTACAAACCTCTAATATTCAGCCTTTTAACACATTTTAATAGTAATCAAGTGCAAGGCCCACTCAACTTCCAGAGCTCAGAGAGGCATGTGTTGGGGCTGCCCATGATTAGAAGAACAGAAAGTCTTTAACTTTCCCAATTTCAAAACCACCTTAAGATATGTCAGTCCTGTCCTGTGAGTGAAAACTTGGTTTGTTTTTTTCCCATATATTCAGAAATTGAAAATTTGAGTTATAATTTTTCTTTTAATGACAAAATACTAATATAAAAACTTGCAAAGGAGCTCGCTGCTCCCAATACTTGGGTTTCTGGAAAATACAGTTTTCTCTCTAAACAAAGTGTGGGAAACAGAGCACACTCCTCCATGCCTGTCATCAGCCAGCGGAGGCTAAGTGGGACCAAGGGAAAATAGGACTCCACGCTCTCAGTGTATGCAGTTCTCCGGTTTATACTATGTGTTTTCTGTGGCTGAGCCTCGGCTCTGCCCCACATCTTCATTGCAGGGCAGCCCAATCTCCTACATTGCTGGCTTTGTGCAGAGGAAGAGGTAATGGTGAAGCACCAGTGGGATTTTAACACTGCTGCTCCCAAGTGCCTCATGTCATTTTGTCCTCTCATTGACCAGGGCAAGGCACATGGTCTAGCCTGCCCTCATGGGGTTGGAGTGAAGAATTATTCTCCAGGGAGGGGCGAATATTTTGAACGTTATTAGAGTCGACCACAGTGTGAGATCCCAAAGAAGCCAGAAGTCATTTGATCAACCAATAAATCTTTTGGACCACATGAACTAAAAATCTGAATTTGAAGAAGAGGCCATCAACTCATTTCTGGCCATAACAATTTATTTTAGATTTATTTAGATTGCATAGCCAAAAGAGCACTGAGATACTATTCAGAAGGGCCTTTTAAAAAGTAATTTAGGATTGGGGCACCTGGGTGCCTCGGTTGAGCATCTGACTCTTGATTTTGGCTCAGGTCATGATCTCAGGGTTGTGAAATCAAGCCCCACATCAGCTCCCCATCAGCGGGAAGTTTGCTTGAAATTCTTTCTCCTCTCCCTCAGCCCCTCCCCCTACTTTCTCTCTCTCTCTCTCTCATCCTCTCTCTCTCATAGAAATAAAGTCTTAAAAAATAATTTGGATTGTACTGAGCTGAGAAAAATGAGAAAGTAAGACTTAAAAACAAAAAAATCACTTAAATTGAAGGGAAAAGTACCTAGATTTTCTGGGGAAAAATATAATTTCAGCATGCGAATTTTATTTGTAATACTCATTCAAATTAGATGCCAAAATAGAAAAAGGTAATTTTTTTCTTCTCAATTTTGAATACCAATGTGTAGGTGTATTGCTAATTATAAGCTCCCTAAAAATGAGTCAGGTATTAAGTGCACAGCCTGATTTGACCACTTAACCACCAGCACATCATGAAATATAGCTTCTGGGTCCCTGGATGGTGCATTTGGTTCAGCTTCTGACTCTTGGTTTCAGCTCAGGTCATGATCTCAAGGTGGTGAGATCGAGCCTCGCATTAGGGTCTGTGCTTAGAGTGGAGTCTGCTTAAGTTTCTCTCTCTCTGCCCCTTCTTCTCCCCCCACCCTGGCCTCTCTCTCAAGTAAATAAACCTTTAAAAAATAAGTAAATAAATATAGCTTCTTTGTTGTTTATATATTCATGGGTCAATATTTTAAACAACTTAAAATAATTTTTGTGTCCCCAGGAAACCTCTTTAGAGATCCAAGAGCGAATTGTGGCTGTGACGGGCCACTTTCAAGGGCTCATTGTGACACAAACAAAAACTATTCTCTAGCTACTGGGAAACCAAGGTTTGAAACTTTGGCAAATGTGTCTCATTTTTTTGTTTGCTTGTTTGTTTTTGTTAAAGATTATTTATTTGACAGAGAGAGTACAAGCAGGGAGAGCAGCAGGCAAAGGCAGAGGCTCAGTCCCAGGACCGTGAGATCATGACCTGAGCTAAAGGCAGACACTTAACCAACTGAGCCACCCAGCACCCCGTGTCTTGTTTTTATAGCAGTTTCCTCTACCAGATAGCAATATATACATGTATATTTATTAATCATATATAAATCAGTATTATATTTAAATACATATACATATATGATACATATTTTATAAACCTCTATATACACATACATATATACATACATGCATTTGTCGATACCAAAAATACAGAGAAAATTGGATCCTTTCATTCTTATTTGCCAACTTAATGGGAACTATATTTATAATACCAAGACTGCAACCTTCAACACTGATTATAGCTGGAGGAAGATGGCCCAGAAACAAATGTTAACCTATACTTTATGTAGATTCCAATAAAGTCATATAATGTTATTTATAGTCCGTGTATCTTCAGAAATCTGGAGCCATTACTTCTGCCGAAGCAAACAAAATGTTTGCCTTAAAGCTTTGATACGACATTAAATATGTGAATTAAAAAAAAAAAGATTTCATGTCACCTGGCCTAGTCATAATATATCTAATGTTTGGAGAGATGTTTGATCACTTTCAGGCTCACCAGTTCTCTGTAGGCATATTAAGTTCAAAAATTCACTCAAGTAATATACTTTGCCTTACTTCCCTATAAACATTCAGTCTGTTTAAAATTGACTGCCCAAAGTACCTGTTGCCTATTCCTGTTTCTTGAGAAAAATAGTAGTATAAGTAGTTGGTCTACATAAATAAAATTTATAATGTTGATTGAATATTTTTTATTCATAGAACACTTAAAAGAAAAACTAGATGACTACATTAAGCTGTGGAATGGCTTGGTGAAGGTATTTCGAAATGAGAGAAGGGAAGGTCTGATTCAAGCACGAAGTATTGGTGCTCAGAAAGCCAAACTTGGACAGGTAGGAAACACTGGAAATTTACAATGTCAACACCTTGGATTTGGTAACCGAATGATCATACACGTTTTTAAGTACTCTTTAGATTCCTTTTTTTAATTAATGAAAATGCTGGCTTTATTAAATGGTTAACTTATGTCAGAACTGACTCTTGTGCTGATTTATAGTAGCATCTAATTTTAAATTGTGTGTGGTATACAGTGTGCCATATATGAGGAGTGCTCTTTCACCCTGCCTGTTTTTTCTTTTAAGGTTTTGATATACCTTGATGCCCACTGTGAGGTGGCGGTTAACTGGTATGCACCACTTGTAGCTCCCATATCTAAGGACAGGTAACGTTACCTTGCTTTTTTTTTTTTTTTTTTCTTTCCTGGGTGAAAAGTAAACCTTGCCCTAGAGGGACAAATACAATTTTCATTCTTCAGATTCCAGTTCAAGCTTTGTGCTTTAATCGTTAGCATTCAGCTAGTTGTTTCCTGGGGTGGAGCTAGACTGATAAATTTGGGTTGATCCAGACGCAGGCAGTCAGGCATTTGGGATGAACCTAGGGTGTCTCACTCCAGAGTTGTCTTATGGTTGGGATATTGAACAGACATCCTCTAGCTCCAAAAGTTTTCTCCAAAAGTAACAAGCAATTTTGCTCCCTCTACACTGTAGTAACAATTCTAAATACTTGAAGAGACATGCTTTGAAATTTTACCTATTGGTCCTTTATGCCCTTTTGAATTCTTACTTCAGATAAAAAGGACCAGTTGTGACACGTGTCAGGGTTTTGGGTTCCTATAGAAACTTTAAGGTTTAGAAATAGACAACTAGTCCATGGAAATGTGGCCATCACCATTACATTTACAAAAATGTCTAAACAATAGAAAGCTTTTGGTCCAGAATTCTATTTCGGAATCAAGGGAAATAAAACATGTCCTTGTGAATGACATGAGTCAAAGGGAGAGCTTGGGGGGTTTCAGTCTTCGGAAGATTTAGTATGAAGGCCTATCATAAACATTTTTCACATGCTGATTTAATCCTCATGGCAACCCTGAAAGATAGATATAGCTCCGTCATACCGAAAAGGATATTAAAGCCTAGAGAAGTGAATTGATTTGCCCCAAACAGCTAATAAACTATCAAACTGAGACACTTCACACTATTTCTTTAGAAATCTGAGACTCATGAGAAGTAAAGAAAGAGAACACACCCTCACCTCTCCAGATGAAAGCTAGTGGTCTTCAGGCATGATGAGGAAGTGGTTTTTCAGAGAGTCCTGTGGGAATCCCACACGTATCCCCCAGTGACCCCCACCCCCACGGTCCCCTGGGAATCTACTGGTTGCAGAGAATAAAGCACTTATCTCAATTCCACTTCCCCCTATCAGAATTCTAAGCCCTGTAGGTTTTTCTCTTCTCCTTGGTTTCTAAATATCTGAAAAGCACCTTAACATGGTTATGAAAAGCTGCAATCTCTATTTCAGGAAATGCATTTTAAAATCCTGTCTGATAAGATGAGCATTAAAACAAGCTGGGTGCCAAAATTATCTTTGTTTTTTTGTTTTGTTTTGTTTTTTCAAAATTATTTTTGCAGAGTTTATCCTTAACCTAATCGGTCATAGAGTAGTACTAGCATTTTATGAAGCCCAAATACAAGGTATTTTTTGACTTCGAGTTCTCAGGCCATTACTTAAGTTCTTCAGCAGGTTTTGAGGGAATTTTTTCTTTTTTTTTTTTTTTCTTTTTAAAAAAAGCAGGAATACAACACAGTACTTTGTGTGTGTGTGTGCAATGAAAGCTGTTTGTTGCAATAAAAGAAGTAGGAAAAGAAGATCAAGTAAAGGAACAGAAACAGATTTTCATTAATAACTTTTTCCAAAGGAATAGAAAGCAACAGGGTTAGGAGAACCTCTAAGAATGTAGCGGGTATTATTTCTGTACACACACACTTGCTCATACACATTCACATCCACAACCACACTCAGATTCTCACCATGTTCATACTCACATTACACTCAGATACACACAGTCTCACGTTCACACATTTACACATGTACATTCTCATGCTCATTCATACTCACATTTATACACTCCTATTTATGCTCATTCACACTCACACATTCATACTCATTTTTTTTAAGGGAGGAATAAGGAGGGAAAATAACAGGCAGGAAAATCTCGTAAATAGTGCAAAATTACCAAGAAAAGCTGTCTGTAGGACAAAACTAAAAATGAGAAAGCACTATTAAGTTCAAAGACATGGCTCTTTGTCCCTGACCTCTGTCTGTAAGCTGAGGGAAAAGTCTCCTGTGTCCTCCTCTTACAAAAAAGGGCTCCTTGGCTTTTGAAAACATTCATTTACTTCTTTTTCCCCATTAGGTATTAAAGTCTCCTGATGGAAAAAGAAAATCAACAATAAAAAGAGATAATATGGTTAGGCATACTAAACTAGTCAGTTTTGGGTTCTTAAATGCTTTTTCATTTTCTGTAAATGTTTCAGAACTACATGTACTGTGCCTCTAATAGATTACATAGATGGGAATGATTATTCCATTGAACCACAGCAAGGTGGGGATGAAGATGGTTTTGCCAGAGGGGCCTGGGACTGGAGTTTACTATGGAAACGTATTCCTCTAAGCTACAAGGAAAAGGCCAAAAGAAAACATAAAACTGAACCTTATCGGTAAAGATTATTACTTCATTTTCTTATGTGGAATGTCTATCTAAGTACTTTTTTTTTCCTTCCCCATGTACTTGTATAAATATGTGGGTTCACACATACCCTTCCATTTCATCTTTGCTGCCATCATCAACCCAACACAGAACCATTTGCACTGTGCCGATTATAGATGTCATAAATGGCAACACATATGAAATTATACCCCAAGGGGGTGGTGATGAAGATGGGTATGCCCGAGGAGCATGGGATTGGAGTATGCTCTGGAAACGGGTGCCTCTGACCCCTCGAGAGAAGAGAATGAGAAAGACAAAAACTGAACCATATCGGTAATCACTAAATCACTTACGTTTTTCTTTTCTGCTAACATATTAACCTCTTGCCAAGCTAAAAAATGTGTTATTAAAACTATAGATGCTGTCACAGATTCTGTAAGAGTTTCCTTTGCATTCATTGCAAGATATGAATTCATGTGCGCTCCTTTGTAATTGCTTTTTCCCTAAATGCAAGCTCCATTTGGCATGGGGTGGGGGGGTACACGGGGGTCTGGGGGAAGGTTATATGGCATTGGTTTCAAATACGAGTGAAAGAAATCTTTGCCCTCTTGTCCTACTAGACTAGAGATCACATTTTATTCTTTTGACCATAACTTCATTCTGTAAATTTAAAATGCATAAATTATTTCTAATCCACGTTCTATGTCCATTTCGATCCTTTGGCTATAGTGTTAACAATAAAAGGCAAATGGCAGGATATTTCTTGTCTTTTCTTCTTTTTGTTTTGTATTCTAACTCATAAGTACTAATTTTGTACCGGTTAAGTCTGATGCATAAAAATCCATGACTTTGAAAAATCTTACATAGAATCCTTATTACTTTCTTCTCAGAAGAGTATTTGATTAAAAGGCAACTATATTTCAGATCGGCTTTTGTCCTTTCTTATAGGACCAATAGAACAGTTTATGCTACTCTATTCTTTTGGTCGTTTAATTGAAACATTTACTGTCTTTTCAAGAGTGACTCCAAGTGATATTGTTTGTCTTATGTTAGTATAGCTTCTAATATGTCTAATTTGTTCTGATCTTACGGTTCTGCTTTTGGTCTCTCTCTCTTTCTTATACTATTGATGTGTTAGAACTCTGTTTTGGGAAGATGTTTCCAATGTCGTGCAAATGCTGGCGGGATATGGGCATTTCATGATATCCAGATAGTAAGATGGCAAACATAAGGAAATTACAGAATTTTAAGCTTTGACACTTTCCAAATTTCCCTTTGAAGTTCTTTTTTTGAAACAGTCCAGGAGGGGGCGCCTGGGTGGCTCAGTGGTTGAGCTCTGCCTTTGGCTCAGGGCGTGATCCCAGGGTCCTGTTATCAAGTCCTGCACCCAGCTCCCCGCAGAGAGCCTGCTTCTCCCTCTGCCTACGTCCTTGCCCCTCCCTCTGAATCTCTCGTGAATAAATAAATAAAATCTTAAAAAAAAAAAAAAAAAAAGAAAGAAAAGAAAAGAAACAGTCCAGGAACTTACTGCTTACTTACTTGATTTACTGAGTACTTCAGGGCATAAAAAATAAAGGGCAATGGTTTTATTTGTATTTCTGCCAATTCCATGGGTTTGGTTAGTAAAGCAATTTTTTAAGGGGACTAGAAAACTTTGTGAGGCTTTCCCTTGAAATAACTCACCAGTTTTCATATTAAGATGCATTTTAAAATATATACTGAGATAAACAGGAATACATTTTAAAGATCAAAAAGGCACAATTATAATAGAGTAGTTTTAAATGATAAATAAATGTGACATGAAAATAACCAAAGTTGTAATAGTTCTGCCTACCGAGTTAGGCAGCATACCTTAAGAAGAGGCTAGGAGAATGACTTTCACTTGATGCGATTTCCTCTAATGTTGAAAGTATTACTTAATTTATTACTTATCCACTCAACGGATATTTAATGAGTGCTTCCTATGTGTCAGGCATTGTTTTCTGGGGATACATTTTTCAAAGATATGTTCTCTTGTGGCACTTAAAATATAATGGGTGAGACAGAAATTAAACCGATCATTACACCGATAACTGGAACAACAACCGCAAAAAGCAGTTTGAAGAAGAATCAGAGGGTCCGTGGAGTTTATGGGAAGGAGAACCTAATCCAGCTGGGAGGAGCCAAAACAGCCTCCCTGACAAAGGGTCCTTCAGGCTGAGACCCAAAGGGCAAGGAGTCAGCCTTGTGGAAGAGGAAGACTTACTTCAGGAGAATGATCAGCATCGGTGAATCCCTGAGATAGAAGAGAGTTTGTTGTGTTCGGGGCATGAGCAGAGCAGTGAAGAACCCAGGCTAAAGCAGCTCCCTGAACCTCGAGAGTGGGGAGAGGTTAGCATCACCTGGACCCATGTTGAGTCTCCTCTGTCTGCCATATGATTAGACTTGGATGGCCAGAATAGAAGAAGACACAATTGGGGTGTTACCATAGCTGTCCAAGTGGTGGGCGCTTGGTCTGGGATGGTAGCAGCAGTGACGTTGAACAGCAGAAGACAGGTTTAAGATACCTTCTCGAGATAGAATCAATAGGAATGTGTGACAGATTGAGTATTAGGTGTGATGAGGAAGGAGAAGGAGTTCAAGGAGTCAAGAATCATGATGCATCAATAATTAATTATGGAGGAGGGATGGGGAACAGGATGAAAATGATTCCCCTTATCACTTCCTCTAGAGATACGAGTGGCTTGTCCCTAAAAAGCATCCAATTCAAGATTCCTTTCAAGAAGCCCCAGAGATCACCCTTTTGCATTCCTACCCCTGACACAGTAAATAGCTAACGTCTAATTCTCCTGTGTCATCTCTGTGCTACATTTGCAAACTCTGAATGAACTGTGACTATTCTACCATGATTTACACCCTTATTTGGCATGCCTCTGAGCTATAAAATTAAAAAATGACAGACTACTTCCATGGTCTATGGTTTCGCTCATCCTAGAATGAGTCATAAATCATTGTAGGAGCAGTTAGCAGACCATGGCTGTATGGCTCGGTATTTTTAGAGTGAAAGAGAAAATTCTATCTTAACTAACTCTCAATGAGAGGCTAAATTATCACACCAATAAAGGACCTGAGGCGCCCTCTGATGGCAAAATGATGCAATGCTCTGTAATGAACTATAAATTGGATTTCAGATCGAAATCAGTAAATTCATTAAAGAATTGTAAACAGTTTTGTGAAGGCTTTGTAATTTCCTAATGTTTGGCCATAAGTTTTGTCTCTTCTATGCTTTATTTAGACTGTGTTCCAAAAAGGCTGTTGTCTGTTGGTGGAGGTGTACTAGGGGTTTCTCCTTAATAGTTATTGCAGTGTTTCTTTTCTTAGGTCCCCTGCCATGGCTGGTGGATTATTTGCCATTGAACGAGACTTCTTCTTTGAACTGGGTCTGTATGATCCAGGTCTCCAGATTTGGGGTGGTGAAAACTTTGAGATCTCATATAAGGTAATATTTCATTTAAACAAATGTAGTTCTCTAAGTAGTTACTGACTTTTGTCACTTTTGGATAAGGCTGGTTTCTTTTGGGGAAAAAGCTGTTTAATGCATTTGTCTAAATTATAAAGAATGACTAACAAAAATGCATGCTTTGGTGAAAAATAGCTCAAAATGCAAACTCCAGACTTCTTACATATTTACATGGTTCATCTCACCATTGGATCCAGCAAACTTCAAAAACGAAAATACCAGGTGCCTGGGTGACTCAGTTAAGTGTCTGACTTGGTTTCAGCTCAGGTCATGATCTCAGGGTCCCAGGATCGAGTCCCATGTCAGGCCCCATGCTCAGCAGGGAGTCTACTAGAGGATTCCCTCTCTCCCTCTGCCCCTATTTAAAAAAAATAAAAATACCTCTCCTCCTCCCACTCCCCACCTTACCCTTTAGGCTTTCTGTACATTGAAGCCTTTTGTTATAAAAGCCCTTTGGAGAATCTGCATGTATGGGGGCCACATTTGACCATCCACTGACACAGTTATCCTTTATCACATGATGATTCGGGATTGAAGCAGATCCCAGCTATGAATGTGCATCCTCAGACTGACATTGGAGCTGCTTTCCTGCAGTACCCACCCTGTTGTTAATGCTCCAACCCCTTCCTCCCATTGCCCAAAAGAAAGAATGAGAACTGTAATCACAGTTTGAATTAAACAGATACTTATTGTTTCTTGTGTTAAATGGCCAGATACAGAAGAAGAAGAATTCAGTCCTTGCTGTCAAGCAACGTAGGGTTCATAAGAAGAGATTAGAATTTTATTGAGATTCGTAATACGATAAGAAGGTAGTTGGCATTCAACTGGTGTGATTAAGAAACAGCATCATATTGGAGGTAGAATTTGAAGCCGACTAGAAAGGTGGGCATGCTATCGATAAGCAGAGATAAGGAGAGGGAAAGGAGACCTCAAAGCAAATAGAATGGGGAAAGGTACAAAGGTAGGAACATGAAGAACACATTCAGAGACAGTGAGGAACACAGTTTAGCAGACTCTGATGGCATGAGTAAGAAAGATATCCAAGAAGAGGAAATGGACAGGTACGTTAGGACTGTATGGATGAGAGCCTTTAATGCGGAGTCTAGAGATTTTTACTGAATTTGATAAGCAGTGGCAACCTATTGAAGACACTAAGCAAGGGACTAACATAACCCAAAGCTGCCCTTCAGCTAGAATAATCTCTTACTATAAATATAAGGATAGCTCTGAGTAGAGAGAAGCTGGAGGTGAAGAAGCCAGTTTGAATCACCCAGGTGGGAAATACATTAGCAGTGGAAATGGCGAATGCTATCAGGAATGAAGAATCTGTGTAACTTTGCAAGGTTACACTGGGAAGAGGGTATTTAAAGCTACAGATACACAAAAGGCACTTAGAAGCATAATAATACTGCATTTCCTGTTGCCTTGTTTGTTATTATATGAGTTTGAAAAAGGCCCTATTTTAAGATGTGTTTAGTTTATGAATTCCCCATGGACCCTGTATCTAATTTAGATTTTATATTCTATCTATAAGGCAAATTTTCAACTATAATTTATTTTGATCTTTGAAACAACTTCCACATATATTTTTCCTTGATAGATATGGCAGTGTGGTGGCAAATTACTGTTTGTCCCTTGCTCTCGTGTTGGACACATCTACCGTCTTGAGGGTTGGCAAGGGAATCCTCCACCCATTTATGTTGGGTCTTCTCCAACTCTAAAGGTGAGTTTTTGGATAAAAGGAGAGCAATCCCTATCAAAATACCATGAGCATTTCTCACAGAGCTGGAACAATCTTAAAATTTGTATGGAACCAGAAAAGACCCCAGATAGCCAAAGGAATGTTGAAAAAGAAAAGCAAACCTGGAGACATCACAGTTCTGGACTTCCTGCTGTATTACAAAGCTATGATCATCAAGACAGTGTGGTAATGGATAAAAGGAAAGAAGCCGAGGGAACTATGAACACCACATGTGCCACATTTATATACCACATGCCATGGTAGTCACTTAACTGTCAGCTTGCTGAATGGGATAAATCTTTTAAGCAGTCATGCCGGCTCTCCCTTTTAGCTTAAGCTGCACTTATTCATGAAACACCTTATGTTTTTGTTTTGTTTTGGTTTTATTTGAGGTATAGTTGATACATAATATTATGTATGTTATATTACTTAACAGGTATACAGTACACAAGTGTTCAACATTTACATACATTATGAAGTGACCACCACAATAAATCTAGCTACAATCTGTCACCATAAAATTGTTACAATATTAACTCTATTCCATATGCTGTGCATTGCTTCCCCTTCCCCTATGACACCCATCTGCCTATTCCTGTCCCCTCTTGCAACCATCAGTTTGTTCTCTGCATCTATGAATCCGTTTCTGTGTTGCTTTGTTTGTTTTGTCTTTTAGATTCCACATAGGAGTGAAATCATATGGTATTTGTCTTTCTCTCCCTTATTTCACTTAATGTAATACCACCCATGTTGTCCATCCAGGTCCATCTATTTCTCCCAATTGGCAAAATTTCATTCTTTTTTATATCTGAGTAATATTCCATTGTGTGTGTGTGTGTGTGTGTGTGTGTGTGTGTGTCTATATACCCCACAACTGTCTTATCTTTCAGTATTATCATTGGACACTTAGGTTGCTTCCATATCTTGGCTATTGTAAATTGTATTATAAATAATGCTGCAATGAACAAAGGGGCACATACATCTTTTTGAATTAGTGTTTTTATACTCTGGATAAATACTCAGAAGTAGAATTGCTAGGTTGTACGGTAGTTCTATTTTTAATTTTTTTAGGAATCGCCATACTATTTTCCATAGTGACTGCACCAATTTGCATTTTCAGAAACAGTACAGGAGGGTTCCCTTTTCTTCATATTCTCACCAACACATGTTATTTCTTGCCTTTTTGACAATAGCCATTCTGATAACTGTGAGGTGATACCTCATTGTAGTTTTAATTTGTGCTTCTCTGATGATTAGTAATGTTAAGTATCTTTTCATGTGTCTATTGGCCACCTGTATGTCTTTGGAGAAATGTCTATTCAGGTCATGTGCCCATTTTTTAATTGGGTTGTTTGTTTTTTAATGCAGTCATATGAGTTCTTTATATATTTTGGTATTAACCCCTGTTTGGTTGGATTATTTGCAACTATCCTCCTATTCAGTAGGATGCCTTTTCATTTTATTGACGGTTTTCTTCACTATACAAAAACTTTTTAGTTTAATGTAGCCTAATTACTTATTTTTCTTTTGTTGCACTTGCCTGGGGAGATAGACCCAAAAAAAAATGTTGTCCAAGAACTTCCTTCCTATATTTTCTTAGGAATTTTATGGTTTCAGGTTTTATATGTAAGCCTTAGTCCATTTTGAGTTTATTTTGTATATGGTATAAAAAAGCAGTCTAGTTTTATTCTTTTGCAAGTAGCTGTCCAGTTTTCCCACATTTTTTGAGGAAACCATCTTTTCCCCCTTTGCCTTCTTTAATAATTGACCATATAAGCCTAGGTTTATTTTTGGCCTATCTGTTCCATTGACATATGTATCTGTTTTTGTGCCAATACTATCCTGTTCTGTTTACTATAGCTTTGTAGTATAGTTTGAAAGCAGAGAGCATGAGACCTTCAGGTTTGTTCTTTCTCAAGATTACTTTGGTTATTCTGGATCTTTTGTGGTTCCACACAAATTTTTAGATTATTTGTTCTTGTTCTATAAAAAATACTATTGGTATTTTGATAGAGATTGTGCTGAATCTGTAAATTACTTTGGGTAGTATGACATCTTAACAATATTGATTCTTCCAATCCATAAGCTATACCATAAGAGTATGGTATATCTTTTCATTTATTTGTATTGTCTTCAATTTCTTTCATCAGTGTCTTATAGTTTTTGAGTATGGGTCTTTCACCACCTTAGTTAAATTTATTTCTAGATTTTTTTGATGCAATTATAAATGTTACTGTTCTTAATTTCTTTTTCTGATAGTTCATTATTAGTATATAGAGATACAACAGACATATATATATATTAGTTTTGTATACTACAACTTTACTGAATTCATTTATTCTAATAGCTTTTTGATAGAGTCTACAGGGTTTTCTATATAAAGTGTTGTCATGTCATCTGCAAATAGTGACAGCTTTACTTCTTCTTTCCCAATTTGGATACTCTTTATTTTTTTCTTGTTTGATTGCCATGGCTAGGACTTCCAACATTAAGTTGAATAAAAGTGACAGGAGTGGGAATCCTTGTCCCAGATCTTAGATGGAAATCTTTTGGCTTTTCATCATTGAGTATGATGTTGGCTTGTGGGCTTGTCGTATATGACCTCCATTATTTTGAAATATGTTCCCTCTATACTCATTTTATTGAGAATTTTTATCATAAATGGATGTTGAATTTCATCAAATGCTTTTTCTGTATCAATTGAGAAAATTATACAATATTTATCTTTCTTTTTATTAATGTGGTGTATCATGTTGACTAATTTGTGGATATTGAACTATCCTTGCATCCCTGGAATGAATCCCCCTTGATCATGGTGTATAAACCTTTCAGTGTATTGTTGAATTCAGCTTGCTGATATCTTGTTGAGGATTTTTGCTGATATCTATGTTCATCGGGGATCTTATTATTTTTTAAGAGTATTCATTGTATCCCATTCCAATTAAGATTTCTATATTGAATGTTCTCCATGAGAAGACATTTCAAGACAAAAAAAAACAAAAACAGGGTTCCCTGGGTGGTGCAGCGGTTTGGCACCTGCCTTTGGCCCAGGGCGTGATCCTGGAGACCCGGGATCGAATCCCACATCGGGCTCCCAGTGCATAGAGCCTGCTTCTCCCTCTGCCTGTGTCTCTGCCTCTCTCTCTCTCTCTCTCTGACTATCATAAATAAATAAAAATTTAAAAAAAATTAAAAAAACAAAACAAAACAAAACTGCCACTCTGTGGGAAAGTAGTTAAAAGGAAAATATCGGCTTCTGTTACTTACACAAAGTAAAATATTATTTTTTTTGGTCTGAAAAGTTAATCATATTAGGAGTTTGTGTATTAAAATCAGTTTTGAACAATGCTTGCAAAAGATTAATATCTTTTGTTCCTCAAACCAGGGGCAAACCAGAAAAGCTTCACACAGAGGCTAAATGTCCTACTGCTAGGGATATGAAGTCCTCTATTCCTGACTGAGCAGCTTTAAGTTTCTTTAGTTGGGCTGCTTTCATAAATTCTAAGAGCATAGGAGTCTGATTCCATTCATTTTCTGGAACCCTTAACCAAGTCAAAAGCAGAAGTTTATTATTTGATGCAGGTACAACTCAGGACAGTTCCTTAAGGGGAAGTAGATAATAGAAGCAGAGATGGAAAGACCTTAGGAATGAACACAGCTTCCTAACTAGCCAAATTGTCATAGAAATGGCCAAATGGAGCCCCAGCTACAAAAGGACATGAGATTAAAATATTCACAATAAAACCAAGAGCACCAAATTAACAACAGACCTGACTGGCATGGCAGGAAAAGAGTGCCCTTGGAGCTGGACTCATAATCACGAAGAATTCATGAAAAGTCACATTGATTCATGAAGGTTTGTGCTATAAGGAAAAGGAAAATCGTTGAGAGGGAAATCTTTATCCATTCTGAAAATTAACTGTACATATTGTAAAAACAACCCGATAAGTGTAACATTCAGTTTACACTTCATGAGTGCCTAGAGTGTGCCAGGCACTATTTTTCCCTCCAGCTCTAGTATCATCCACTTCAACCACTGTGTGCCAGTGGTTTACATTTATTTATCCAGCTCATCTGTCTTCTCTGAGCTTCCGACTTTGATGGGCAGTTGTCCCCTAGAATTAATCTTCTCAATGGCCCTCCAGCATGTCAAATTCAATGTAGTCAAAGCTGAACTTTGGAACTTCTTCTCAAAAGCAATATCTTTTCCTATATTCTGTTTGCCCATGAATGAACCTGAGGGGGTTGTAAGGGTAGTCTTCTCCCTTCCCGCCCCCCCCCCCCCCCCTTACCAAGTCGTGAAGATTCTAGTTCATACATATCTCTGAAATCCATTCCTTTCTATGCTCTGTGCAGGTCCCCAAGTCTCTCCCACAGGTATTAAATAGCCTCCTACTTGGCTCTCTGCCATCGGATGCCACCCCTCCATTCCATCCTCTGCCCACTATCGACATCATTCCCCTGAAAATTAAACTGGTTGTCTGTAGCTGCTTAAAATCTTTTGAAGACTCTCAGCTAAAGGATAAAGTTAAAAATCCTTTAAAAAGAAGCATAATAGGGGCATCTGGGTGGCTCAGTGGTTGAGCGTCTACCTTCAGCTCAGGTCATGATCCTGGAGTCCTTGGATCGAGTCCCACATCAAACTCTCCGCAGGGAGCCTGCTTTTCTCCCTCTGCCTATGTCTCTGCCTCTCTCTGTGTGTCTCTCGTGAATAAATAAATATCTTTAAAAAATAAAGAAGCATAATAATGATAGCTAACACTTTTTGAGTGCTTAGTGTATATCAGACACTAAATGTTTCTTAATTTTCACAAAACACAACAAAGTAAATTGTGGAAAACTACTCCTAGGATTCCAAATGCACCATGATTTGTCATACTTCTTTTGGGTTTCTCTTTGCTCTTAATGCTATTCCCACATAATTAACCACTTCCTTTAAGACTGAATTGTCCCATGCCCCTGCATGGTACCCCTCTGGCCCTCTCCATCCCAAATGCTTTAAATGTACCTTCTTTTTGTTGCTGTAACCTTATGTGTGTTCATTTAATTCTTGATGTTCATTAGTGTCTAGAAGACAGGGGCTGTGTCTAGTTTTGGATGAATTTGCAAAAATTAAAAATAGCTAGCAATAATATATGTGTTCTCAGGACACCTAGGTGGCTCAGCAGTTGGGCACATCTGCCTTCAGCTCGGTGTGATCCTGGAGTACTGGAATCAAGCCCCATATCAGGCTTCCTGCATGGAGCCTGCTTCTCCCTCTGCCTGTGTCTCTGCCTCTCTCTCTCTCTCTCTCTCTCTGTCTCTCATGAATAAATAAAATCTTAAAAAAAAAAAAAAATATATATATATATATATATATATATATATATATATATATATATATATGTATGTGTGTTCTTTTATGATACTACCACATAAAACTCTTCCATGGGCTTTTGCAACAGCATGCCCTTGTTCACCCATGTTCACTCTATGGTAGTTATAGCCTAGGAGAATTTTAATTTTCTACTCCTGCTGTAAAACAGGGATCAGCAACTATGGCCTGTGGACCAAATCCAGCCCTTTTCAGTAAAGTTATATTGGAGCACCACCCCACCCATTTGTTTGCATATCATGTTCAGCTACTTTCTCACTACAACAACAGAGCTGAATAGTTCCTTCAGAAACTGTGTAGCCCACTGTGCCAAAGATACTTACCCTCTGGTCTTTAATAGAGAAGATTGGCTAATGAACCATGTAGAAGACCAAGGGACTAGATTGAGGATGTACTAAATCTGTTATATTCGTGCTTGCATGCATTCATTCAGTTAAACCTTAGAAGATAGATCTATGTCAGTTATCACAATGTCAGCTTATTTTATTGCTTTTCCTTAAAGTACATCAACTGTGGAAAATATCCAACTAATTCTGGGTTATAGCAAAATGGTTCTACTATAGTTGGAACATGATCCAAAAAGCCACTTGCAAAAAAAATGTGTTTTATTCAACAGAGTTATTGTTTTTTTGTGATGGTTTTCGAAATGAGCCTTTTCCCCACACATTGCTGATAGTGCGGTTCTAATAGAAAGAGATTGTTGTAGGTGAGTGAGCATCAGTGTCCAGCCAGCCTCTCCTAAGCTCTTCCTGGGCTTCATCTTCTTCCTCTAGAAGCAGAATAGAACATGTGATCTTAGAATATATGATCTTAAGCTCAGTGATGTCACATTCTGTCCATCCCTTCTTGATGAACATGGATGACATTTTATCCTTAGCAATTGACGTGGTAGAGTCCTTAGCTCACTTGCATTTGTTTGATTAAATATCAGGTGCCTTTAATAGGAGTTTGTTACATGTTGGTCATATTTTGTGTGTCTAAGATGGGCTGTTTATGGCATTGCTGATAATTTTCTTTTTCATAATGATATTTTCTTTTTTACAGAATTATGTTAGAGTTGTAGAGGTTTGGTGGGATGAATATAAAGACTACTTCTATGCTAGTCGTCCTGAATCAAAGGCATTACCATATGGAGATATATCTGAGCTGAAAAAATTTCGAGAAGATCACAACTGCAAAAGTTTCAAATGGTTCATGGAAGAAATAGCTTATGATATAACTTCACACTACCCTCTACCTCCCAAAAATGTCGAATGGGGAGAAGTAAGTACCATCCGGTATTCAGATCTCAAAATGTGTGTGTTTTTAGAGGCTCAGTTTGGGTGAAGGCAGAAGGAGATTGGAAAATATGTGAGTGAAAGAGAATTCTTGGGGCAAAGTTTCTCTAAAAACTGTCTGGTAACCTACCCCACCTTTCTATTGGACCATTAACATCTCCCCTGATGTCCCAACCACTGTGTCCCCTGCTCTCAGCTTTCAGACTTCTGGCTCTCCATCGTAGAATGCTGTCCACTCCCTGCAGCTCCTATCCTTTCCCTGCCCCTTACTCCAACTCCCTTTTCCTAATTCTAATTTATCCTATTGCTCTCAATTTAGAGATATCAATTCTGAAAAGCCTTTCTTACTCTTCCCCACTCCATTAGAAAGATTGAGTTCTTGATCTTTCCATGGGTTCTCAGTAACACTCATGATTGCCTATCCCTCAGCCAGTCTCCATGCTTAACACCTGGTTCATGATTGTGTCCCAGTGGATTAATGCGGAGACCCCCATATACAGTAGGGACTCAAACAGTGCTTGTCAAATGAATGAATGAATGAATGAATGAATGGTAACTGAGAAGAAGTAAAGTCAGGCCAAGGCATTGATTGGTGGTGTCATTTGTTTCTTCAGACTTGTTTTTATAACCTCATTTCTGATTTCATTCACCCATGAGCCTTATGCTGCTGCCTCATGGGCATATTAAACATGCCATGAACTTTCAAAACTAGGTACTGTTGCTTAATAATGTATTCAGCAACTAGTGGTCAAAGGCCTGCTATGTGCCAGTTGGTCTTCTACACATGAAACAAAACAAGCAGGTCCCTTTCATTAGGGGAAAGGTCTCTCTCCTTGGGTGAGTGGGGGAAAGAGACAACAACAGTGAAGACAAAGAAGGTAATGGTGGATGGTGGTAAGACCTACAAGGGAAATAAATGGGTGATGTTCAGGAGGATGCAGGGACAGATTAAGGAAAGCTTCTTTGAAGAGGTGACATTTAATCTGAGATCTGAATGACAAACCAGAGAGTCAGGAGAAAGTGTTCCAAGGAAAGAAAATGGTAAGGTTGGAGGCTCTGAGCCAAGAATGCTTTGCCTTTGGGATAATCAGAAGAGAGGAGATTAATGAGGAGGGAGGCTTTTATCCTATGGGTGTAGAAAGCCATGGAAGGGTTTTAAGCAGGTAACATAAGTTGATTTATGCTTTGCTTTTTAATTACCCTGTCATGAGAGCCTGGAGTAGAAACAAGGATGCCAGTTAGGAAACTAGTAGGGTAGTTCAGTGAGAAGCAGTGGTAGCTGAGACCAGGATTGTCAAAAATGGAACAGAGAGAAGCAGACAAATGAGATACATAATTCATCTAGAGGCAATCACTAATGGATGGGGATGTGAAGGATATGGGCCAATTTTGATTTTTGTGGGGTATTTTTTTTAGATTTTATTTATTTATTCATGAGAGACACAGAGAGAGGGAGGCAGAGACTTAGGTAGAGGGAGAGGCAGCCTTCATGCAGGGAGCCTGATGTGGGACTCCATCCTGGGACTCCAGGATCACACCCTGAGCCAAAGGCAGACACTCAACCGTTGAGCCACCCAGGCGTCCCACCAGTTCTGTTTTTTATTTGAGTAGCTGCTGAGGTGGCAGCCGAGATGGGGACGCTGGTAGAGGGGATAAGGGGGAAGCGTTGGGGAATGGCAAGTTCTTTACTGGTGTTCTGGTCGTATGAAGTGCCTGTGAGACACCCAGGGGCAGCTGTCAAGTAGTTATTAGACTAGGTGATATTGAAGCCCAGAGATGGAAGTACATTTGAATCCATCAGCAGGTAGATTGTTTCATGAAACTGAATGAACTCACTTAGGGAGAAAATATAGATAAAAGAAGACAGGATCTGTCCCTAAGGAATTCCAACATTTTGGGTTTGGAAATAAAAGAAGCCAACACTTAATGCTGTGCTCCTCTTGGTTTAATATCTTTCCCCCCACCCCTCATACTCTTACTTCACCTCTGTTTCTGTTATAGCAAGTTGTGTTTGACTCCTAACTAAACCATGAGCACCTGAAGTCCAGACCACATTTTGGTTATCTTTTAATCTCCAAGGACTCCTGATTAGTACAGTGCCATCTACATAAAGAGAATGAATCCTCTTGGTGATCTTGTTCAGTCTCATAGCCTTAAAACCGTCTTCATGCTGATGACTCTCAAATTTCTATCTCCAGCCCAAATCTCTCTCCCAGAGCCCACACAAGTGCATTCAACATGCTACTTGATGTCTCCACATGAATGCTAAACTGTTGTCCACTTTTTGGTTCTTTGTTCATTTTTGTAGATCAGAGGGCTTGAGACTGTTTACTGCATTGACAGCATGGGGAAGACAAATGGAGGCTTTGTTGAACTAGGACCCTGCCACAGGATGGGAGGCAATCAGGTGAATAACCACACTTCTATGTTTTCATAGTCTGCTGCATTGGGGCAGCCAGTCTTTATGATCACAGGATTTAGTATGCTTTTTAATTTGCTAATTCTGTCTGTAAAAAAAACTGACAGTGCTAAAGCATTTACTTAGATGAGGGAGATGATAGCAGTATTAGGTTTTCACATAAGCAATCCAAATCTAGAATTTGTATCTGACATAAGAGATTAGAATATAGTCCTATGTGAGTATATAAATAACCATGTATAGCCTAGCTTTCTAATAATTTTATTTGCAAGTACTCTTCAGTATTCCACATTTCCCACTAATAAGCTGGGATGTTACTGCCAGGAAGGCATATTTCACTAGTAATATTTTCTTATTTCCTTATGTGGGTATATTGTTCTTGTTTCTGATTAGGATTATGAAACCTCATCAGCATTGTTTCCACTTTTTCATCTGCTTACACTGTGGATACATAATAAATATGTGTTAATGACCCATTCTATATCTAAGAGGCTAAAGAACATAATCTTTTAATATTTTAAGTGTTAGCAGGAGTCTTCCCTAATATCAAAATGAATATAGTTTCTATCTTGGGACATAGAATTCTAAATATACAGAAAAATTATTTAAAAATAAGATAATCATTGAGTTTAATTATGAGTTAAGTTTTTAAAAAAAATAATGTATATAAGCAGAGAGAGTGCCTTGTTATTTTCTTTTTTTTTTTTTTAATAGCTTTTTCGAATCAACGAAGCAAATCAACTCATGCAGTATGACCAGTGTTTAACAAAGGGGCCTGATGGATCAAAAATTATGATTACACACTGTAATCTAAATGAATTTAAGGAATGGCAGTACTTCAAGGTATTGTGCACTTCAAGTCCTGAAATAATATTGTTTGCTATTTCATTTTAATACCATCTACCATCTGGAATTTAGATGTATAAATCTGAAAACCTGCATTCAAAATGACTTGCATTTGCCTTTCATTTAGCCATTTGTTTCCCTGAGCACTGAGTGACTCCTTCTTTCCATAAAGAAACATCACTTTCATTCTCTGGTGCAAGGTTGTCATGTAATGAGGTCACAGAATATCAACCAAGACCCACTGCTAATTTCAGCAGCATGGGAAAACCTGTTCTGTGATGCAATTATCACCATTGTTCTAATATCAAAATCTGATTTTTTAAACCTAAATGAGTCATTCATTAAAGTAAAATTATTAAAAAGTTATATATATTACTGAAATTATATATGTATAAAAATTTTTATATATTGCATTTATATTTCATGTTGTCCAGCAGGTGGAGATAGAGACAAACAAATAACACTTAGAAGTCTGAGACTTCGCAACTTCTTTATTGCAACTGGGTAAATACTGCCTGTTGCTTGCTTTAAAGGTCATGTTTAGTTTTTCACTTGACATCAGCCACAGGAGCAGTTTTTCTCTTTTAGCTATGAATATTCAAAGTTCTTTGCCAAGTTGAAGATCCCAACATGTAAATGTATTTATGGATAATTTTCAGTGTCTAGACTTGACTAAATCAATTTATTGTGAGATGCAGAGTTGAGAAAGCTGCCCCAAACTGAAAGAACCTGGCAAACCTCAACTTTATTTTCTCATCTAGTAGTTGGTATCATACTGTGTCTGTCTTACAGATGTCTTACTTATTTGCAATGTAGTGATGTTATTATGACCCAGCTTTATGTTTTCAGTTATCATCATTCATAAGTACTTATTATGAAGTGGGAAGTATGTGTCAGTTGCTGATTTTTTTCTTATAACAACTTAGGAAGGAGAAGATTAACACAAACCCGGAAGAACAGAGCATTTATTTCCACAAAGAAAGATGAATAATTAACAATAAATGATGGCAGTCAGTGAGAACAGTATTAATAAAATAGTAAAAGAAGGCTATTGCAGACCAGAAACTATCATCCAGAGTAATTCAGTATATTTTAGATATTTCAAAGGCCACAGCATTGAATATACATTTGTGCCTCAGACATTACTAAATATTCCTTAGGGCCCGATGATGTGGTGGCTTAAAAAAGAAATCAAAGCACATCATACTCTAATGGCAGAGGGACACCTGGGTGGCTCAGCAGTTGAGCATCTGCCTTTGGCTCAGGGTGTGATCCTGGGGTCATGGGATTGAGTCCCGTATTAGGCTCCCTGCCAGAAGCCTACTTCTCCCTCTGCCTATGTCTCTCAAGAATTAATAAATAAAATCTGGGATCCCTGGGTGGCGCAGCGGTTTGGCGCCTGCCTTTGGCCCAGGGCGCGATCCTGGAGACCCGGGATCAAATCCCACGTCGGGCTCCCGGTGCATGGAGCCTGCTTATGTCTCTGCCTCTCTCTCTCTCTGTGTGACTATCATAAATAAATAAAAATTAAAAAAAAAAAATAACAAAAAAGAAAGAAAACATTTAAAAATAAATAAATAAAATCTTTTTTAAAAAAATACTGTAATGGCAGGGCAGCCCTGGTGGCGCAGCAGTTTGGCGCCGCCTGCAGCCTGGGGTGTGATCCTGGAGACCCGGGATCGAGTCCCACATCGGGCTCCCTGCTTCTCCCTCTGTTTGTGTCTCTGCCCCTCTCTCTCTGTGTCTATGAATAAAAAAATAAAATCTTAAAAAAAATATTCTAATGGCAGAAAAGAAAAAACCACAGAAATGAAAATAAGCAACATGTCATAGGTTAACAAAAGAGAGATTAATAGGAGGAATTATTTAGGATGAGTTTCATAGAGGAAGTATCATTGTACCAAGTCTTGAGATATAAAAAGTCTTTTAATAAAGGATAAGTAAGAAAACTGGGTGAGCAAAGGCACGGAATGAAAGTGTGTAGAAAACTCTGGGAATCATGTTTAGTTTAGTCTCCCTAAATTGTAGTCCACCTGAAAGAACACTAGCTTCATTTTGTAAGTTTTGGAGAATGCATGACTTTTTTTGAGCAACACAGTGAAACAATGGATACTTTTAGGAAAATAACTCTGGGAACATTGTGAAGTATGGACTGATAAGCATATAGGTTCATTCAGCAGTTCTCAAACTTTGCAGTCTCTAGATTATCTCCACACTCTTGAAAATTATTGAGGACCCCCCCCAAAGATTTTATTTATCTAGGTCATAGCTAAAAATATTTTCTGAATGGAAATTAAGCCTGAGAAATTTTGTAAATATGTATTTATATGGTATTCTGTTTGTATCTGTATTAATTCATGTAAAAGCTACTACATGTTAATAACATGAATAACAAATTACTATTTTTCAAAAAAAAGAAGAATGGCATTGCTTTAGGATATTGTAAATCCCCTTAAATGTCTGGATTAATAGAAGATCACTGGATTTTCCTACTGCTTCTGCATTCAGTTTGATATGTTGTTTTAGTTAAAGTATATGAGAAAAACCTAGCCTCAAACATGCAGTTAGAAAAGAGAGGGTTAATAGCCTTTTCAGATAATTGTATTCTTTTTTGATGCTACTCCACAGCTAAATAAGTGGTAGTTTCTGAAAAGTTACTTGCAATGTAGAATCTGAAACTATATCAGTGAACATTTTGCCCTAAGTTACATTAAAATCCATTGGTCTGTCTAATGCTCTGAATGGGTCTCTTACCTATGTCTGCTTTTGTAACATCATGCATTGCTTGTTTGAAAAATATTGGCTCACTAAGTTATATAGATCTTCCAGATGTTGACACGTTTTATTATACAGTGTCAAAAAATTACAAATTTAACAACTGATTTCATGGTGACTCTGTCAAGTTCATGGTGGGTACAAGCTTTCTACAACTCTAATTTTGTGAAAAGTCAAATCCTATCAGTGGCAGCAAGTACTGTCAGGTTAGTGTTGCTGTTTTTAAGTGATAGGCTTACTTCATTTTCTAGAAAATGTCTACCCAGTCCCAAGTTTGAATAATCATGATTTGTCTAGAGTTATCCTTTCAAGTCAAAATGACATTACATGAGAAAAAGCACCTAATTGGACTCTCAGGTCAAACAAGGGTATATGTGCTTTCCTTTAAGAAAACCACTGTACCTCACTATACCAAAGTGTTTTATGCATACTATCCATTTCATCTCCGAATATTTTTTTTAAGATTTTATTTATTTATTCATGAGACACAGAGGTAGAGATATAGGCAGAGGGAGAAGCAGGCTTCCAGTAGGGAGCCCAGTGCAGGACTTGATCCCAGGACCCTGGGATCATGACCTGAACCAAAGGCAGATGCTCAACCACTAGCCACCCAGGCATCCCTCATCTCCAAATTTTTTTAAAAGTATATTCATGGGTAGAGGTGCCTGGGTAGCTCAGTTGGTTGAGCATCTGGCTCTTGGTTTCAGCTCAAGTCATGATCTCATAGGTCATGAGACCAAGCCCCACATTGAGCTCTGCACTCAGTGGTGAGTCTGCTTGAGATTCATTTCCTCTGCCTTTTCCCCTACTAATAAGTTTTACTGTTTCATCACAGACATCTTTAAGTAAAACTAGCATTTTAGCTGTGGCTGTATGGCCATGAATAATGAGACTCCTAGCACACGTATGTCACTGCTTGATTTATGCTCAGGGCCCAGCACTTCCACCTGCCATTTCTTTTGTACCATCAGTATAAACATCAGTGCAACGAAAAAGGCAAATGGGGTTATTATAAACATAGTTTTGACTTTACAAACTCAATCATAGTCTAAGGATTACAGTATGAGAAGCCCTGAGCTATACTGAAGATATCTACAACAGAGGATGAGGGCTAACCTAAGCCATATGCAATGGGCCTGGGGAGGTATAGATCAGAGACATTGCAAATATCAGTCCTCGGTGACTGCTACAATTTGAATGAGTGAAGGAAAGTGGAGCATGAAATGTCTCTGTCCTGAGGACTGGAAGGATGATTTGCCATTAACCAGGATGGGAATTGAAGAAGTAGGTTTGGAGGAGAAGACAGAATTGAAGTTTTGTATACCATTGAATCTGAGGTACCAGGTACCAGCGGTACATTATGATTTAACAATAAAGGGGCTTACAAGACTGACAATCAGGAAAAATCCAAAGTCTGAGGTATGTTTGGTTTAAGCCACCCGATTTGCTTGGATTATCTTCTTGGGAAAGCCAGGTAATGACTTCTAATGTCAGTGATACCAAAAAGAGTACAAATTTAAAATTCCTTTGTCCTTTGTTTTGCAGAGTCTGCACAGATTTACTCACATTCCTTCAGGAAAGTGCTTAGATCGCTCAGATGTCCTACATCAAGTGTTCATCTCCAATTGCGACTCCAGTAAAATGACTCAAAAGTGGGAAATGAACAACATCCATAGTGTTTAGAAAAAATAAAAGGAACCAATAACCTACCTACTGACACGTACATTTATACAGGACTGAAAATCGCCTGAAACCTGCTGCAACTATTATTAACTCTGTACAGCTCCGAACCCAGAACCTCCTGATCAGTTTGAAGGACGTTGATAAACTGTGATTTTACAATAACATTATCATCTGCAGTTACTGTTTACAAAACTGCTTTTACCTTAAACTTTGTAGATGTTTACATCTTTTTTTGTTTTAAGATGATGTTGGTAATTTGTGCATTTAGCTCTGTTTTATTTAGAATAGAGTTAAAAGCATTGTTGTCTTCTTTGGGATTACACTCAGGGGTCTGAAAGGCAGTTTGATTTTTTTTTTTTTTTAACACACTTGAAAAAAGGTTGGAGTAACCAGACTTTCATATATAACTTGGTGATTATCAACCTGTTGTGTCTTTATTTAATTTTACATCCTTATGAAGCACTGCCACAGGTTCTTAGCCAAGGTGGCCTTCCTTCACAGTCATGCTGCTTTTTTGAAAGGTGAATTTCAACACATTTAGTGCCTCTTTCATTTCTCAGTATATATTTCAAGAGCTTTTGATGAAATTTATAAGACAGTAATGATGGAATTGTCATCTGTATGAGGAATATTCTTACTTCTCAGAAACGAATTTATGTGCTACCATTTGCTCTGAAATTGAATGTTGTATGGCTTGAAAAAGAAAATACAGTATAGAACATCCAAGGCTATTTCATAGGGTTGAAGATTATATGGCATTAATTCCCTTACTTGTTGGCATTCCCAACACTGTTGATACTGACTCCTAAGATAGCAAAGGGGAACTATCAACTAGAGAAAAATTGTCCACTAGTATCTGGGATTTACTTTTCTCCAATATCTATCACTACAGAAAATTAATCCTTAATTTTGAAACCTTGAAGTGTGCAGGGGTAACAGAAACAATAAAACACCGCTGTAAACACATCAAAGGTTCATTCTGACCAAGGTAAGAATTCCCAAGCCCTTGTTAGATTAAGCCTTACAAAACTCCTGTGCATTATAACCTAAGCTGTGCAGCCTCTGAAGCCAAGAGTAAATGGGTGTTTCATGTATATCTTCATCCAAATGAAATTCCCTCTACATTTTTTTAAATAAAAAAAGGCTATTTAAAAATATAGTTCATTAATAAATATGAACTTCTGTTAAGTTAGCTGTTAGTCCCCTAGTATTTCTTAATTTTTTTTTTTTTAGGAAGCATATTTCTATTAGTATTTTTCCAGTGAAAAGAAGACTTGTCTGGATTTAAACACTTATTTAATAGTAGCTACTATAGGAAAACCAAATAGTGCAACTGGTCAATTCAATTTTAATCTAAATAAGTCTTTTGTTACCCAAAAGATTAAAATGCTACAGAGTACAAAAAAAAAAAAAAAAAAAAAAAGGAAAGAAAGAAAGAAAAAGGAAAAAAAACCTGATGAAGTGGGGAATGGCAAGTAAATTAAGCATTTTTGATCTTGTAATCATGATATCATTACAATGAAAGGAATTTCACAAACTACTGCCAGAGGGAACTGTTTCTAATTAAAGCTTAAAAAAGGAAAGAAAAAAAAAATCTACATTTGTTTAGAAGAAAAGCCTACAAATTTGTTTCTTCCAAGCTTAGCTCCTAAATTTGGAGAGTCAGAGTTAAACATCCTGAACAGTTTTATTTATGATTTTGAATTGTCAATTTATATTTTGCTACTGATCTGTGATCAACCATTTTAACTTTCATTCATCTCTAGGGATGTTTAAAAAGAATACATTTATATATGCTTATATAATTGCAAAATAAATCAACAATAAAAAGGAAACTAAGAGAATTGGTACTTTAATTACTTGTGTCTTTGCAAATAGGCTCCATTTTCCTTGTTGAATAGATTATAACTTGTTAACTATGCATAGGCCTAAGAAAGGTGGCACATAAACTGTGCATGTAAATTTTAAATGGGTATTTTGTGCAATTCGTTGATACTCTATGAAAATGATTCTATATTATTGAAATCAGAAACCTTACCAAACATGAAAAACATCAGAAGCTGCTGCCATATGACTATTTTCTACTGTAGCCTGCTTTGGAAATAATTCACATATCCTTGCTTTGTAAGTTAATAATATCACTATGCATTTCTACACATTTTATAAATTTGATTTATGCAGATTTTGATACACTGTATGTTTCTGTAGAAATTGTATAAAATTCAAATTTTATTAGGGATAATTTTGAGAAGTTTATGTATATCTTAATTCTGGGTTGCTTGTTTTTTAGGTGAGAAAAAATAAAATACTGTATTTTAATCCATGAATTTTTTTTCAGTACTCGTAATCATTTCTAAATTCAAACACTGCATGCTTGAAATAATTTGATTTTAATCTTTATAACACTAACATAATAGCTAAAATATCATATAGTTATATGTTGAATATATGCTTGAATATTAATTATAATTCTGCTTAAAATGTGCTTGGAAAACTTGGAGCTTACATATCGTAGGAAGGTAACATAACATAAAGGTTTATTTTTGCCTCTGGTTGCCTATGTATAGCAATTTTCTTTTTTAAAGTCACTTATTCAATTATAAAAAAACAACTCAGCAACATATCTTTTTTGGCAACGCATTCTTCTATAAAATTGCCCATTGAAAGCAAAAATTTCTTTAAGTCAAAACTCTTTACAATCTGACCAATCAAGTGAGTAGAGAGAAAGGAAACCTACCAAAAAAATAGAAGTAGGCCATAGGACCTTGTGGCACAGTATTCACCATCTCAAGAAAAGATATGGCCGCTAATGTTCCAATAAATGACAGTATTGATTTTAGAAACTTTCAGTTGACTTGGCTATTGTCACATCTTCTAATTCTCAGCTGCTATACCAAAGATCTGAAAAAGTCACATAGGACCAGACTGGAGTAAACGTCTCATCTGTTAAGACACAGTCTTATAGGTATCTTGGGATATATTTTATTTCAGGACAGATTCTAATAAAAAAAAAAAAATCCACTTATAATTCAATGGTAAGTACTTCATCTGAGCCAGGTAACTAGTAGGCCAGCCATTTAGGTATGTGAAAATTAATCTAGGTAAAAGCAGATTTAAAATATCAAGCACTATGAAAATGCCTATCATTCATTAGAATCAGTCAGTTGCAGGAAAATGGACAGAGAATGGTGTTTGTAGTGCACTATTTCCTGGAATTGAGATTAATGGAACGATGGATTCTAAACTAAATCCAATAATTGTTTTGCAATTGTTGACGATTTTGAAATGCCCCTAATTGAGCCCACATCCGAGCAGAGCTGGGATGGGGAGGACGCCTCATTTTCACAATAGAATGATGCTACAATCTGTTCACCTGAATAAATATAGTATGGTGGACTAGTCTGTGTCGAATCTCTGTTCCACTACAAATTACTCATGTAACCTTGGAAAGTTATTGAACCTTTGCACCTCAGTCTTCCCATTTGCAAACTGGGGAGAATAATTGTGCCTATTTTGTGGGATTTTGCTAATATTGTATGAATATATATAAAGTGTTTAGGATAGCTCCCAGCATATAGTCACAGTAATAAATATTAGCTGTAATGATCTGGTTTCAAAGCCTTAAATTTTGTTTTTAATCAGAAGACAGGGACACTGCAAGCTCTATATAAAGGCTACATGTGTGTACCTATGTTTCATATGTGAGAGAACACTACCCACACTTTACGAATGAAGCTCAGAAGTTAAGCTGCTGCTTAAATTGGGGTAAAATGTTTATCCTTAAGGGAATAAATGATCTCTACTTCACATCACTTACATAGCATGTGTAAAATATAGTTTTTAGCAGTCTGATTTAACCCTTGGGTAGAACTAAGTGCATCTTGAAGAATGTTTAAGAAAATGTCTTTAAGTGGAATATCTCAGGTTTTTTATATGGGCAAATAAACTCCAATTTAATGTTTAAATGTACAAAGCAAAACTAAAACTTTTCGTAGAAAATACAACTGGACTTCCATGACATAGTAATTGGTATTGGGCTTACCCTGCTATCCTAAACAACTATAAAGTATAAAATATATGGGCTGTTTTGATGAATTGGATTAAAGGCAAAGGAGACAGATACTTTCCTTGCAAAGGAAACATGCAAGGTGAACCTCAGGTTTACCATGTCTGTCTGTCTGTCTGGGAGAACTTTCATGATCATGGTACAGGAAAATGGAGCTCAAACAGAGGTGACACTGGTGAGCTGAGGAGGCAGACAATAGAGTTAGGTGCTGCTGAGACAGCTGGAATTTACAGGGGTTACCAGAGGGAAGTGCACTTGAACACCAGGAGATTGGTACAGGAATTTTTATAACACTGCCATTTACAATGGCAAAAACCCCAAGAACAACTTAAATACTCATAATCATTACACTGCAATGAGCATGAAGTACTTATAAACAAGTCAGTCAGGATAATGTTAACAAGTCAGGATAATGTTAAGTGAAGAAAGCAATTCCCAAGACGTCATTAGCAAATATTTTTTGTAAAATCAAAGGCAACTAAAACAAGAAGTCACATATATATATATATATATATATATATATATATGTAATAGATTAAATACCTTGTCCAAGTTCAAATTTAGTGTTAAGAGTCAAGGACATAAAGTTAAGGACATAAACAACTCTATCAGTACCTCCGGAACCATGTGGGAAGAATTTCTATTTGTGTTTTACACGCAATGTAGTTTTCCTTTCTACCTTGACTTTCAAAAATCTCAGAATTGGGTTCCTCAAAAAATTAAAAATAGAACTACCCTACGATCTAGTAATCAACTACTGGGTATTTACCCAAAAAATACAAACACTAATTTAGAGGGAAACATGCACCCCTATTTTTATTGCAGCTATTTACAGCTGCAATTTATTGCAGCTATTTATTGCGTTATTTACAATAGCCAAGATATGGAAGCAGCACAAGTGTCCACTGATAGATGAATGGATAAAGATGTGTGTGTGCACATGCGTGTGTATATAAAATGGAATATTACTCAGCCATAAAAAAGAAAATCTTGCCATTTGCAACAACATGGACGGAGCTAGATAGTACAATGCTAAGCAAAGTAAGTCAGAGAAAGACAAATACCATATGACCTCACTTGTATGTGTAATTTAAGAACCAAACCAGTGAACAAAGGAAAAAACACAAACCAAGAAACAGACTTAAAAAACTAATGGTTGCCGAGGGGAGGTGCATAGGGAATGGGTGAAACAGGAGATGATGATTAAAGAGTACACTTATCATGATGAAAAAATAAAATGATTTTAAAAATCTCAACTGAAAAAAAAAATCTCAACTGAATCAGATACTCCTACCACAGCAACTATCTTAACCCATACGTATTGGTATGTATATTTTTAGCTAATATTTATTATTAATTATCTCTTGCCACTCAGGTAAGTGTCTTATATTACTGTATTTAATCCTCAAAATTTCTAACTTTATAGATGAGGAAATTGAAAGGTTGTATGACTTGTCTGATGTTACCAAACCAGTAAGAAACAGAGACCTATTCAAACTCTAATCCGAGTCCCAAGTATAAACTCTTCATCTCATCTCATTCTTAATCTTTATAACCTTGTTTTTCCCTTTGTCTGTTTGTACTTTAAGTAATCTCTATGCCCAATGTGGGGCTCAAATTCATGACCCCAGAATCAAGTGTTGCATGCTCTATCTACCAACCGAGTCAGCCAGGTGCCCCGTCTGTATTTTAATTTATCCTTTGTATAAGCCATCTCATTTTTATTGGAAAAATGTGAAGAATCAAAGAATAACAAAAGTAAATGAATTAGTGTTTTATTATCTTACCTGATGTCCTAGTTGACTGCCACATCTTCCTGAAGGAATGAGACTGGATCAGTTGACATAAAAGATCAATTCCAGTTCTTAAGTTTGATGCTCCATGTTGCTTAAATGTTTCTTTTCTTCTAATATAACGCTCTGTGTTCCTAAGCCTACTATTCCATAGATATGCTAACTCCTAGAAGAAGCTCTAAGGGAAAAGTCTGCACTATAAATCCTGAAGAGAGGCTCAGGAGCACAGTGAAATTCCATTAAGATCTCAGAAACAATGTCTATACATACATTTACTACAGGATAAAAAATTAGAGGAGTTTCCAGTTAGGGTGAAAAAAGTTTCTTATACAACTATCAAAACAATGCTGCTTAGCTGGAAAGCACACATAAACTTAGCAACAGTCCTAACGGGTAAATATTAATCATCTTACATTTACCTACTTAATTTATATAAGTGGCAAACTCGCATTCCTTGGGTAGAATCTTACCTGTAGACGTTTTCTTTGAACCTGACATTTGAATTCATTGCTAATATTTGATTCAGATTTCACTTTAAAAAATACAAATCTAGATTTTTGGTTCCATTTGAAAATTTGGGGTACTTGGAAATCCTAGACCTATATTTCCATCCAACAAGACTGAATTAAATAGTAGCTGCCCTCTTTATCAACAGTATTTTTGTTTATAAGTATTTATAGAGTACCTAACTATGTTTCTGGCACAGGGTATAGAGCATTATACAAAAATAAAAATTCATGACCCTCCTAGATCTTATTTTTGTGTATGCTCATCACTTTACCACTCCCAGCCCTTTTCCCTGTCTACACTCTATGGATCTTTGCATTTCCTGCCAATATTCTACTTTTCTCTGAAAATGCCATAGTGTCCAACAAGAATACCATGAGGAGTCTAAAAATGGGTTATTTCTAGAGAAATGTTTTAAAGGGATTGGATCTAATGCAGTGGCCTAACAGCTCCTTTATCTTTCTTCTTGCTATTCTCCAAGAAATAAGATCATTACTGCTTTATAAAACATTTTTAGTGGCATATTTGTAATAGTCGGGTTTAAGATAATGCTATATTTGTACTAGTCTAAGACAAGCTTATAATCTACTACTTACAATAAATAATGCTGTTAAAAAGCAAAATACTTACAAAAAGGCATACTATCATCTAATGAGCAAGTTCCCACTTGACTGCTTCAATATATAAGAAAACTTAGGATCTTCTAACCCAGCTTTACCAATAAAAAAAACAAAAGTAGTAGCTGCCATCTGGAAAGAAATTTGAGCCCCTACCTGAGTCCTTGACCAAAATAAATTCCGGAAAGATCAGATTTAATTAAATAATAACATTTTTTAAAAGAAAGTGGATAATTTTTATCATCTTTGGGTGGGAAAGGCCTCCCAAAACCACTAAAGAATTAATAAAATTGCCTACATAAAAATAAATTCTCGCATAAAGAAAATATCATAAAGTCAAAAGGCAAATGACAAGGAGAAAAGTATTTACAATGCCTGTCACAGTCACTTCCCTTACTCTCCACAGATTACTATTACAAAAACCTGAGACAGACCACAGGAAATAAATGGCCCTTAAAAATATGCTCAACTCTTAATAGTAGGAACCAGTTTTTGTAAATTAAAATAGATTAAAAAGATTAAAAAGTTTGATAACTATTATGTTGCTGAGATGAGGAAATCGATACTCTAAAACATTCACTGCTGTTGAGTATGTATCAGTACAACCTCTATCGAGAGCAATTTTGGCAGGCTTTAGTTAACAAAACATAAGAGGTTTCCAGCATATACCAAGAACAGTTGACCTTTCAACAATGTAGGTTTGACCTGTGCACTGTCCATTTAAATGTGGATTTTTTTACGGTACAGTAAATGTATTTTCTTAGTAACATTTTCTCTTCTCTTACTTTAAAAATACAATATAAAATGTAACGGGCAGCCCGGGGGGTGGCTCAGCGGTTTAGTGCTGCCGCCTTCACCCCAGGGCCTGATCCTGGAGACCCGGGATCGAGTCCCACGTTGGGCTCCCTGCATGGAGCCAGCTTCTCCCTCTGCCTATGTCTCTGCCTCTCTCTGTGTCTCTCAGGAGTATATAAAAATCTTAAAAAAAAAAAAAAAAAAAAGACTTCCTTTAAAAAAGAATAAAACACATATATAACATGCAAAGTATGTGTTATAATCAACTATATTACGATACAGGTTCTAGTCAACAGGCTATTAGTAAAGTTTTGGGGGAGTAGAAATTATATATCAACTGTAAGGGCAGGATTTGGTGTCCATTAACTCCCATGTTGTTCCAAGGGTCAACTGTACAGGTTCTAGCAGTTACAATCATCAAATCTTAAAATGTACAAAAAAATTTTAGAGACTTTTTGGAAATCACAAACAAGGATATTCATGGCAATACTATTCATAAAAAAAAATGACAACTTTTAGGGAGCTAATTACGATCCAATGGGATACTATGCAGCCATTGAAATGTGTCAGTATTTTGTACAGTACTGATCGAACATTCTCTAAAATAGGAATAAGGGGAAGAGCAATCAATACATATAAAATGTATGATCGTTGTGTGTATATATATATATTAAGCTTAAGTCTCTCTTGAAGGCTAAATTATTGTGGTTGCCTCCTAGGAGAACCAGGCAGTTGGGAATCAAGTATATAGACCATCTACTACATAGCTCTTTTACATTTTATATTACTAAGATGTGTTATTTCTTAAAGTAAGAGTTCTTATAACACCTCCATGTACTAGCTGGTCTGGGGTGGAAACTTAATTTTTTTTTAAATTTTTATTTATTTATGATAGTCACAGAGAGAGAGAGAGAGGCAGAGACACAGGCAGAGAGAGAAGCAGGGTCCATGCACCGGGAGCCCAACGTGGGATTCGATCCCAGGTCTCCAGGATCGCGCCCTGGGCCAAAGGCAGGCGCCAAACCGCTGCACCACCCAGGGATCCCTGGAAACTAATTCTTATTCCCATTTCAGTGCTTTCCAACAGAACCCAATCCTTGAAAAGTTACCTGGTCTTAAAATTTTACTGATACAATTTTTCAGAAGGATTTGAATTTTGATCCACACTTAGAAAATATTAAATGGGATGATTCACTCTAAATCCTCAACTTATTCTAGAGCAGTTCTTAATTAAAAGAAATGAGTCATTCTCACAGCTTAGATGTGTTATGCTCTATACAAAGAACATTTTAAGCAATCACAAAAACTCCCCAAAAGATGACAAGAAATCTGATAGGTCTGCCTCATGGGGTCTAACTTACGAGATTTAGAAATCCTTAAGGAAACAACACTTTTGCCCTATTTCAATTTTACTAACTCTTAGTTAACATCCCTTTATGCACCAATTTTGGATAGCTGTAATTCTCCTTTAACATGGAAAAGCTGTGAAGCACGTACTGACCCTGTATTACAAATGGGAAGCTGTAAGATCAAAGTTCATAAAGCTAGTATTTATATAGAGCTGGGAAACTGTTATTCAGACCAAGGTTGTCTCTAAAACATATTACCCTAATTTTTTCGCGCTATTCAGCCACTTAACACTAGAAATTTTTTTTTAAAATAAAATTTTCATTTTGATCAGCAACACTCCATATTTAAATGTGCAACTACTGGGATAGGATTAGGAGGGCAATCAGAGGTCTGCAGATTTTGATTCTTTATTCTGGTAATCATGCTAATACCTGACTCACTCCCAGTTAACCATACTTACCCCAATATGGCATAAGACAGACAACAAACTGCCATGGTTGTTTAAGACTATTTTAAAATTTGATAGGTAATCAGGATTATCAGATCAAGTTTAAGTATAAAACAATCAACAAATAGATTTGTTCTGTCATCACTTGGCCAACAGAGGTCGATTTTCACTAGAAGCCTCTGATAACTTCAAAATAGTAATCTTAATTCAAAGAGGAGCAATTGCTCCTTCAATGGAGCATTTCTCAAATAATGATTTACCCAGTAAATATAAATCCTAGTGAAATTTAGTCATGGCAGACCATAATAACTACCTCAAATGCTTTAAGGTTATCCAAAATTCTAAAGTTTAATAGCAATGCTACATTTTTAAAGATTTAACTCAAAATGCATTCTAGTATTCACCTTGAACTAATTCACAATCAACAGAAAATTTAACCTGTTACTAATGATATTTTTAAGTTTTTTTTTTAGGTTATGTACTTGTTTTAGCTCCTCTGCCTTTTATTAAAGACAGTTTCCCAAAAAATAGTGTCAGTTTAAAAAAAAAACAAAAAAACCAACGGACAAGTTAGTAATAAATCAATAGCAATGTCAAGAAAAAAAAGTTACTCACTTTGTAAAACTGCACCAATTGTAGAGGTTCATTCAATTCCAGGTCTATTTTTTAAAGAACACTTTGTAAATTAGAATAAGGGCATGTTTTACTTTTAACCAAACATTTTACTCAATCAACTCTAAGAACTATTAGGCAGAAATTAACAAGAAAATCTTGACATGGCTCCAGACTCTAAGAATTTTTAGGGTGAAAACTAACCTAGCATATCAAGACAAAGACAAAAGAAATAATATACATAATTTTATTACAAAATTTTTTTTAAAAAACAAAATGCAACATTCTAAAAAACCCAAAATTTACTATTGATACTAATTCCTACAAGTCTGCTGTGCTACAATACACAAGTCAAGAAATTAAGAAAACCATTAAATATTTAGAAACATTCAACATCAGAAGCTTTAAAATCTAACTGTATGTAGTAGCCCCTCAAAAAGCTACAACCTGCATTTTTAAAAAAGTATTTTCTCTACAAAGAATCTTATCAGCTATACAAAAATCTGTACAGTTTTTATACTGAAGCTAATATTGAGCTGCACTTGAATTCACATTCTTAGCAAAACAATTGCCTGAGCACACACGCACACTCCACACATATTACAAGATAGCCATTTATTCCTCATCTTCCTCCTCTTCCTCATCATCTTCATCTTCTTCCTCCTCTTCCTCTTCCTCCTCATCCTCTGGTTCATTCTTCTTCTTTGAACCCGTTGGCCTGCCAGGGCCCTTCTTTCCCGCTTCACTTTTGCCCTTGGCGCGATATGCAGCAATATCCTGAAATATTGTTGAAAAATAAAATCAGCATCCGGTGTCATTACTCAACTGTGAAAACCACTAAGTTGTAAACAATCTAAGATCATTGACCAATAACCCTGATGACTGTCTAAAAAGGTATGCAGAATCTAACTCAAGTTTTGAGAGCATTTATTCCCTCCAGCTTTAAAAAGTCAATGGTATAAAATGATGGGGCTGTAGTAGATGTCAGAACTTTCACTATCAATGTCCAATTATCTCACATTATCTACTCCCCTCCACTTCTTAAATATATTTACATAATACAAAATAAATATTTGGCCTTCCCTTTCTGAAAAGTAACAGACCCAGAACTGTAAGAGTCTATGTAGGAATCTACCAATGCTACAAACACTGCTTTCAGTCAAAACAAAGGTAAGTTTCAATGAGCTTATAACGTACAATTTTCACTAGACTCTCCAAATACAGCTGACAACCATAAGGACAAGATTAAACTTAACTCCATAGCTGATACCTATTATCTAACAGTCTTTTTCAGAAAATATGTCTCATTTTAACCTTGGCTTTAAAAAGGGAAGACAACGTACCTTTTCATATTTCTCCTTTAGCTTAGCTGCTTTCTGTTCATATGGTTGTTTATCTTTGGCTGACTGTTCAGACCACATTTCACCCAGCTTTTTTGCAGTGTCCCCGATGGATAAACCAGGGTGTTCACTTTTGATCTTTGGGCGATGTTCAGAGCAAAACAGGAAGAAAGCAGACCTGAAAAGAAGCGAGCGACAGTGTTAACAAACTAAATGGAAAATTAAGGGGCAATCTGACCCATCTGAAGACGAACTTACGGAGGCCTTTTAGGAGCATTGGGATCTTTCTTCTTTCCTTTCTTGTCACCTTTGGGAGGAACATAATTTTTCATCTCCCTGTCATAGCGAGCTTTGTCACTTTTTGCCATATCTTCAAATTTCGACTTTTCCTTTGCAGACATGGTCTGTGGACATGAGAGGCGGTATTAAAGTACGTAAGCAATGTGAGCCACAGGCACCCAAACGGGATCAAGGTCTTCCTTTCGGGCCGCATTTTACTTTTTGCAGTCTTGGAAGTAAACGAAAACCTCAGGTAGTCTGCCCCAAACTCAAAATATCTGGGCGAATCACCACCGCGGTAGGTTACAAGTCACCTCCGTGTTTAAGGTCCTGGCCCCAGAAAAACACATCCGAAAAGCCCTCAGCGCTGCCCGAATTCCGCTCTCACCTTCCATCTCTCCGAACATTTCTTGGAGAATTCAGCGAAATTGACCGAAGAGTCCGGGTGCTTCTTCTTGTGCTCTTCCCGGCAGGTCTGCACGAAGAAGGCGTACGAGGACATCTTGCCCCGCGGCTTGTTGGGGTCTCCTTTACCCATGGTGCCGGGCGGCGTCGGCCTGGTGGGAGAGGAGCGGTGGGCGGACGCCCGCGGGGCCCCGCTTCCCGCCCAAATACGCGCCCGCCCCCTCTCGCGAGGAAGGCGACCGGCGCCGCGGCTCCCCCACCAGCCCGCCCGGCGGCCGCCTGCGCGCACACGCCCTCCTCCCGGCGCCCGCCCGCCCGCCCGCCTCACGCGCGGCCACCACGTCTCTCCGGAGGCCCCGGAGCGCCGCCGCCCGCCCAGGCCCGGGCTGAGGCAGGAACGCCGGGCGCGCCGTCGAGGCCCGTTTCCTGACAGAAACGTCTTCCCGGCTTCCACCTCGCCAGCCCGATAAAGAGTTGTCGCCTCGCGACCGACGTTCAAAAAAACGACTGAAGCCGGGCCCGGACGCCGCTTCCCGCCCTCCACAGCCCCCGGCCCTCCCCGGCCCTCCCCTCAGACTCCGCTCCCCGGCTCGAACCCCGAGAGCCGCAGTGCCCGGCCCGGCTAAAAGGCTATGGGGAAAGGGAAAGCGGCAGGCCCACGAACACGAAGGGGCTAAACGGGGTTCTTGCCTGGTGGCGGCTTTTCCTCAGAGTCCCGCGGAGAGGCCGGAGCCAGCAGAGACGCTTCCTTCCCAGGGCTCCGGCGTGAACTGGTTTATCGCTAACGCAATCCTCTGCCTCTTGTTTTGCAGAGTTCTCCGCGCCACGGCAACTTGACGAGCCGGGCCACAGGCCACACCCCCGCCCCTCTGATTGGTTCTGGTGATTATTCAAACTCCCGCAGGCCCCACCCTGTCGCCAGGGAGGCCTCCGATTGGTCGGTGTCTCAGCAGGCCCGCCCCTCCAGCCCCAGCCTAGCAGGTTCGGTGGGTCGCCCAGGTCGTTAACTCCCAGACCCGTTAGAACCGGTCAGGAGAGGAATGTACTGCTCGATCCTGATTGGCGGCGGGAAAAGGGTTTGAAAAATGGCGGGCCTGACGGTGACTGGCTGGGGCGGTAAACGGGGGGAGTGGCTGGCCTGAAAGGGAAAGCCCCGCCAGATTTAAAAATACCAAGTCGGGGAAACAGGGTGGTTCTCGAGGGGCCGGCGGCGGCACGGTTTCCCGGTACTGAGGTAACGAGCAGCCCGCCGTACCCGTTTCCCGACCACTGTCCAGGTCCTGGCTCTCCTCGGCCCCGCAGCGTTGTCTCCTCCTGGGGCCGCAGTCCCTCTGCCGTGCGACCCCGCAGAGTCGCCTTGGTCCCGTCCAGAGAGTCACGAATGGAGAGGGGCTGAGGAGCTTGCCTGGATGGCCGACTGCCCAGCTCCGCCCGTTGTCGCCGAGGCTGGGATAGAACCCCAGTAAGGCCAGAGGTGCGGGGAACCTGGGAGGGGGCGCGGGGGGCGCGGGAGGGCGGCTGTTCCCGCCTCTCGTGGGGGTTACAAAACGATCTTCCAGTCAGGCGTTTCCCGCCGTGGAGTTTCCCCCAGAAGGCCCCTCCCTCCCTTCCCCCTTTGTCTCGGGTGTCGGATACCCGGAGGTAAACAGGGGCGCCCTGGGGTTCCCGGAGGGGCGGGGCAGGGGGCACGGTCTCCCTGGCCCCGCCCCCTGTGCGGGGCGGGAGGCAGGCCTGGGCCCGCCCGCACCAGCGCAGCGGAGGATTCGGGGTCCTGGCCACCGTCCACCTCTGGCTCTCGTGTCCCGTCCCTCATTTATGATAATGTAAGAACTTTTTAAATTCAAAGATCCTTCTGAGACCCTCATAAAAGCAGTGAATGCTCTCCGCCCCCCCGCCCACTGCTTGTATTAGCCGGTGCGTGTGGCGGCACTTTACAGGCTCCTCCAGGCCCAGGTTAAGAACCCTTGTAAGACAGCACTAGAGCTACCTTAACTGCTTACCAACATCACAGAGCTGCTTTTCCCAAAGTAGCGTGGCTTTCACTGACATCTTAGAATGCTATTTCTTTGTTGTATTTAGTTTCGAGGTCTATTTTTTTCTATTAGCCCAGGTGTAGCACTGACAGTTTCAACAGATTTTAAATATTCTTATTTTCTCAGTAAATTCACTGGCATTTGTTAGACTGTGCGTTACCTACTTGGTTTGTATTCAGTAATCATAGTCAATAATAACTCAAAACCGGCAGCTCTATCTAGATTTACTAATAAAAACTAGGTTTTAAAAATGTATTTTCCTTGGAAATAGATGTTGGTTGCACAACATTGCGCATGTATTAATACCCCTGAATTTAAAAATAAATTTTATAAGTATAATGTGTATTGCCATTTGAATAATGTAGTATGATTTGTCAATCTGGAGTTTTATGTGCTTTTTATAGCATAGCTGTAACTGGCCTTATTTGAAAATAGGGTCACTGCAGATGTAATCAGTTAAGATGAAGTCAGAGGGGGTTGGGTAGGCCCCTCATACAATGACTGGTCCTTATAAAATTTATAGGGGAATTTGGACAGAGAGAAAGGCAGAGGTTAGACAACGTGAAAAGATACAGGGAGAAGTTAGCCATCTACAAGGTGAGGAGAAAAGTCCTGGAATCTTCCCTCACAGCCCTCAGAAGGAACCAACCCTTTCCACACCAATTTCCATTCTTTATTCCATCACTGTGGAAAACAGGAAAACATTTCTGTATTTAATCTGCTTTTACCTTGGATGCTAAAACTTCAGTTTAGGCTGTACCTCCTGGCCTAGAAGTAACATCAAAAAACACAGTGAAGTAATAAATAAATTTTAAGTGAGATCTAGACAATTCTGGTTACAGAATCCCCCTTTTTATTTATTTTTTTAAATAAAGATTTTTTTATTTATTCATTCATGAGAGACACAGAGAGAAAGAGAGGCAGAGACACAGGCAGAGGGAGAAGCAGGCTCCATGCAGGGAGCCCGACATGGGACTCGATCCAGGCTCTGCAGGATCATGCCCTGGGCTGAAGGCAGCACCAAACCGCTGAGCCACCCGGGCTGCCCGAATCTCCCTTTAAAAAAAAATTTTTTTTTAAATAAAAAAACTATATACAGAATCAGGTAACACAGACAAAAAAGTCTAGTCCCAAATGTGGTTCTGTAAAAATGGGTTAAATACACAAGAGGTTTGGTTCACTATTATGAATTACCTGGCATACTGTTAGGACTTTATCAGAAAACTAAAATGTCCTATAATGATATAATACTAAAGATCTTTTTTTTTTTTAAGATTTATTTATTTACTTGAGAGAGAGAGAGAGAGACCAAGCAGGGGGTAGGAGCAGAGGGTAAAGGAGAGAGGAAGAGAGAATCCTCATGCAGACTCCCTAATGAGCAATGTACCTAACATGGGCTCTATCCCAGGGCAGTGAGATCATGACCTGGGCCAAAATCAAGAGTTGGATGCTCAAGAGTCAGATGCTCAACTGATTGAGCTACCCAGGCACCCCTAAAAGTCTTTCCCTTGTTTCTATTATTATGACTATAAATGGAAAAATAAGACTGTTTTCTAAAATTCAACTTTAAAGCCATTTCTTTTCAGGAACATACTAATTTCATATATCCTAAAAATAATTTTCCAAATTTATCATTAGTATGATGCATCTTCCTAAAAGATAATGAAAAGGAAGGTATTTATGTTCTTTATAAAGAATGTATAAATTAAGAGGCATCTGCGTGGTGCAGATGGTTGAACATCGATTCTTGGTTTTGGCTCAGGTTATTATTTCAGGGTCCTGGGATTGGGCCCTGTGTCTGGCTCTGCCCTGGGGAGGGGGGAGGTTGTCCACTTGAGGATTCTCTCCCCCTGCCCTTCTTCCTACTCACTTGTGCTTTCTCTCTAAAATAAACAAATCTTTAAAAATAAATTAAAATCCAGCAAGGGCCTGTGATTTTGAAGTACACTTAACATTTCTAGGCTTTTGATTGACAAACTATAAAATGAGGTGTGGGGGATAATCACTAAGTTACCATTCAGCTTGTAAACTATATGATTCTATAATTCTGTGGATGTGTTCATAATGTGGGAAATATTTCAACTTTGCTATTGTTAGGTATTGTTGAAAAGAACTCAAGTTCTAGGAAATCCTTTGGTTATAAAAATGCCAATTAATTGTGAGCCTAGTTATTTCAAAACAGTATTTGTTAAAGAGTTTATAGCTATTCAAATATAATAAATCATATAGACTAAACTATAGATTACAAAATATTACTCAGTCATCTTAGTCTTCTAGTAAAATATTAGTCATCTTAGTCTTCTAGTAAAATGATTTAACCAAAGGATCCTCCTTCTATAATGATACCATTATAGAATTTTATTTGCCAAACTTTGCCTCAGTTCAGCTTCTCACAAATTGTAGCAATGTAAACATTTAGTAATAAGGTAATTCTGAGTAAGACTGAAGTTGCTTCCAAAGTAGGTCCCAAATCCTATATGTATAAATAGCTATTCTGTAGATAAACTGGAATTTATCTATGATGTCAATCTAACAGGATTGTGTAGAAATGATCTGAGTTGTGCTAACTATTGAAATTTCTATCATTTTTCTCATTCAGTTATCCTTAAAAGTTTGGATTTTTTTTGTAATGTGATCATCAAACCAGATTGGAAAACCTTGATAAAAGAGAGTATTACATATCCTTTTTTCCTTTTTTTTTTTTTGTAAATTCCCTCCCCCACATACAAAGCAATAAATAATAAACTCAATAATTTTTTCCTACTATTTTGTTATTAATATAGTTAGCTACAATATAAGTATTCTCTAAGGTTAGTCTTGTTCTTTCAAGTTGCCTAGTTAATGTAAAAAACTGAAAACCACTATCCTGCATACATATTAGTTTCTCAAAGATTAGTCTTATATTGAAATTTAATATTTTTAGGTTGTTTTTAAAGGAGTGAGAGGGGAAGGATAAGCATACTAAGAGTATTATCAAACAGGCACATCCACTTCTGGGGACACCAGTGGATCTGAGGCCTAACTGTACATAGACTTCAGAGATTCAATTTAATGATGTAGTTCAACAATATATTTCTGAAGAAATGAAAATGCAGGTTAAGAAAAAACAAAAACCTTTAATTCTACTGCTAGGATTTTCAATGAAAAATGGTAAGACAAAGGTAGTCTGTTTTCTTCAGAATAACCATTTACTATTTTTATGAATAAATTTGAACTAAATGTCCACCAAAAAGTTACTTACTTTCTAAAAGCCTTCACTGCCACAATCAGGAAAAAAAAAAAAAGGACAAGCTGCAAAAATCATGTTTTAAAAGAACAAGCTGCAAAAATCATGTTTTTAAATACATTGTAGATCTATGGAAGCAATCAGAAGATAATCCAAACTAAAATTCCAGACAGGTATGCTGTCTGTCCTAGGTGTGCTGATGATTTTTTGAGAAGAATTTATATATTTTAGATGTGGAACTGAGGCTCAATCAGACCTTGTCCCAGATAGAAGGACTTTTACTAAGGGAAAGAGATCAATCCAGCAAGCTTTTGGCAATTGTGTGGGGTTAGCAAAATCAGTTGGAAACTAAAGGACCCATAAATATACATAATAATTTATTTTTCCACCTACATGAGCTGAATTCTGAAATGGTATAGAAGGCTAGAAGATTGTACCAGAAGGTTCTAAAAACAAAGCAAAATCTCCCAAGGTTTCATAGTGCTTAGGGGACAAGAGTCTGTCTGGAGGGAGAAGGTCTATCACAAACATAAAGACCGGTCTCTTCCCAGAGATATTTCCCACTTTTTTTGAAGCTATGTAGGTGGTAATGTAAAGAGACAAGCTCAAAACCATCAAAAAGCAGAAATGAATTTTCTAGTGTTTTTGGTCTAAGGAGACAGAGACAGACCACCAAGCCCTCAATCAAAAGCCCATGAAACAATGTCTACAGAACAGGAATGAGCCAGAGGTAAACTGGGTCTTACTAAAACTTTACAGCCCAGCCTGAATACATACAACTCATTCCTCCATTGGATTAAGATAATTCCATATCCTTCTACTTATTACAGGGGTTGATTCTGTCTAATAGAGGAAATGCCACATCCTCTCTATTGTAAGATATCAGCTGGAGCACATCAGAATAAAAAATTTGAAAACTAAAGACAGAGAAAATCTTAAAAGGACCAGAGAAAAAAGACATAGCAAAATTTAAAAAGCAGTAAGTGGGTGCTGACCCTTCAACAGAACCATGAAATCCAAGACTAGAGAATGACATCTTTAAATTGCTAAAGAAACAAAAACAAAAATGCTAACCTTAGGTTTTATATCCAGGGGAAAAGCTTTCAAGATTAAGGCAAAATAAAGATGTTTTTGGACAAACAAAACTGAAAGAGGTCATTGCCAGCAGTCCTGATTAAGGAAAATGATCCTAAATCCTCAGGAGGGAAAAAAAAAACCCAAGCAAGAGTAATTATGTAAATTTAAAATGACTATTACCATTACTTGTTTAAAACCGCAATAATAATAATGTCTTATGGTTGTTGTTTTTTTTTTTTTTTTTTTTAAGATTTTACTTATTTATTCATGAGAGAGACAGAGAGAGAGAGGCAGAGACACAAGCAGAGGGAGATGCAGGCTCCATGCAGGGAGCCCAATGTGGGACTCAATCTCAGGACTCCAGGATCACTCCCTGGGCTGAAGCGCTAAACCGCTGAGCCACCCAGACATCCCTATCTTACGGGTTTTTAGAACATGTATAAGTAGAATATATAACAACATAAATAGTAAGAAGAATAAGGGTCTTCCGTCATTCAGAAAGTGCTAAAAGTTAGTAATTAAATCATATGCCTAGCATGCTGTATTTGGGGGTACTAGTTACATAGATATGTTTATATATATATAAGTATATATGAGATATATATATGTATGTATGTGCAAAAACTCACCCTTTAGGAACACAGGTCCTAAATTAGTCTATGCTAAAAAAGACAATGATGAATGGCTACTAAGCATATGAAATATGTTTAATATTATTAATCATTAGGGAAATACAAATTAAAACCACGGTAAGATTACCACTTCATACCCACTAGGATGGCTTTAGTTAGACAAAAAACATCAAGTGTTAGTGGAGACATAGAGAAAATGGAACATTCATTCATTACTGGTGGGAATGTAAAATAAGTACAGTTACTATATAAAATAGTTTGGCAGTTTATAAAAAACTAGAAACAATCCAAATGTCCACTGGCTGATAATTAAATAAACAAAAATGTGGTATATCCATACACTAGAATACTATCTATTAATAAAAAGGAGTGGAGGAGGAAAAAATAAACACTGATAAAAGCTATAAAATGGATGAACCTTAAAAGCATGCTAAGTGAAAGAAGCCAGACACAAAAGACAACATATTACATGATTCCATCTCCATGACATTTCTAGAAAAGGCAAATATATAGACTCAAGGGTAAAGAGTGTTGGCCTAGGGCTTAACGTGGAAGCAAGCCTTAAGCAGGGCCTTGAGGTAGAAGCATGATGGAACTTCTTTAGGAAATGAAAATGTTCTAAAGTGGATTGTGGTTGCACAACTATATAAATTAACCAAAAAAATCATTAAACTGCACACTCATAATAGATGAAATAACTGTACATTTTATCTTAATAAGGCTGTATTTTTAAGGCCAGTGATTTATTATTCCATTTACAGAGCTCTGTATCAAAATGTTCAACAATTTAGACTTTAACAATGAGAGCTGCAGAATACAATATGAAAGTATAAGGATCACTTGAAAGGAAATGAATACTCCTTTTCTATTTTAAGAAATGGTAGTTAAGAGTGTCAGCAGCTCTTGAATTGTAATAGCATTGCTAGTTTGGCCCATATTTGGCTAAATATCTATTGCTTTCATACAACAGGAAAATAATTCATTTGTAGATTCTTTTCAAATTATCTACTTTGTATTCAGTTAAAGTAAATTTGTAGTTTACTTGGTTTGGTTTGGTAATGACTAAAAATTTCAAATTCTGATGTAAATATTAACATGAATATAAAGATGGCATAACTTTGTCCTCTAATTTTGTTACTATGCTTAGAAGTTTGATTGTATTTAAAAATATGTTCCAGGTGCACCTGGACAGCTCAGTCAGCTAAGTGTCCATCTCCTGATTTCAGCTCAGGTTTTGATCTCAGGGTCGTGAGTTCAAGCCCCCCAGTTTGGTCATGGAGCCTACTTTAAGATACATAGATAATAGATAGATAGATAGATGATAGATAGATAGATAGATAGATAGATAGATAGATAGATAGATAGATAGATATTCAAAAGCAATAGGAGATTTTCAGATGTGCTCTTACAAATATCCATCTAAATTTAAAGCCTAGAATTCTAATTTGACTAAAAAATGTACTTACGCATAGTTGAATATTGAACTAATTAATAAAGAAAAAGAAGTACAGGTTTCCCGTATTATCCAAAAGTAAAACATTTCTATGAAACCTTTCATAAGTTGAAAAGGCACACAGGAAAAAATATCCCTACTTTCCAAAAATTCAAGTTTTACCACTATACTTTTATGAAAGGCTTATGGTATAGTAATGGCTTTTTCTGTAAAGCAAAACTCCTCTTTGGGTTTCTTTTGGTCAGTGAAAACAGATACTAATGTCTTTCCTAAAAGTGAAGTGGTGTAACAAACTTAGGGTAAGTGAGAATACCTATATATAATATGTGCCTAGTAGGAGAAGCTGAAAGTTTCTAGGACAGTAAAAATTGAAGTGACCTCAGTTTGTGGAGAACTTCAACGATCATTCCAGAAGTTTCTATAACCCGTTCTCTGGACAATGATCCAACATTTGTATAGACACAGCAATATTCTGACTATACAGTAGCCTCTAGGTCTGATTACCACATTTATTTTGTTTTGCTTTCTGGGGGGTTTGGTCTCAACGATCTTGGAAATGGAGTAAATGTAATCTTAAAATCTGAGTCTGCTTTTCTTGTTGAGTATGAAATAAAAAACAAGGCTATTCTCAAATCCCTAAATAGTAGCCAATGAAATAACTTCATACACATTTTTCATTACTATTATTCATGATAGAGAGAGAGATTGAGAGAGAGACAGGCAGAGAGACAGGCAGGAGGAGAAGCAGGCTCCATGCTGGGAGCCCGACGCGGGACTAGATCCCTGGACTCCAGGATCATGCCCTGGGCCAAAGTCAGGCGCTAAACCTCCGAGCCACCCAGGAATCCCCCATACACATGTAAAATAGTTTTAATGTGGACAAGATTTAAGCAAAAGAATCTGTTTTCTCAAGCATTTCTGGTACAAGGCCTCAGACATCCCACTCAAGATTCAGGATATATCTTCATGTTCTAGTACTAGTCTTCCACTGCCAGTGCTGCTTCCCACCTTGCATACCCCTCTCACCACTTCACTTTCTACAATACAATGACTTCATAAGAACACTTAAACCTATGAGCCTCCAATGTCTCTATTATGTCTAAAGCAAATGAGAAAAAGAGACACTGAAAAACATGCATACCGATTTAATGACAGGAAAGATGAGCAAAGAAGACAGAGCACAGAGATCATAGGTAGGGAAGTGATAATGATAAGCAGTAATGACAAGGGAAGATCATGGGGCTGGTGGCTCAAAGTGATATATGGAGAGGGATATTAGATTTCATAAACTCAATGTCTAATACCATATATATTTAACAATAGAATACAATACACAATACCATTTCTTTAGCAAACATAGTGTCTGCTTTGTGCCAGGCACTTTCTAAGTACTCTAAAAACATTAATTCATTTAATCCTAATAATGTCAATAAGATAGATATTCTGTTATTATCTATCTTCATCTCATAGAGGAAGTAACCGAGGCAAAAAGGTACTTGCCCAAGGCCACATTATCAGTCAGTATCCAGTAAGGAAAAATACTTTAGGTATTTCAGAGGTAATATTACCTTTATTGTTGAGGGAATCTTTATAGAATGGCTGGAGGAGCAAAAAGGAGGAAGGCATAATCCAAAGGCAACTGCAAACAGAGCCAGTATCCTAACACTAGAGGAACAAAAGAGAAACTAGTATTACCCAAAACCCACAAGTACTGTGGTTTGGAGGCTTTTGGAACTTAATATTGCATTATTAGAACTATTACTGCTACCTCCTTTGCAAGAAGCCAGCAGCCTTCAAATGGTCCCCGTGCTTCCCACTCCTGGAGCCAGAGTAGAGGAGCTCCGTGTTCCTGAAGCTGCTGGATCCCAAAGAAAGGAAAAATGCCTTCCATCCTCCTCCTGCCTTTTAATCCATTAGCAGAATGGAACTGGAGACCACCGGCAAGTGAGTCTGGGAAATGATTTTTACCACTCCAGTACCCATATGATACAGAGGAGATGGTAGAGGAGCTGGGAGACAGTGGATATAACCAGCAGAGCCCAAAAATTGGCAACTGGCAGAACTTAAATCTCAGGTAGTCCAGCTCCCGAGTCCGTGCTCTCAACTGCTATACCATGCTGTAACATTATGATCTACTACAATAAGGGTATTTCATTTGTCTTAAAAGTAACATCTGATCATACATACAGTTGGCAGCAAAGAAATTACAGGAATTGTATTTATTAAATATCCAACAAGTATTTAGCAAGACTCTACTTTATGCCAGGCACAATTCTGAAAATACAATGATGGGGAGGAGAAAAAAAAAAAAGAGGGAAGAGAGCTCCTTTCTCCCTGTTTCAGACTGAACAAAATTACCTGGGAAGGATTCCAACTGGCTTGGCTTGAATCATGTGCCCACTCATTGAACTAAGCATTTTAGCTAAGGCGTGGGTATTGGGGAAATAACCTGGGGGAAATGCCCACTATAATCCTGAGACAAGGATTTGAGTGCAGGTAGTTTATCTGGAGGATTCAGGAAACACCAGTAGGAGGTGGGAAAATAAGACAAAGAAGGGAAGGCAATAAATAAAGGGTACCTTATCAAGCCAGCAGCCACATTGGTAATGACTGGAGCATAATCCCATGGGAAAACTGTGGGAAATGGTATGAAACACACACCTCAAAGTATCCACCTCAGGGGCAAGAGGGCTGGGATACCTATATAATAAATCCCATCAGTCATTTGGTAAGGGCTGCTGAGATGGGAAGTTAATAATTCTCAGGCATTTGTAAATTGCCCTGACCACAAAGGGAAAGGGCTGCCTCCCTGCTTGGGAGAAAAGAGATGCAAGTCCTGGCAGCTAGAAATCTGCCTGAGAAGTGGTAAAAGCCAGGGAGGTATAGGCAGGAGTCTAAAAGGCCTACTACTCTTAATTTTTTCATCAAATAAAAACTTTCTTTGCACATTGTCATAATTTCAAAAGAAATAATGCCTCTGAAAGAGCTTTATAATGTAGAAAGTATCATAAAAAGAATTGTTTAGAAGTTTCTTGAAGATGGGGAACAAGTATCAATGTTTTATATCTCTCATAGGACCTAGCACACTGCTATATATATGGCATAGGTTCAAATATTTACTGAGTGAATTTTTTAATTTAATTAATACCTGAACATATTATTTTGTAGGTTTACAAAGATAGAATTATTTTTAAACTGCCATTATGATCAGTAAGTCAAATCTCCATCCTGTTTCAAGAATTTTAGGTAGCATGATCTTGTTCTATTCCTTCTTCTGTCATTTTTCTTAAATCTAGACCATTGTAGATAACCCTGTTAATTGCCTACCCAATAACCATTTTCTTCTTCCTTTAAAAAAATCTTGATTACAAATAGGGTATTGATACTGCTAGTTTAAACCAATCATGAGAATGCTACTCTGATTAGCATGAGGAAAAGGCAAGAAAATCATAGATGCCACCCCTGACATTGTTGAACTACTGAAGTGATACCAATAGCAATCTTCCCTCAGCCTTATTACATCAGAAAAATAAATTCCTACTACTACCGTTAAACAGGTATTTTGTTACACAAAGCCAGTGATTCATAACTTTTTGAATAGTATTGTTTCCATTTTGCATAGCAACCCCAAGACAAGTCCTTTTATTTCTGGAGTAAATTATTTAAGATAGTAACTCATCATAAAACCCAGAGGACCAGTAATTGTTTGGCCACGCTGGTTTTAATCCTTCTGGATTCCCTTCTAAGGAATGATCATAGTATTCCTCACAGCTCACTATCTGTGCTCTCCCCTTCACTTTGATATTCACTTTGATATTTTAAAACTTACATCTAAAGAAGCTCAGGAGGGCTATATCACGGAGAAAGTTGTAGTACAATGATGGCCTTTCAGATACAAGTTAATGTAGCATAGCCACTTATGTATGATCTCCTCCTACACAGCCCCTTTACTTGCTCAGCTATATTAAAACACACACACACAATTCTCTGTCCTCCCTCCAGAATATATTCTGAATCTCTCTACTTATTTCCACTCTACTATTATCACACAAGTTCACAAGTTCAAATTCAAGCCATAGTAATTTCTTACCTAGATATACAGCAATACAACAACCCTCCCAGGACCCCTCCCTCTTCAAGTGCTTTGTATTATCACTTTACTATTGCTCAATAAACCTTGCTTAAAAAAAATAAAAAATAAAAAAAAGAATAGAGTAATAGACTCTGAACTGATCTCCCCGGTTTCAGGAACCCTTGACCTTAACAATCCATCCTCCACAGAATAGTAAGAATGATCTTCTCAAAACATAAATCAGATTAGTCACTTCTCAGCATAAAACATTTCAAAGGCCTAAATTTACATAAAGCAAAATCTAACACCTTATCATTGAACAGTGTCCTGCATGATTTACTCTCTTCCCATTCCTTTAACTTCGTCCCCTACCACTCTCCCTCTCACTCACTATGCTATATAGCTGTATAGACAATCTTTCAGTTCCCCAAATATATCATAATATTTTTTGCCTCAAGGCCCTGGTACAAGCTATTCCTTCTGTCAAGAATGTCCTTACCTTCTTTTAAAAAAAAAAGAAAAAAAAAAAAAAAAAGAATGTCCTTACCTTCTTGCTCATCATGGCTGGTTTAAGCTTAAATATAAAGTCACTGCCCAACTTTCTCTCATAACACTGATAACATTAATCACTACCTGTAATAATATATGTATTTGCTTATTAGTTTAGTATATATGCTATCAAGTCGATCTCAAAGGGCAGAGACGTTTTCTCCTCTTTTAAGAAAGCATTTTGGGGGAATCCCTGGGTGGCTCAGCGGTTTAGTGCCTGCCTTTGGCCCAGGGTGTGATCCTAGAGTCCTGGGATCAAGTCCCACATCAGGCTCCCTGCATGGAGCCTGCTTCTCCCTCTGCCTGTGTCTCTGCCTGTGTGTCTCTCATTAATAAATAAATAAAATCTTAAAAAAAAAAGAAAGCATTTTATAATTAATGAATCAAGTAATTATTAGCAGTGATTTTATATGAAAGCAATCTCCACATCCCAAACTGAATTATTTACATCTTCCATATAAAAGAGGGACATGTGATTGCAGCTTTCAGCATTATGATAAACTAGATATTTGGGTATCTTTACAATCCTCCAAAAATTAGTTCTCAAGTAAATTATTCTTTTTAATCCATTAGGATAGCAAAACTGAGGGAAATATCTAAGATATTCCCTCCTGCCAGCAAAATAAGAGCCAAGGAGAGACACCAACCATGAACTAAACTAAGAATTGCTGGTTTTAAGTGGTAAGTAAACCTGAGGGCCAGGTTTGCCACGAGAACAAATGCCCTTGTTTACAAAACAGGTAAGGGAAAATGAACTGGGGACAACATTAAATTGGGCCCTTTAAAGAAACTGTAATGGTAGATGTTAGTAGCCCACTTCGTCCCTTGGCAGAAACGTATGGAATTCCTCACTTTGAAAAAATATCCCAAATTAATCTTAACAGAAAAATCACAGACTGATTGATCAAATAAACATAACTACAGAATCAAACATAATCAAGCAGATGAAGAAGAAAGCCACCACTGAACACCCAAGGAATTCAGATATTAATCTTTAAATTTAAGAATATAAAACTCTTTAGGAAGAAAAAAGGTAAAATTATAAAGATGAGGAAGCAACAGCTGTCTATCATTGGAATGATAAGAAAGGAATGATAAGAAAGATCTGAAGAATGGAAGGAGGAATGATAAGAAAGATCTGAAAAATAACCAAACTGATTTTCCAGACATAAACACAATTGTTGAAACCTTAATGATGGACTAAACAGATTAGAGCTAAAAACAAAACTGGAAGATATTATTGAAACTACCTAGAATGAAGTACATAATGAGATGAAAAACATAAATTATGAAATTGAGAAAGTTTGAAAATAGAACAGTATTCATCAATATGCCAAAATGGGGACTCTAGTGGGGGAGGAGAGAATAGAGAAAAACAAAAAATGGTATTATTTTAATTTAGTGGCTGAATTCTTAAATAATAAATAACATGAGCTCAAAATTAGAAGCATAAGGTAACTCAAGTAGTTTAATAAAAAGATACTGCATGATATCAAAGATAAATGATTTTTGAAAGAAGCAAGAGACAAAAGAAGCTAACCTACAAAGCAAAACAGACTTACAGCAGACTTCTCAATGATAACAATGGAAGCCAGAAGACAGTGAAATAATACCTGTCAAGTGCTGAGAGAATGACTGTCATCCTAGAACTGTGTGCAACAAGCAAAACTATTTTTCAAGATAAGGGCAGATAAAAATATTTTAAGATTAAGGAAAATTGTGAGATCAGCAGACTAGCTCTAAAGGGACTTCTAAAGAATGTACTATAGGAAGAAGGAAAATAATCCTAAAGATACAAGATTCACAAGAAAGAATAATGAGCATTGCAAAAAGAAAAGAAAAGGTAAACAGAGTTGCCAGTATGAGAAAAAGATAAGAAAACAGAAGCACAGAGAGAAAAAAAAGAAAAATGTAAGATACAGAAAACAGCATGAGAGATAAATATGACACAGTGAAAAAGTCTAACATTCATTTAACTCTAGTCTCAAGAAAATTCCATCAAAATCCTAGAGGAGAACACAGGCAACACCCTTTTTGAACTTGGCCACAGAAACTTCTTGCAAGATACATCCATGAAGGCAAAAGAAACAAAAGCAAAAATGAATTATTAGGACTTCATCAAGATAAGAAGCTTCTGCACAGCAAAAGAAACAGTCAACAAAACTAAAAGACAACCTACAGAATGGGAGAAGATATTTGCAAATGACATATCAGATAAAGGGCTAGTATCCAAGATCCATAAAGAACTTATTAAACTCAACAGCAAAGAAACAAACAATCCAATCATGAAATGGGCAAAAGACATGAACAGAAATTTCACAGAGGAAGACACAGACATGGCCAACAAGGACATGAGAAAATGCTCCACATCACTTGCCATCAGGGAAATACAAATCAAAACCACAATGAGATACCACCTCACACCAGTGAGAATGGTGAAAATTAACAAGGCAGGAAACAACAAATGTTGGAGAGGATGTGGAGAAAGGGGAACCCTCTTGTACTGTTGGTGGGAATGTGAACTGGTGCAGCCACTCTGGAAAACTGTGTGGAGGTTCCTCAAAGAGTTAAAAATAGATCTGCCCTACAACCCAGCAATTGCACTGCTGGGGATTTACCCCAAAGTTACAGATGCAGTGAAACGCCGGAACATTTGCACACCAATGTTTATAGCAGCAGTGTCACAATAGCCAAACTGTAGAAGGAGCCTTGGTGTCCATCAAAAGATGAATGGATAAAGAAGATGTGGTCTATGTATACAATGGAATATTACTCAGCCATTAGAAATGACAAATACCCACCCACCATTTGCTTCGATGTGGATGGAATTGGAGGGTATTATGCTGAGTGAAATAAGTCAATCGGAGAAGGACAAACATTATATGGTCTGATTCATTTGGAGAATATAAATATTAGTGAAAAGGAATAAAGGGAAAGGAGAGAAAATGAGTGAAAATATCAGTGAGGATGACAGAACATGAGAGACACCTAACTCTGGGAAACGAACAAGGGGTAGTGGAAAGGGAGGTGAGCGGGGGGTTGCGATGACTGGGTGATGGGCACCGAGGGAGGCACTTGGCAGGATGAGCACTGGGTGTTATGCTATATGTTGGCAAATTGAACTCCAATAAAAAAATTTAAAAATAACTCTAGTCTCAAAACTAAAAAAATTGCTCAGTGGAGAACATTAAGACAGGATGAAAGGGAAATTACACATTGGGAGAAAATATTTGCAAACCACGTATCGGACAAGGACTAATATCTATATTACATAAAGAACTCTAAAACCCCAACAATTGAAAAGAATCCAGTTAAAAAATGAACAAAAAAGATGAATAGGAACTTAAAGCAGGTATACAGATGATGAATAAGCACATGAAGAGATGTTCAACATGATAGCCTTTAGGGAACTGCAAATTAAAACAGTAATGACAGATCACTACATATCTATCAGAATGGCTAATATAAAAATTGTGACAATACTTAATGCTGATAAGAATGCAGAGAAGCTGGATCACTTATACATTGCTGGTGACAGTGTAAAATGGTACAGCCACTCTGAAATCCAGTTGTAGTTCTTAAAAACCTAAATATGAAACTACATACAGCCTAGTGATTACACACCTGGGAATTTAGCCCAGAAAAATGACCTGTATTCACAAAAAATCTGTACATGAACGTTTTTAGCAGTTTTATTCATAAAAGCCCCAAACTATAAACAAACCAGAGATGCCTCATCAGGTGAGTGGTAAAACTGTTCTACGTCCATACCATAGTACTTAGCAAAAAAGAGGAACAAATTATTGATATATGCAACAACCCCAATGAATCTCCAGACTATTATGTTAAGGAAGAAAATACCAGGGATGCTTGGGTAGCTCAGTGGTTGAGCATCTGCCTTTGGCTCAGGATGTGATCCCAGAGTCCTGGGATCTAATCCTGCATTGAGCTCCCTGCGGGGAGCCTGCTTCTCCCTCTGCCTGGTCTCTGCCTCCTTCTCTGTGTCTCTCATGAATAAATAAATAAAGTTTTTTAAAAAAGAGAAAAATAATTCCAAATGTCACATATTGTATACTTCCATGTATTTTTGTATATTTTGTTTTGAAATGACAAAATTATAGAAATGGAGAACAAAAAAAAAAATGGAGAACAGCTTAGTGTTGTCAGGGGTCAAGGAGGGACAGCTATAAAGGAGAAGATGGAAGATCCCTGTGGTGATGGAAACATTCTGAATCTGACTATCAATGTCAATTCCCAGGGGCAAGGTTGTACTACAGTTTTGCAAGAGGAAACTGGATAAAGGATAGGTATACAGAACCTCTCTGTGATTTATCTTACAATTGTATCACAATCTAAAGTTATCTCAAAATAAAACAAGTTCATTTTAAAAACTATGATAAGCTAATGGAGGGAGAAATGGAATAATAAAAAATATTTAATTGGTTAAAAAGGGCAAGAAAGAATGGTAGCATAGAACAGATGGAACAAATGCAAAACAAAGATGGTAGTTTTAGTAATACATTTAGTAAATATACTAAATGGTTCAGGTAAAACACAAAGATTATCAGACTGATTACAAAAGCAAAACCCAATCACTGCTTAAACAAGATATATCATAAGTATGGCACAGAAAAAGTAAAAGGATGCAAAAAGGTACATCAGAAAAACATTAACCAAAGAAATCTAGTATAGCTATTCAAATGTCAAAAGTCAAATTTGTGTTATTACTAGAAATAAAAAGAACATTTCATAAGAACATATCAAGAGGACATAAAGATCTTATACATTAAAAGATTAAAAACAGTATGGGAAATCAACTTGAAAATTTATATGAATTGGACAAATTCTTTGAAAACACATCTTAGCAAAACTGACAGTTGAAGAAATAGGTATCTGAATGTTTATCATCTATTAATAACCTTAGTTCATATTTAACCTTCCCCTGAAGAAAACTCCAGTTACATATTGTTTCACCACTAAAGTCCATCAAGCATTTAGGAAGTTCACAAATTCTTCCAAAGAATATAAAAAGAGTTTGTGTGTTGTGAAGTAAACAAAACCTTGATAGCTGGGGGTGCCCAGTTAATCTGAATTTCAGGTAAACAATGAATGGTGTTTAGTGTAAAATATTGCACAGGATATACACATATTAAAAAATTGTTTATTTGAAATTCAAATTTAACTGAGTATGCCATTTTTTAAAAGACTTTATTTATGAGAGATCCAGAGAGAGAGGTAAAGACATAAGCAGAGAGAGAAGCAGGCTCCATGAAGGGAGCCCAATGCAGGACCGGATCCTGGGACTCTAGGATCACACTCTGAGCCAAAGGCAGACGCTCAACTGCTGAGCCACCCAGGCATCCCGAGTGTCCCATATTTTATTTGCTAAATCTGGCAACTGCATTGGTAACAATATCTGATAAGGGTTTTCCAAGAAAAGTAAATTACAGGTCAGTATCTCATGAATATACAGGCAGCAATCCTAAACAAAATATTGATAAATTAAATCCAGCAACATGGATAAAGGACATAATCATGATCAATTTCTCATTCTTCACAAACGCAAGATCAGTTTGACATTTAAAAAATAGTAAAAGAATTAGAAACAAGTGTAACATGTATAGTATAATTTTAAATATTGTTTAAAAATCCAAATTGATTTGTAGATTCAATGCAATTGCAATATAATTCCCAGCAGGGTTTCATGGTAAGGAGTCCTACTACTGTTTATTTTGTTCCCTCAAATTTCTAAGAGAATGGTTTCAGAGATAAGATGATGCCAGAGTACAGTTTAAAGGATGGATAGAGTAGATAGTATAAGAGAGGGCTGGCAATTGTCAAAGAAGGAAATAGCAGGTGAACAGCACAGATGCTTCAAAAAGTATGGTTTGTTCTGGGTGGCTCACTAATACAGAAATGTAGAGTGTAAAGTGAGAAGTGATATTGCAGAGGCTACAGAGACAGGCAATGGCCAATTTATAATGAGTTCAGAATTCTGTAGGTCATGGGAAATAATGGGGGTGGGGAAAGAAGGGAAGAAGAGTTTTATGCATGGGAAGTAATGGAAGGCAAGGAAGTGGATGTAAGTGTACATATGCTACGCTTTTAAGGAGCTTGACTATTAAGGAAATCAGAGCTTAGATAAATATCTAGAGGGCCTCCTAGAGTTAAGGGAGGGTGCTGGTTTATATGAGGTGTTGGTTTTAACATGGGAAAAGTTGCAAATTGTAGAAAGAGACTGAAGATATAGGAGGGAGGGAAAGATAAATAATGGCACAAAAAACTTTGGGAGACAAGAGGTAATAAAACAAACAAAATAAAATAAAACAAAGAAGTCTTCGTGAGATTTGTGAGAATGCAGATTGTTTTGCTGGTAGACACAGACAACTAGGGAATTTTTGACAGCATCAATTTTCTTTGTTAAATAGCAGATTAGTCTTTGGGTTAAAACAAGAGGGTAGATGGTGGGATGGGAAGTCAGATAAAGTACCAACAATTCAATCTTGGCTAGGGATGGGTTGAAGAGGGACCTGCAGTGAAGCACCTTGGAGAAAGGGGCTCTCAAATAAGATTGGACTGAAATAGGGTTGATTTTTGCCAAGCAGGTGAAAAGGAAGGTTTTCAAGGGAATTGAAAATAATGAAAGTGGGTAAAGTGACAGAACATAAGAACAGGAAAAAAACCCTGAGGATTCTCATTATGTCCATATCCTGAAGTCACTGTTGCTAGCTATAAGAGGGATACTTTCTCTAGTTGGACTCAATTGTGTATCTTACATACTAATGGCAAAAAACGGACCTAGTTATTTTGTCTTTTTTCCTTATGAGAACACTATCAATTTGCCCTCATTTTTAAAACAGGAAAAGAGGCCTTTTTATGGACCAAACATATTGTGTAAATTAAAGATAACATAAGATTAAAATAAATGTAGCAAGAACTATCAGTATTAAAAGAAGAAATTCACAGAAGCACATGAATAGTCCACTTCATGTGATGAGTCCACATACACTCATCACAGGTCCTTCTGTATAAAAACAAAATATACCCTATCGACTAGGCACGACTTACAAATCCAATTATATGCTTTGTCGCAAAACTTCAAAAATTTCCTGCAAAGTTAAGGAAGCAGTCCATATGACACCATCCTCTCTCTGACACCAACTTCATAACTCATAGTTTCCCAGGATCACTCTTAGATTTGATAATTTACTCAAAGGGCTCTGAAAACTCACTGAAAGCTTATGGCTATAGCAAGAGGATACAGATAAAATCAGCCAAGGGAATTGGTACAAGGGGCAGAGCCCAGGAAAGTTCCATTCATGGAGCTTCCAGCTGTCCTGTCCTTGTTGAGTTGTAGACAGTGTTACCTTCCCAGAAATTATATGCAACAATACATAGGAAATATTGTCAACAAGAAAGCTTCTCTGAGACTTGGATTCCAGAGTTTTTATTGGGGCTCAACTATGTAGGTGTGGTTGACTGCCCTCCTGGCAGATTTTTAGTATCCAGCCCCTCCTCTGGTACAGATGATTCTATGTAGCCCAAAGGCCCTATCATAAATCACATCGTTAGACTGTCCAGTGTGGCCCAAAGCATCCAAGGCACTCTTCTTGGAGATCACCTCCTAGAACATGAGAACAAAGACCAAACCTCTCTTTGGGTAAGGTTAATTCTTTACTGTGCATTCCTAAAATGTCAAAATAATCAATTCTCTGAATTCTCATAAAAAGCAGACATTAATAACCTGTTTTCTGGCTCCCTTCTACCTGAATCTTACATTTATTACTTTTTTGTGATTTTTACTTCACAGGATGATTGCTTCAGTAAGTTTTTCAAATTCATGTTGTAATGTAGTTATAAATTTCATTTGTGATAATAATTTTCTGGTAAATTTTCATCTACCATAGGAAAATTGTCTACTCTATTTCACAGTTTTCACTGTATTTTTTAGTGGGTGTTGTGCATATGACTCTCATAATCCTCATATTTGAATGAGTTGAATTTTCCTGGACTATACCCAGGAGTGGAAAGAAAGGCCAGGGTAGCTTTACAGAATTCATCTCTCATGGGTTCTCTCCTGTTGCTATAGCAAAAGACTATTTCTTTAAAATAAGGCAACTCTAGGAAGCCACACTCACTCTGCTTCTCATTACCTAACCTAGTTCTGAAAAGATTCTATACAGTCCTGGACTTCCTGATTTATTCATAGGCCACAGGGAGCCACACTTTGCCTTCAAAGATATTATTGCTTTTAGAAAGTTACTTTACTCGTGCTTCTAAGATCTGCTATCTCTGATTACACACTTTCTATCTTCTCTCTCTTCCTCTTCAGTTTTTGGATTCTATTCAATATCAGTTTTCTCATAATGCTCTCTTGACTTCCTATATGGGCTTCCTGCCCAGTGCTTCTGGTCTCATTCGCCTATTGTACATTCACATGTGATTTTTGTAGTTTAGGGGTTTTCTGAGTCAGCTGTTTGCTGAAAATTCAGTTTCTTTGAATTTATTTCCATTCTCCTTTTTGCTCTGGATTGGTCAAAGGAAAATGAATGAAGAAGTTTAGGAGTAAGCAGACGCCATGTTCTTACAGATGCTAATATACTTAATTTTTCTCCCCTGTTTTCAAAAGATATGAATAAATCCTCTGAAAGTACTATGATTATTGGGTTCAGATAATGAGCAAAAATGTTATAGTTGCCAGTTCCCAAATCAGAGCCAATTATTTAGATGTTCACATCTGCTATGACATTAAATTATGTACAAAAATAATGTAACAAAGTAGTTTTAATGAAAAAACATTTGAGGCATACAGTGTTGAAAAAAAATTTAATGGAAGAAGCTTAGAGAGAAGCAGCACTTTATTCTGATATGCTAAAAAAAAGAGAATTTTTAATAAACTATTCCTCCTGAACTTACACAACTAAAACATTGTACAGGAATGTTTGAGAGGATTTTACTGGATTATTCTTGAGGGGATGTCCAAGAATTCTTTTTTGATCCTGGAGATTTAAAGCTATGTTCAGTTTCTTTTTGATGATTTAATACCATTCCGTCTTGGTAGTCAGCCACAAATAGTAGTCAGAGAAAGCTCCAGGATGCTGGAGAACTACACTGGGAACCTGGGAACTACATTGCTTTTTGTATGCTTCACACTCTGATGAGAAGAAAATTACAGTGGAAGAAGCAGAGATATGCCGACCAAAACGTTACACTCTGGACAATATCAGAACGTGAATGTTATTTTAACATAAACAGTACTAGTTATAACCAGGCAAAGGAGGTGAGAACATTTGGCAGTCACTCGGATCTAGGGTTGGAGTCCAATATGTATTAACCCTAGTGAAACACTCCCACTCTATGACAGACCCCAAGAAACAGCCCAAAAGTGGGGATATAGACTGGAATCATTTGGTTGGCTCAGAAATCCTCAAGCATTGATTCAGGACTGTTGGTGTCCTTATTAGGGACTTGAGAGAAGGAAATGCAATTCTTCTCTAGAGGAACCTAACATTATCCAATGCTTCAAATTATTTCTATCATTAATTTTTAAAACGATATCAACAGCAAACAATCAAAGTAAATGGATGCAAGAAGAATCCAGCTGAGCCAACATCAGTAGAAAAAACAGACAAAAGAAACGGACTTAATAATGAACATAATCTAAAAACCACTCTACTTGCTATGGTCATGGAAGAAAAAGTCAAGCTTTTAAATTTTGTCAAGGAACTAGAAATGACAGAAAGTGGCACATTTTAACCAAATATAAATTATAAAATAAAGAAAATAACTAAAAGCATAAATATTATTGATGAATTTTAGAGCAGATTAGGCATACCTAAAGAGAATGAATAACTGAAGGGTAGGCTAAAAGAAATAATCTCCAATGAGGGACAGAAAAATAAAAATAAAAAATACTGAAGATGGGACACCTGGGTGGCTCAGCAGTTGAATGTCTGCTTTCGGCTTAGGACGTGATCCCAGAGTCCCATGATAGAATCCTGTACTGGGCTCCTTGTGTGGAGCCTGCTTCTCCTGTCTCTGCCTTTCTCTCTGCCTCTTTCTGTGTCTCTTATGAATAAGTAAATAAAATCTTTAAAAAATATATTGAAGATGGAGCAAGAGACAGAGGATACAGTGGGATGGCCTAATGTATATTGGAGTTCCAGAAATGGAATGAGAGCAGAAATTATATGTGAAGAGATAATGGCTGAGAATCTCTGAGAATTGATTAAAAATATTAATCTATCATTTAAGAAGCCCAAAGAAGTACAACAGGAGTTTTAACAATAAAAAGCATATTATTGAAGTAAAACTGAAGAAAATCAAGGAGAAAGACTTAAAAGAAGATGGGGAAGTTTGGGGGAGGACATGACCCTCAAAAGAACCTTGCACTTTCTGGAAAGAAGATGAAATAAAAATTAATATTGGACTTTAAAAAGTAAGGATTTATGCTGTACATTTTAAGATCAGAAGAATAGAAAAAAGACTTTATAACTTCCAAACTAATAGCAAAGAAACTGAACTGTTTTAAAATACTCCAAAAAAAAAATGCAGAAAAGTAAAAGGAACATAGAAAACAAATAGAAAGCACAAAGGATGATGGATAGCAGGTCTAAACCCAAGTATATTAATAATTCATACCTATAAATAGACTAAATGTCCTAGTTAAGGCACAAAGATTATTAGATGGGACTTAAAAAAAATGCAAAGCCACATTCTCTAGAAACTCATTTAAGTTAATCAGGATACAGAAAGGCTGAGAGTAAAAAAATGGAAAAATATAGGTGATCCTTGAATAACATGGGCTTGAATGTCACAGGTACAATTATACGAGGATTTTTTACAGTACATTGTTGTAAATGTATTTTCCTTTCTTATAATTTTCTTAATGACATTTTTTCTTTAGATTACTCTATTGTAAGAATACTGTATATAGTACATATACAAAATATGCATTAATCGGCTGTTTATGTGATTGATAAGGCTTCTCGTCAATAGTAGGTTATTGGTAGTTAAGTTTTTGGAGAGTCACAAGTTATATATGGCTTTTTAACTGCAGGAGGAGTTGATGTCCCTAAACTCCACATTGTTTAAGGGTCAGCTGTGTATCATGCAAACAATAAGTAAAAGCCAGGTGGTATAACTACATTAATACCAACCAGACAAAACAGAATTTAAGGCTAAAACTATTACAGAGATAAATAAAGTCACTTCAGAATGCTGAAATATTCAGCTCCAAGTTCATATAACAATTCTAAATTTGTGTCAACCAAGTAACACGGTCTTAAATATGTAAAGCAAAAACTGACAGAATGAAAAGGAGAAATAAACAAATTTATAGGCCAGATATTTTAACTAATTTAGAGAACAAGTAGACAAAAAGGATACATAAAAGTGAATAGCACCATTAATAGGACTCAGTAGACATAGATAAAATACTAACCTAACAGGAGAATATGAATTGTTTTTAAACACAGAATATGTTCAAAAATCAATCATGTTAGGGGCACCTGCTTGGCTCATTTGGTTAAGTGCCAGATTCTTGATCTCAGCTTAAGTCAGGGTCTCAGGGTTGGGAGGTAAAGCCCCACATTGGGTTCCCTGCTCAGCAGGGAGTCTGCTTGAGGTTCTCTCTCCCTCTGTTCCTTACCCAGCTTGGGAATGCATTCTCTCTCTCTAAAATAAATAAATCTTTAAAACAAACAAACAAACAAACCATGTTCTTGGTTAAAAAGCCAAACTCCATAAATTTTAAAGGATTTAAATCATATATATTTTTATAATGACAATGCAAATGTGTTAGAAATCCATAAGGGTAGGGCAGCCCTGGTGGCTCAAAGGTTTAGCGCTGCCTTCAGCCTGGGGCCTGATCCTGGAGCCTGCTTCTCCCTCTGCCTGTGTCTCTGCCTCTCTCTCTCTCTCTCTGTGTCTCTCATGAATAAATAAATAAAATCTTAAAAAAAAAAAAAAAAGAAATCCATAAGGGTAGCAAATCATCTGCATATGTTTAGAAATTAAGAAATTTGTACATCTAAATAATTATGCATCAAAAATAATCATGAGGGAATATAGAGATTTCCAACTCAATGATAAGAACAATACATATTAAGATTTGTGGAGGACAGGAAAAACGGCATTCATAGGGAAATAGATAGCTTCTAAATTCACATATTTATAAAAACGTTAGTAAAAGAACAGTCTGGAGTCCTAGCCAGGTAGTAGAGTAAGAAAGAAAAGTAAATAAATTAGGAATGAAGGAACAAAACTCAATATTTGCAAATGATGTGACTGGGTGCACTGACAATCCAAATGAATATAGAGATAAATTATTGTGAGTAGAAAACTTGATTAATAGGAAAGTTTGCTGAATTTAAGCATTATTTTGGGGAAAAATTAGCTTGATTTCTACATATTGGCAAAAAATGGAATATTAAAATGATTCCATTTACAATGGTATCAGAAATATCAAGTACACGTGAAATATCAAGTCTAATAAAAGATATGCAAAACTCTTGCAAAATGACAAAATTCTGTTATGAGACATTAAAGATCTGAATGAATTGAAAAATATATCATGTTCATGGATTAGAAAAACATGAATATATCATGTTCATTATGTAAAGATATCTATTCTCTCCTAGGTTAATGTGTGGATTCAATACAATGTCAACCAAAAATCCCAAAAGGTTCTAATGTGGTTGTATTGTTTGTTTTGTTTTCTTTTTCCTGGACTTGGGTAGTAGTAATACAGATGTTTGTTTTTCCATAACTACTGACACTGGACATTTATGTCTTATGCACTTTTTGTATATTTGCTTTATTTTAAACTAGGTAAAATTAAGCATGGTATAAACTATAATAAGGGGATCCCTGGGTGGCTCAGTGGTTTAGCCCCTGCCTTTGGCCCAGGGTGTGATCCTGGAGTCCCTGGAGTCCCGGGATCGAGTTCTACATCAGACTCCCTGCATGGAGCCTGCTTCTCCCTCTGCCTGTGTCTCTGCCTCTCTCTCTCTCTCCTCTCTCATGAATAAATAAGTATTTTAAAAAAATAAAACTATAATATAATAGAATTACATAGAGAGATGTATATACTGAAATATATAATTTTTTTTCTAGCAAGAAACACAAGAAATTGTTAACACTGGTTGCTTTTAGGGACAGGGATTTGAGAAGATAAAAGGAAACAGACTTTTTGCATATTGAACCTTTTGCATTATTTGAATTTCCTAATCATGTTCATGTTAGGATTATGGGTCAATTTGTACATTTTTACAAATTAAATTATTTAATGATTTATTTCAAAGTAAAACCAGGAAAATTCAATCATGTTAAAAGCTCCAGAGGGAAAGAAGGCAGGGAAAACTACTTCTTAAAGAATCAATACTAAATAAATAAATAAATAAATAAATAAATAAATAAATAAATAAATAAATAAAAAAAAAAAGAATCAATACCTATAAATGACAGGGCAGTCAAAACGGTTAAAGACCTGATGAGAGTTCCTTATAATGCAGTCGGTAAGAAACTTTGATTATTTTTTGTAACACACAGCATTTTAACATTTCAAATGTTGAGTGATGGCACTGTACCAGGACATGTTACAACTTTAGGAATTTCATTTCATTTTTGGAACAGCGACAGCATTCATGCATCCAATATAATATAAAAGGGCTTATCATTGTTGTTTGACAGTGCTTCTCATGTGACTTTACATAGCAGGTAAACTACATTAATTAGTCAAGAGACTCTATTTAGGGTTTGATTTTCTGGGAATCTGTTGAAAATCAATGAACGAATGAACAAACAAGAGAACTGCCAGCCAGCCAGCCAGCCAGCCAGCCAAACCAACCAACCAACCAGCCAACCAACATACCAACATCTCAGAAGGTTTCAAGGCATGTGCCTACAAAGGATCACGGATCATTACAAAACTGAAAACTTCAGTATCTGTTTCTCCAAGGTGGCCCTAGGAGATTCTACAGGAGGTTATAGAGTCACCAAAATGTAGCTCCTTTAATCTTGAGAAGTTTTCACTCTCTTACTTAGGTAAAGACCGGATAAAAATGAATATAAAAACCTTGTTGTAATGGGCAGGTAAAGGGAAAAAAAATTAAAGAATCATGTTACAACCATTTCAGAAAGCAAATATTTTAATGATATTAACAACCTCTCTATAACTTAAGTTTCATAAATCTGTATTTCCATATCATCTACTCTGAGGTAGGATTACCATGAATTTAATGGATTTAAGCTTCAGAGTCCCTCACTTGGACAGGCCCTTTCATTTTTATTTATTATTATTTTTTTTTCGGACAGGCCCTTTTAAATGCTTGTGCCTAATTTTGTATTTAAATTTTAAATACTTTTTCTTAAGGGAGACTCCACAAATTATATGTTTAAAGCTCCCCAAAGTCTGATTCCAACATAGGCTATGAATTACACTTAAAGGAAGGAATTCCTACCTGCCCTGAATACGAAGATGTGTAGAAACAAACGAACTATGGTTGCTAGGAAAATTTCTGTCTGAACAATAGATTCACTGAAGATATACTTTACATCAGGCATTGAAAATTTTCAGTTCACCTGCAACAGAAATGCCTTCTATTTGCCAGAGGTGAATCATTGCCTCTTGTGCACTAAATCTGTACTTTTTCTCTAATGTTATTGAGGCATGCATTTTAGTCTGTTTGCTATAATAGAACACCATAGGAATGCCTGGATGGCTCAGCAGTTGAGCATCTGCCTTTGGCTCAGGGCATGATCCTGGGGTCCTGGGGTCGAGTTCCCCATTGGGCTCCCTGCAGGTAGCCTGCTTCTCCCTCTGCCTATGTCTCTGCTGCTCTCTGTGTGTCTCTCATGAATGAATAAAATCTTCAACAAAACAAAACACCATAGACTAGGTAGTTTAAAAACAACAGAAATTTATTTCTCACAGTTCTAGATGCTGGGAAGTTCAAGACCAAGTTCAACCTGCATTGGCAGGTTTATATCTGGTGAGTCATCCTGCTAGTTCATAAACTACTGTCTTCTCACTTGGTCCTCACATGGCAAAAGGAGTGAGGGAGCTCTCAGAAGCCTCTTTTATGAAGGCAGTAATCCTATTCAGTACCTCTCTACCTCATGACCTAATCACCCTCCAAAGACGCTACCTGAGAATACCATCACATTCAACATTTGAATTTTAGGAGGGAGGACATAAACATTCAGTCTTTGGCAGCCTGTATTGTGTGCTTGTGAAGCTACTCTACCAGACAGTGAGCCCCAAAATGGCTAGGACTCTGTTTCAATAATTTTTATATCCTAAGGCCTAGAAAAAATCCTAGTAAGCAATACATGTTTAATTGGATCTTTTAAAATACTGTATTTTGTGTACAGGAAGCCTAGCCACAATTTGTCACTTTAGTAAAATTCATATGAAATGGATACCTTGCTAAACCATTAACATATACATGAAGTAATTTGTTCATATTTTGTAAAAGATACATTATAAACTTTTAAGAGCAAGGACCAAACAGTATTATGAGTTATTTTAAAAACAAACAAAAGCACAAAAAATATGGAAGTCCAACATCCTAATACTACATTTGTTTCAGATTTTCCTAATAAATAAAAACTTACAAATACAACGGACTCCACCTTTAAACCATTCCCAGATACAATTCCTTGGCCTCTCTCCTGAGATAGGAACCCCACCCTGAAGTTGGACTGTATCCATCCTGTCCATATGTTCTCCTTTTTCACCACTTAAGAAAATACATGCACAAACAACAGATACTAGTATTCTGTTTAAAAGATTAAGCCAGCATTATCTAACAAAAATATGTGAACCACATATGTAAACATTTAAACGTTCTTGTAGCCACATTTAAAACAACAGGTAAACTTTAATGTTATATTTCATTTAAACCAGTAAATTCAAAATATTATCATTTCAACATATAATCAATATAAAAAGTATCAATGAGCCATTCATTATAGTTTTTTAAAAACTTCTAGTACTAAGTCTTTGAAATCCTGTCAGCAGTTCTTACTTGCAGCACATCTCAACTTGGGTTCTAAGTTTAGATTTCACAAAATTTAGATAGAAAAAAAAATGTATTCATGTATCTAAGCTGTTCCAAACACACTTGAAGTCTTTACAATAACTGAAATCTGTTTTTTAAATTTAAAGTTAAATTAACAGTTTTTCAGTAGAAATAACCACATTTCAAGCTTTCAATAGGCACATTGGGCTATCAGACACCCTACTTCCAGTAGGGTGCAGCTTAAAAAACAAAACACAAGACGCACCTGGGTGGCTCAGTGGTTAAGCATCTACCTTGGGCTCAGGTCACGATCTCTGCGTCCTAGGATGGAGTCCCGCATGGGGCTCCCTGCAGGGAACCTGCTTCTCCCTCTGCCTGTGTCTTTGCCTCTCTCTCTCTCTGTTTCTCACGAAGAAATAAAATCTTAAAAAATAAAAAGGGTAACACAACATACTTACCATGCAGCATCTTCCTTTTGCTCATTCAATTTACGTAATAATATCTTAATGTTTTGTTTTTGTTTTTGTTTTTTGTTTTTCCCTTTGCCATAGCCTAGAACTGAAAAGCACAGACGGAATGGATGGCTTTGAATTTCAGGGCAGATGACATTTAGGTTTTTTTAAAAAATCATCTATCACTAAATTCACTCAGCAAGCCTGAAAGAACTTGCAAAAGAACCTGGTTCGTATTTTTATTTAAGCCAAAGGACGGCTAAACAGGACACATCCGATACAGTCACAGTGACGCGCAGCAACCGGCAAAGGCGCACGCGCTCCTATCAGCCGCTCCATTCCCCGGCCCCGCCCCCTACAAGCACGCGCCCACGGGCACGCACGCGCACTCACGCACTCTACACGCACAGGCGCGGGCGGATACACACACACACACACACACGCACGCACGCACTCTACACGCACAGGCGCGGGCGGATACCCCAGGAAATGCGGGTTCTTTCTGGCCTTTCACTCCGCAGAGAGAACGCCGGGAAGTTTCCGAGGAGCACTCACGCTAACTGTATCGGGGCTCCACGTCCCCCTGGACAGGGTCCTGGATCCCACTTTTCTCTAGGGCCTTTAGAAGAGAAACGGTGAAGGTTGGGTGGGGGTGGAGGCGGAAAGAAGCCGCTCCACCGCAGGAAGCGGCCAACTTTGATCGCCCCAAAATGAAACCCGATCTTCGCAGGAACGTGCAAGGATTTAAAAACGGCCTTCAGCTGAGGCACTTGGGAAGCGGCCCTGTCACGGTCGAGGTCGGAAGGGCGTTTTTGCCTCAGCTGGTGTGTCAATGAATGGAACTGTGATCCGGGACCTGCGGCATCTCCCGGACCCGAAGAGCGCCAGCTTCCCCGAGTTCTCCTTGGTTTGGGTGTCCCACAAAAGCATGGCCACACCACAAATTCTTTTTCCACAGTAAGAAAACGGCCCCGAAACTTTTTCACGCCGCACCTTCCCTCCTAGCTTCCCGCCCAGAACATTTTGCGCCTCGCCTCAGGAGCGGGGTGGCCGCTTTGTCTAGTAGAACGCCAACACTGCAGAATCCCGGTAGCGAAAGACGGAGCAACTTCCTGGGAGAGACTAGAAGCGAGAAAACATCACCACCCCTAACCACACGCCCCTGTTTTCCCACTGACTTAAAATAAATAAATAAATAAATTAGCAGCCGAAGCCCTGCCCGTCGCCGCGCGATGCATGCTAGCATAAGTAGTTCCAAGGCGCCCAGTTCGGGGTGGAACTCAGAGTGATTCCCCCTCAAAGAACTACAATTCCCATGGTGCCCTGCCACACAGTGGAAGGGGCGGGGCAGGAGAGGGCTCGTCGCGCGTGCGCAGGTCGGGGGGCCGGAGGGAGGCGGAGGCGCCAGGGTCCAACTGCTGAAGCGTCTCCATGTGACAGTGACCGGAGTCCTAACTCCTGGCGCCGCCCGGTTCTGGCTTCTGACCCCAAACGCTGTCCCCCATCCCGGCGCCAGCGGACAACAGCAGACCGGGACGCCTGGTGTGTGGCGGTGCCGCTGGAGGAATCGCCCCGGCGGGGTCAGGTGTCTGAGGGACCCCGCGGAGACCCCGGAGTCTCCGCAGAGAGGGGGAGCGGCGAGCCGAGCGGGGGTTTCTGTCGGCACGCGGAGACATGAATGGCTTCACGCCTGAGGAGATGAGCCGCGGCGGGGACGCGGCCGCCGCAGTGGCCGCCGTGGTCGCCGCCGCCGCCGCGGCCGCCTCGGCCGGGAACGGGGCAGGGGCCGGCGCCGGGGCTGAGGTGCCGGGTGCCGGGGCGGTGTCGGCTGCTGGGCCCCCGGGGGCGGCCGGGCCGGGCCCCGGACAGCTGTGCTGCCTGCGGGAGGACGGAGAGCGGTGCGGCCGGGCGGCGGGCAACGCCAGCTTCAGCAAGAGGATCCAGAAGAGCATCTCCCAGAAGAAGGTGAAAATCGAGCTGGAGAAGAGCGTGAGTGACGGCGGGACGGCCATGCCCTGCCCTGCTCTGGGGCTCCCGGAGCGGTGCCGACCGGGGTTCAGGGGCGGACGGTTCGGGGGTCCCCTAGACCTGGCTGTGGCGCGAGCCCGTCGCGTGGTCTCGGGTAGGACGCGAACCACAAAGTCGCCGCAACTCGGACCGCCTCCCCCGCAGACCCACGCCAGCCGGCCGCGGGTCCGCTGCTCCCCCCGCCCCCCCCCGCCTCCTCTCCCTCGCGTGCCCACCCCCACCCTTCCTACCCAACCCCCGCGCACCCCCACCCCGTTCCGGGTGTCCGCCCTGCTCGCCGTCCAACCCATTCCTCCTTCCCTGAGGTCGGGACACGAAACAAAGAGCACCGCGGCTCGGAGGGCCCGGAGTAGTTTTCTTGCAGCCTGTCCGCTCCTCCTTTGTTTTGCTGCCCAAGCTGGCGCGTGGCCCCGGGGAGCAACCCCCGGCTGTAGGCAAAAGTGTAGTCCTGCAAGCGAGGCCCTGGTGCCGCGGTGGAGACCGACTCCTCTGCTCGTCCGCCGGGTTGCGGAGGGAAGAGAGCCGAGCTCACCCCGCGCGGTGCAGACCGCCGGGCTGGTGGACGCCGCCAGCATCCAGCGCAGCTGCCGGGAATGTGGGGAGCCCGCTGCCTCTGCGGCGCTGCCACCCCTTCGGCAGCATCCGGATTTCCTTTACCGTCCTTGTACACGTCCGTTTCTTGTGTTTCTTTGACCATCTGTGAGGTTTTCAGAAACAACCATTGGCACTTTGCGGAGTTTTGGCTGGCGGTGAATGGATAACAAGATGCCAGAACCTAGCATACGCCCTGCATAATTTTAACTTGGACTTCGTTTACAAGTTAAATTTCAAAGCCTTAGTCTTTAATCGCTTTTTGTTGTTGTTTTTTAAAGGAGTTTAAACTGTTAATAATGCAGCCCAGTATTTCAGATGTTACCATACAGCGCTCAAGACTACATTTAATTGAAGCTTTTGCAAAGTTTGTGATCTATTATGCCTGTTAAAGAGTTCTTCAGTCATGCTTGGGAGACACTTCTCAAGTAAACTTGAATAGTTTCACATTGCCTTTGGTTGAAAAAAACGTAATACAGACAAATACATTCATTAAATACTCAGAAGCTTGTAATTCAGATGTAAATATAAGTAGTATATGAAATCGGTAGCTCGTTTGTAAAAATGGATAGTTTTGTATCTGGATTATAATTTGAGTACTGAGAAAGGATATGAAGCTACTAAAATGTGCTCTTTAGAGAAAATACTGTCAGTAGCAGAATTGTGGGCAACATCATCTTTCCACTTATTAAAAAAACAGCGTGACCTAACAAATCTAATTCACCCTCACTACAGTTTAATTAAAAAATCCAGACAATTGCAATTTCTCATTCTGCTTGTCTGCTTCCCTTCCTTCCTTCCTTTTACTCCTCCCCACCCCACTCTCCAATCCTCTTAACCCTATTGTCAGACACGGTATGTTCTAACTGAATACAGGACTTAAGCATAGAAATATGCTGTTGTCTTAACAATGGCCTATTTTGACTTTTTATTTTTAATAATTCACTGTGCCCTATGTATTTTACTAATACGTAGACACGTTACATAATAATAAGTAGTCTGTGAAACTTTTTTGTTTTAGGCAAGGCATCTTTACATTTGTGATTATCATAAAAACTTAATTCAGAGTGTTCGAAACAGAAGAAAGAGAAAAGGGAGTGATGATGATGGAGGAGATTCACCTGTTCAAGATATCGATACGCCAGAGGTAAAGTTTCTGTATGTTAAATGTAAATCCTAAGTATTCCATTCTGAAACTTCTATTAAAAGATAGAAACAAATTTTAAAAATACTTAATGCGAAAAATCTGAAAATGAAAGCAAAATTAAATATAGCCAATTAATAGGCAGTTGTAGTTTGACTTATGTTTTCAATTCACAATGCTTATACCTCTATTGCCGCCTTTTTTTGCTCCCAGTTCTCAGTATTTACCTTCAAAAGATTGAAGTGCTCTATATATTTGTAGTTTTGATTATGTAAAAGAAGTAATGGAATGGAATTAATTAAATAATGTAATTTTTGTTACTTAATTACATTTTTGTTGTACCAAAATTGAAATGCTATTATGCATATCAAAGATAACAATTTAAAAATTTAAAAAAAAAAAAACAATTTAAAAATTGCATGAACTAATTCTTACATGTTTATTTTTTCTAGGTTGATTTATACCAATTACAAGTAAATACACTTCGGAGATACAAAAGACACTTCAAACTATCAACCAGACCAGGACTTAATAAAGCACAACTTGTTGAGGTATTTATGAAGTTTTAAATGAGCCTGTTTATATAAAAAAGTTATTAAAGGCTAATGAAATTGTTAATGTAGTACGTATAACAATACAGCTCAGTTAGAAAGATCAGTTAATAAAAAATCTATTGTGGAAGAATCTAGTTTCCTAGAAATGTTTGTCTGTCTCTTAAATTGCTTTATGTAACAACCACTCAGTGGATTGTATGTAGCTTTCTAAATATCTTTTAATACTGGCTTTCAGAAATAGCGGGTAATAATTTTTAAATTCTCATTCTAGAAATCTGTTGGTTTTAAAATTCCACTCAGGAAGCATTTTTTGAATACCTTATTGAGGCATAATAAAAGAAATTGATAAGCTTTGTTGTCTTTATTATAAATTTTTTGAGTTTTTGATGGATTAGGTCTACAGATTAGCCCATAAATAGTATTCCTATAACTTGTTGATTTAACGATTTCAGAATTTGTCTTTGGTGATGTTAGCTTGTTTTATTAGAGGCATCTATGCCTTCACATCTGGAAGATGCAAAGTTTTTTTTTTTTTTTAAGAGTTTATTTATTTACTTGAGAGAGATCTGAGAGAGAGAGCATGAGCAGGGAGAAGAGCAAAGGGAGGAGACACAGACTTCCTGCTGAGCCGGGAGCCTGATGGCAGCTCAGTGAGAGGGACTCTGGTATCATGACCTGAGCTGAAGGGATACATTTCATTAGCTCCACCACATAGGCACCCCAGATGCAAAGACTTTTATCCAAGGTTTTATTTAGTTTGCTTTGATATAAAACTTTTAGTCTTTTTGTAAATTTTGAAATATGTGTGTTTTCAGGAGTTAATAAAGAACCAAGAAATCTGTGAATCAAGGCATTTACAGATTTATGTATTTGTACTTTAATCATTTTAAGTAAAAATACTTAATCTACTCAACAGAATAGAAATGTAAATATATAAGTCAGTTTTCTCATATTTTTCAGCTTGTGTTTAGTAATGCAGTGTTTTTTAAAATGCGCATATCGAATAAGGTAAAAGATACAGAAGTACAATTCTTTGGCAGAATGCTTTTTTAACATCGTTAAGATATAATATACTGACTTTTTAGCCAGAATTTCCTCTTTCCTTCTTGCCCAAGCAACAAAAATTCAGTTTTTCTTTAAATTTGATTTAAAAAATATAGCCCTTTTTGGATTGTATAGTATATTAATAAAAGATAAACATGGGTATTTACTGTGATGAAACTGTATCTATATATATACAGATACTAATCAAGTGGAAGGTACCTTTGTTTTGGGACAAATGTGAACTCAAAAACTGATTATTTTAAATGTTACATATGAAGTACAATTGACTCTTGAACAATGCATTTTTGACTAGGGGCATAGTCAAAAATCTGCATATAACTTTTGACTCCCCAAAAACTTAACTACTTACTCATAGCCTATTATTGATTGGAAGCTTTTTTAATAACATAGTCAGTTAGCATATTTTATATGTCATATGTGTTATAGTTATTCTTACTGTAATCTCAATAAAGTAGGCTAAGGAAAAGAAAATGTTAAGAAAATCGTATGAAAGAGAAAATACATCTACAATACTGTATTTATTGAAAAAAAAGTGTGTAAGTGGACCCTCACAGTTCAAACCTGTGTTGTACAGGGTCAGTAATACATATTTTTTAAGTATACTAGTCACACCTGAAATATTTGATAATCTGATATTTAAAAAGTTATATTATTTCTAGAGTTACTTTCTTCTTTAGAAATGAGAAAAAAATCCAAATGGCCATGAATGTTAATAGTTCACTTAGGAATGATTCCAGAGTTAGGTAACTGTCTTCCTTAAATCTCTTAATTATCGTATGAATAACATTTTCATTAAGACTTTTTTTGTCTTTACATTCTAGATAGGCATATCATCAATACCCCTGTTTAGTCCATTGTACTTCTCTTGGTTTTGTAGTGTTAGATTAGCATAAAGAAAAAGCCAGAAAGCAGATAAACATTCTTCAGCGAATGTCTCTCTTTCCTCGCATTTTCTATCCATATTTATTCAGACAAACTTTCAAGGAACCTTAACAGAGAGTACTGCCAATGAATGAATGAATATAAATTGTAGCAAATATATTTGTAAGATATTCTATGGTTTGTTTCTACAGTACCAACAGTTTTTCAACTTAAATATTTATTTATCCTTTTCCTGTGAGTAGGGTCTAGATTTTGTTTTATTTCATTCATATTTAAAGTTTTAAAATATTTACTTTTTAATATAGATTCTAGTTATAAAATTTAAATAAATAAAAGGAAATAACACATTCTAATGTCTTTTTAATTGAGTGGGTTGGAGGGTCCTGTGAAATCACCCTCTCTCTTGTTCATAATATCTTAATTATATGCTTTTCATCTTGTTGGTATTTTGTAAATAGTTTATTATTTAAAGGAAATAGCTCTTATAGCACTTTTTCTTTTGATAAAAGTGTTTTTTACCTAGTATAATAACTGTTAATATCTATAATTTAATTTCAATTTCAATTTTTTGTTTGTTTGTTTGTTTTGTTTTTTTAGATAGTTGGTTGCCACTTTAGGTCTATTCCAGTGAATGAAAAAGACACCTTAACATATTTCATCTACTCAGTGAAGAATGACAAGAACAAATCAGATCTCAAGGTTGATAGTGGTGTTCACTAGGAGAGGTGGAATTGAGACTAAGACTTGGATGTTCAGATGTTAAGACTGTTTACTGTTTTTTCACATGTAGAAATGTTCCTTGTGTATTTTTTTACAGAGGATTTTCTCTGGTTTTATTTTCTTTGTTTCTGACTCTAATAATTAGTTGGAAACTCGTGTAAAATGAGCTTTCCTAGATTAAAAAAATATTTTAAATAAAGGTGATTACTATTATAGTTGTTTCAGTGTATTTATTTTGTGAAATTTGATTTTTTTAAAACTAGTTTTAATTAAGAGTTTAATGTAAAGATCACTTTGTTCCCACATTTTATTTTTAATTTTAAATTTCAAGAAATGAAGGTTAAGAGAAGTAGCAAATGCAGCACATTTGCTTTCTCTGGGACAATCTCATTTGGAATTAAAAATTAGCATTATTTTTTAAAGTGCTTTTTGGTGATAACAGGTTTGAAAAATAGACTTCCACTGGAGTGCAGTTTCTTTTTTATTTCCTTTTTTTTAAAATCATTACTTGATAAAGTTAGGAAGATCAAAGGATTTAATTTATATGCCTACCTTCTTCCAACAAAGACTAATGTGCCAGCAAAGATAAACACAGTGCTGAAAGTTGAAATAATGTAGAATTAGTTTTACTTGTTTCTTTAAGTTTTATCTTAGAGAAAAGGTGTTTATACGGCATGAACATAGAAGTTCTGCAGCACCCTTTAATTTTCAGTCATGTCCTGTACTGTTTACATTGCAAATTAAAACTAGTATGTTGAGAGATATAGAAATTTAATAAGATCTTTAAATTTTGGTTCAGATATAGCTCTGACTTGATTTATATTCTACTTTTGTTTACATTTCATCCTCTATCAGTTTTCTATTAAAGTTCTCATAATTGCAAATCAAATTTATAGCTTATGACATCAAAACAACAACAGCTTTAGTTAATATGCTTGATCATGGTGCAGATTTTAGGCTGAAAATGGATCAGAACATTAATGTAGCTCAAGATTTCTCTCAAAGGTTGATATTTGGGCCTGATAATTCTTTACCATGGGAGGCTGTCCTGTGTGTTGTAGTTTTAGCAGCATCATTGCAGTCCACAGTAGAGCACTCTGAAGGTGTGACAAACAAAACTATCACTAAATGCTGCCAGACATGCCCTGGGAAGCAAAATCATTCATGGTGAAGAACCACTGACGTAGTTACATCTAAAGTAGTGGTTCATTAGAAGGTTAGTCTGTATTTTTTAAGTGTTCTGGGTGACTAGAAAATAAGGTGAAAAATAAAATACTAGTCTTTGTTCTTGCTATAACCATTTGAAGATTTACATTTGGCCCTTGAATGATGCAGGTGTTGGAGCACTAACAATCACATAGTTGGAAATTCATATATAGCTTTTGACTCTCCCAAAACTTAACTACAACTAACCTACACTTGGCAGTAAGCCTCTCCAATAACAAACAACTAATAAACATTTTGTATATTATATGTGTTATATACTGTATTCTTAAAAGTAAGCTAGAGAAAAAATGTTTTTGAAATAATAAGGAAAATATTTGCAGTATTGCATTGCAAAGATACTGCATATATGTGGGCCCGCATAGTTCAAACCCATGTTCTTGAAGGGTCAACTGCACTTAATTGATGAACAGAGACTATAATAATTGATATTATAGAATTCTCTCGTTTTTGGCATTCTAGAAATCTCTGTGAGAAGTTTTATGTTAGCTGTCTGAAAGGGAACCACATAGCTACAAGATAAAGTTTATTTGAAGAAAGTATTACTTCTACATGTTTTTATCTAAATCTATAATCTGTAAAAAGTTAATTTTTTAAATAAAACCATATAGTCTTACTTTTTCCTACAAAAACACTCCATTCTTGTGAAAGAAGCTTGAAACCATTTGCTTACATTAAATTAGCTGATTATGAATATAATCTTTGACTAACAATGTTAATTTCATACGGTTAATTATTTGCATAAAATGTAGTTGGATAGGGCAGCCCCCGTGGCTCAGCGGTTTAGCGCCGCCTTCAGCCCGGGGTGTGATCCTGGAGACCCAGGATGGAGTCCCGTGTCGGGCTCCCTGCGTGGAGCCTGCTTCTCCCTCTGCCTGTGTCTTTTTTTTTTTTTTTTTAAGATTTTATTTATTTATTCATGAGAGATACGGAGACAGAGAGAGAGAGGCAGAGACACAGAGGGAGAAGCAGGCTCCATGCAGGGAGCCTGACGTGGGACTCGATCCTGGGTCCCCAGGACCACACCCCAGGCTGAAGGCGGTGCTAAACTGCTGAGCCACGGGGGCTGCCCTCTGCCTGTGTCTCTGCCTCTTTCTCTCTGTGTCTCTCATGAATGAATAAAAAAACTTAAAAAAAAAAAAAAAAACTAAAATGTAGTTGGATAAAAAGTGAAAATGAGTTCTGGGTGTTATTTATCCATTGAAATTAAATCCTTGTTAGAGCAATTTAAAACATGAAAAGCAAAGAACTTCATCATAGCTCAGGAACTCAAAATGCTGCAATGTAAAAGTCAGGTTTATATAAAAATTTTAATTATTTGCTTTTGGGTATAAAAAATTCACTAAAAATCTTTTTCACACTTAGGTCTGAACCAAAAAAAGTAAATGGAAACTCATATCTCTATAAGGGTACAGGTTACTTTTAACATTAGAGTATTAGAAGAATCCAAAATTGACTGAGGTAGAAGGAAGAAAACAGAATGACTAGCAGGTACTCAAGAAATAAGTCAATTATTTGGTAGAACTACTTTTTATTGAACATTGAAAATAAGTCAATTATTTGGTAGAACTACTTTTTATTGAACATTGAAGAAAAGGCTAAAAATACCTGAAATATATTTCTTACAAAAAAAAGCTCTATATTATTTCTACATAAAGTTTTATTAATAATGCTGCTATGAACATTTGTGTGCAAATTTCCTTTTTTTTTTTTTTAATTTTATTTATTTATTCATGAGAGACACAGAGAGAAGAGAGAGGCAGAGACACAGGCAGAGGGAGAAGCAGGCTCCATGCAGGGAGCTGGACTCGGGACTTGATCCTGGGTCTCTAGGATCAGACCCTGGGTTGAAGGTGGCACTAAACCGCTGAGCCACCTGGGCTGCCCTGTGTGCAAATTTCCATGTGGACATGTTTTCATTTCTTTTGGTATATAACTAGGAGTAGAATTGTTAAATCACATAGTATTCTATATTTAACTTTTTGAGAAACCTCCAGATTTCCATGTGGCTGTGCCATTTCCATTCCCACCAGCAATGTATGAGTTTCTATTTCTCCAAATTGCCAATACTTGTATTTCCTTTTCTTTTTTTTCTTTTTTTTTTTTAATTAAAGTCTTCCTACTGGGTGTGAAGTGATAGCTCATTATAGTTTTGGTTTTCATATTGTATATATTGTATATCTTTTCATGTGCTTATTGCCCACTTGTATGTCTTCCTTAGAGAATATTTTTTTTGAGAATATTTTTTAAAATCCTTTATTTTTTAATTGGGTTGCTTGTCTTCTTATTGCAGGAGATTTTTATTCTTGATATGGATTTTAAAGATTTTATTTATCCATTCATGAGAGACAGAGAGAGAGAGGCAGAGATACAGGCAGAGGGAGAAGCAGGCTCCATGCAGGGACCCCGACGCAGGACTTGATCTTGGGACCCCAGGATCATGCCCTGAGCTGAAGGGAGGTGCCCAACCGCTGAGCCACCCAAGCGTCCCTGGATATGGATATTAAGTCCATATTCAATATACGATTTACAAATATTTTCTCCCAGTGTGTGAATTGCCTTTTCATATTCTTCATAATCTTCTTTGGTGCATAAAAGTTTTTAGTTTTTATATAGTCTAATTTATTTTTCTTTTGTTACTCATAGTTTGGTGTTAGATCTAAGAATTCATTGTCAGATCTTAGGTTATGAAGATTAACCCTTATTTTTTCTAGGTTTTTTTTTTTTTTTTTAACATAGCTCTTAAATTCAGGTCATTTGCTCATTTTGAGTCAATTCTTGTATGTAGAGTGAGGTAGAGGTTCAACTTCATTGTTTTGAATGTGGTTATCCAGTTGTCTCAGCCCTGTTTATTGAATACTGTTCTTTTTTCACTGAGTAGTTTTGGCACCCTTGTCAAATATCAATTTGCCATAGATGTTTGGGTTTATTTCTGTATTCTCAATTCTATTCCATTGGCTTATATTCCTTTCTTATGCCAGTACTATACTCTTTGAGTCCTATAGCCTTGCAGTAAAGTTTTGAAATCAGGAAGTGTGAGTCCTCCTACCTGTTTCCCTTTTTCAACATCATTTAGGTTATCTGAGGTCCTTTGTAGTTCCATATGAATCTGAGAATTGTTTTATTTTCCATTTTTGCCAAAATGGCCATTAGAATTTTGATGAAGGTTGCATTGAATCTGTAGATCACTTTGAGATTGCCATATTAGCAATATTAAGTACTCCAATCCATGAACATGGAATGTCTTTCCATTTATATTGGTTTTTAAAATTTTCTTTCAGCAATGTTATATAATTTCCAGTGTGTCTTTTACCACCTTGATTAAATTTATTTCTGATACTTTATTCTTTTTGATGCTACTATAAATAGAATTGTTTTCTTAATTTCTTTTTTGAATCGTTCATTACTGATGTATAGAAACACAATGGCTTTTGTGTGTTGGCCTCTAAACTGTGCTGAATTTTTTTTATTCTAGTGGTATTTTTATATATTCTATGAGATCCTCTTTATATAGAATCATGTTAACTGTAAATAGAGATAATTTTTCTTCTTCCTCTCTAATTTGGATATTCTTTCTTTTTCTTGCCAAATTGCTCTATCTAGGACTTCCAGTACAATATTGAATAGCAGTGGTAAAAGCAGGCATCCTTGTCATGTTCTTTTTCTTAGAAGGAGAGATTTCAGTCTTTCACCTTTGGGTATGATGTTAGCTCTGGATTTTTCGTAAACGCTTTTTATCATCTTAAGGACATTCCCTTCTATTCCTAGTTTTCTGGATGTTTTTATTATGAAATGGTGTTGAATCTTGTCAAATACTTTTTCTGTAACTATTGAGATGATCATGTGTTTTTCCAGCCCCTCTACTCTATTAATGTGGTACTTTACATCAAATGGTTTTCTTATGTTGAACCGCCCTTGCATTCCTGGGATAAATCTCACTTGGTCATGGTGTACAATTCTCTTAATGTGTTGTTGGGTTTGATTTGCTGATATTTTGTTGAAGATTTTTGCATGTATATTTGTAAGTATATTGGTGTGGAGTTTTCTCATACTGTCCATGCCTGACTTTGGTATCAGAATAATCCTGATATAAGCTTTTATTTGTAAAGTTCTTAAAGTATAGGGGGCACATACATATATGCCACATATTTCTCCAAATAATACCACTCTGCAAAGATGAACCCATTATGGTGACCATTCTTTTTTTTTTTTTTTTTTTTAATTCATGAGGGACAGAGAGGCAGAGACATAGGCAGAGGGAGAAACAGGCTTCCTGCAGGGAGCCCAATACGGGACAGATCCTGAATCCCAGGATCATGCCCCGAGCTGAAGGCAGATGCTCAACCACTGAGCCACCCAGGTGTCCTGATACCATTCTATAGAAGTAAATTGGAGAAGTTAAATCAGTGCCAATTTACTATAATTTTTAAAAATATTTTATTTATTTGTTTTAGAGAAAGAGTGGGAATAGGGGGAGGAACAGAGGAGAGGGAGAGGAGCAAAGGAGAAGGGAGAGGTAAGAAGAAAATAATTTCAAGCAGACTCCACGCTAAGTGTGGAGCTCTATGCAGGGCTTAATCTCATGACCCTGAGGTCATGACTTGAGCTAAAACCAAGAGTCAGATGCTTAACTGATTGAGCCACCCGGGCACCCCAATTTACTATGATTTTCTAATATTAATTTCTCTTCAAATCTTTAAGAGGAAAGTTAGGCTTAGGCTGTTAATGCAAAATGATTTAAAAATACATGAATTTGAGGGGATCCCTGGGTGGCTCAGTGGTTTAGCGCCTGCCTTCGGCCCAGGACGTGATCCTGGAGTCTGGGGATCAAGTCTTTTAAAAATAAAATAAAATTTTTAAAAAAAATATATGAATTTGATTATTTTTTCTTTTTGGGAAAATCATTTTAAAGCCTATAATACTTTACTGATGGGATTATTTACATTTTTAAAAGCACCTGTCATAATATTTTGCAAAAATGCTTTCTTTTGGAAAGAACTCATGTGTTATCCATTAACAACTATAAGGACGTTAAAGTTTCAAGACGATCTGTGAATGTTCTTTTTAAAAAAAAAAAAAAAAAGATTGGATTTATTCATGAGAGACAGAGAGAGAGAGGCAGAGACACCGGCAGAGGGAGGAGCAGGGTCCATGCAGGGACCCCAATGTGGGACTCCATCCCAGGACTCCAGGATCATGCTCTGGGCCGAAGGCAGGCTCCAAACTGCTGAGCCACCCAGGGATCTCTGATCTGTGAATGTTCTTATCTGTCCTTCCCTTTCTCTAGTAGTTGTTGCTCATTGTTTGGGTTCTCCATATAGCTTCCCATTCTCTAATAATCCTTTATGATTAGTACTTAATCCCAGCAAACAAAAATGTTCAAGGCATCCCTCTGGATTATGAAGAGAAAAAGAGAAATTTTATCAAGAAGAGATGAGCTATTAGTATTACTGTCAACTTTATCCTCAGATTCATAAGAAGAAAAAGGTTATAAAGTGCCAATATAAAAATACAGAAATTATTAAATCAGTAAGCATTTAGCTTATATGAACTTGCTGAAGTGTACAATCATGTGTCCCATATGAGTAAAGGTTTATTTTCTGAAAAGGAGATATATTAGATGGTGCTCATATTTAAGAATAATGTAGTGATTAAGATTCTAGATGCTAGAGCAAGACTGGCCCTATTCAAAACCTGGCACTACTGCTCTGATAATGTAACCTTAAGCTCCTTGATCCCTCTAAACGCTGGTGCTTTGGCTATAGAATTGGGATTATGACAGTACCCAGTTCATTCAATTGTAAGACAGTGTTAAGAAAAATAATAAATTTTTAGTAAAAGCTTATCTTTTCTTGTAGCTAAAAGCTGTTGAAAAAATAAAGATCTCTTTATTAATATGATTCAATGAAATGTTTGTTTTTGAAAATATATTGACCTAGTCAGAAAAAGTTACATAAAGTATGTGAACATTCATGTTTTTACATTTATTTGGTAATATAAAGAAGAATGTGTGCTTCTGTTATGCATTCATTTCTAAAAGAATGTAACTTAATTTCATATTATAAAAGTTATTTCCAGAAGAGGGAATATACAATAATATTATCTATTAAATTCCATTAAATATTTAGCTTTTTTCAAATATTTTTTTAAAGATTTTATTTATTAAAAAAAGATTTTATTTATTTATTTATTTATTTATTTATTTATTTATTTATTTATTTATTTATTTATGAGGGACAGAGAGCGAGAGAGGCAGAGACATAGGCAGAGAGAGAAGCAGGCTCTATGCAGGGAGCCTGATGTGGGACTCGATCCCAGGACTACAGGGTCATGCCCTGGGCTGAAGGCAGGCACTCAACCACTGAGCCACCCAGGCGTCCCCAAATACTATTTTTTCTCATGAGGTTTTGTTTGCAGTAATAAGGGAACACTTCAAAAGCCACTGTTTCTTCACAGATGCTCTCATGCGGATGTGTCATTTATAAATAGAGATACTGAATCCTTAATGCTTTTTTCCTCCCTCAAAGAGAGTCTGTACCAAGTAGAAAATGAAAGAGGTTTACTGATTATTTTCTTATTGACCTATGCACTGTTCCAGAAAGGATATAAGGCTTGTATTATTTAATCTGATTTTAATATCAATTAATTCAGTGAGGAAATAAAGCCCAATCAAATCGCATTAGGTTGATGAAATAATGAATTAGTTTTTTTTTTAAACAATTCTTCATGTATTTTTGTAGGAGGTCATACTATTTGAAAAACATATTCTAACTTATTATTGTGTAGATATTAAGAGAGACTAAATACTACTAAAATTGTTTAGACCAACCCAGTAGCATTTATTATATACTAAATAGATAACAGGGACCTCCAAGTGTGTATTTCAGTTAAATAATGTTACTTTACTAAGAGAGAGTGTGCAACTGGGGAGGGGCAGAAAGAGAGAGAGAATCCCAAGCAGGCTCCATACCCAGCTTGGGCCCACTGCAAGGCTCAATCTCATGACCCTGAGATCATGACCTGAGCCAAAACTGAGATTGGGAATCTTAATTAACTGAGCCACCGGGGCGTCCCTTAAATAATGTCACTTTTATTGACATCAAATGGTATCTCTTAGGCTCACACAGGGTATGATACTTCTCAACCATTTCCCCATAATAATACATTGTATAGCCCTTCATACTTTTCCTCTTTAGAAGGGTTCATTTTATAAATAAGTATTTGATTGTAATTATTACACTTTTGTTAGAATATTTGTCCAAGAGGACAAATCCGACTTATTTATTACTGCATCTACAAATCTAAATAATAGCTGGCACTTAGCAAAAATTTAATTTTTGTAGCATAAAGGACTTTCTGAAATTACTTCTGATGGTCACTAGTCAATGTATACCCCCTAAGATATGGGGCATAGTCCAAAGCTGTCTCTAAATAAAACATCTGTTTTATTTACCTTTAACATTCATGTGATTTTATTTATTTTTTTAAAAGATTTTATTTATTCATGAGAGACACAGAGAGAGAGAGAGAGAGAGAGAAGGAGAGAGAGAGAGAGAGAGAGAGAGGCAGAGACACAGGCAGAGGGAGAAGCAGGCTCCATGCAGGGAGCCTGACGTGGGACTCGATCCTGGAACTCCAGGATCACGCCCTGGGCGGAAGGCCGGTGCTAAACCACTGAGCCACCCAGGGATCCTCACATATTTCTTTTTAATATATGTTATTTTAAAGAAAAATTGAAAAAAAATAAAGAAAAATTGATACATCAAGGATAAACATAATTTTAAGGATACAGGATTACAGCCGTGTTTGAGTGTGTGCAGTATATGGGCTGCATTTGATTTTTAGCAAATAAGTTAGCATCCAAAAAAATGATTTTAATAATACTTACCATGAAGGTTTTTATTGTATTTGAAAGAGTAAAGTGAAATGTACTTTATATACTTTATATACATAATATGTACTTAAACATTGTCTCCCTTTTATCATCTTTTTTTGTCTCTCTCTCTCTCTCTCTTTCTCTCTCTCTCTCTCTTTTTTTTTTTTTTTTTTTTTTGTTATGTAAACTCTATGCCCAACATGGGGCTGGAACTCAGGACCTGAGATTAAGTGTACCAACTAAGCAGGCCAAGTGTCCCATCCTTTTACCCCATTACTAGAAAATTTCTAGATTCTCTTCTAAGAACCTCAATTTGTAACTGGTTCTTTCTGTTAAGTATATATGGTCAATAACTGTCAAGTAAGAACAAAAGTTCTCAACCTTCGAGGAAAGATTATGGCTAATCACCAATCAAAAATCCTTTTACTGAGCCTACTGAATACAGCATAGATGAAAATTTTCCATCAAACATTTTAGCCAGTGCCAACAATGTCCACAGAGAACATTTAAATTCAATTAACTTTTATTACTACTTATTTAACACAAGTTTAATATCTTAGGAAAGAATTTATAGAATCTGCGCTTTATTGCACTGGATAGAAAATTGAAATTTAGTTATGTCGATATAGTGCAATTCGTGGGAAATGAGAGACGATGTTCTCTGGAATACATGAAGATTCTCAGTGATTGTTGCAAGGAATCACAAAAGAGATCTTTGGTCCAAAGAAGATATCTCTGAAAGAAAGTAGGACATCAGTTAAATTCAGCTGAAAACTAAGGTATCTATCTATTAGTCTTTACTGGATTAAAAATGGGCAATGATTTCCAGGATTTCAGATTACTATTCTTTTTAAGCAATAAAGTACAAGAGAATGAGTGGCAGAACTTGCCACAGGAACAACAAAGACCAGGAAGGTAATCAAGTCTCCTACTTTCCTCCCATTTGCCATTGATATTATACTATCATTTATCCGTAAAGAAAAGGAAAAATTAAATGATTTCAAAACCTTATTATCATACCAAAAATATTATTTCTCTGATATGGGGGGGGGCATGGAGTTTAAATCTGCAGATAAGAAACAAAAGGTTAAAAAATTGTTAGAAAGTCAATAAATTTCTAAATTTTATAGGGAAAGGACAAATGTTAAGCTATTTAACTCTACTGTTGTTGAAAAGATCACATAAGGTAAAGTATAAAAATGCATGAAAATAATATAAAATTGTATTATGATTATGGCTCATTAGAAATATACTTAGTATGTAAAGTACAACCTATGTGTAGTTTACACTACTATAGCATATATTTGAAAGTTGCTAAGAGAGTAAATACTAAAAGTTCTCATCACAAGGAGAAAAAATTTTTGATAACTATATGAAGTGATGAATGTTAACTAAATTTATTATGGTAGTCATTTTGTAATATATGTCTATCAAGTTATGCAGTACACCTTAAACTTATACAGTGCTATATGTCAATTATATTTCAATAAAAATGAAAAGAATATAAGGTGGCAAATTAGAGTTTGTGTTTAAAGAGGTGAAAACAGGAAAAATACTTAGCAAGGTAAATCTGTTGGTACTAGGGGAAAGGTAACCAAAATCAGATAGAAATTACTTTTGTGTATCCAGACTTCTATTCTTATCCATTAACACAGATGGTAACAAAATTATATCATAAATGCAAATACTTTTCAATAAATTGGTTTCTAGTCTTAGAATTACAAAAAAGCAACATGGTATTTTAATATTAAATAGCATTTCATTTATGTAGTCTGAGAAATATTGTCATTTTAATGAAATCAGTTAACTCAGGGGTTTTGTTTTATTTTGTTTTTTGGGTTTTGTTTTTTAAGATTTTATCCATTTGGCAGAGAGAGCATATGCAAGGGGAGCTGCAGGCAGAGGCAGAGGGAGAGGGACAAGCAGGCTTCCCACTGAGTGGGGAGCTGATGTGGGGCTCCATTCCGAGAACCTGGAATCATGACCTGAGCCAAAGGCAGATGCTTAACCAACTAAGCCACCCAGGTGCCCCACTTAAGTCAAGTTCTTAATACCATTTAGTACAAATTATTCTCAGACTTTATCATGAATCAGAATCACCTATAGGACTTGTTAAGCCATAATTGCTATGCCTCACCTCCAGCCTCCTTGATTCAGTAGGTCTTGTAGAGGGCTCAAGGATGGATATGCATTTTTAACAAGAACTAGGTGATATTGAAGCTGCTACTCTGGGAACCATACGTTAAAAACCAACTGCCTTGGTAGAAAAAAATGTCTGGTCCAAACTAGAAGACCTGGATTTTAGTTTCAGTGCTGATACTAACTAGTTGTCTGGAATGGTGCTAGTCATTTTACCTCCCTGCATCTTTCCTTGATAAGATGATTATATCTGTCCTTTCTCACAGGTTTCTTAGGAAAATGAAAATATGATGTCATATGTTGAAAATAATTTGAAAGAGCAAATTTCAGTATGAAATAGCCAAGATCATAGTATTTGAGGCTTTTCAGTTACCAGAGGAAGATGATTTTAAAAGCAAGAGTCAAAAATTTACTGATTTATCTGCCTTTGTAATATACTTAAGATTGCATCTATTTTCCAAGACAGTAGATAATTTTTATTTAGTTCATTTCTGGTTAACTCATATGTAGAGCTAGAAAGTTTTTCTTTGACCATTACCAGTTTTCTGTCCAATTAATTACTTGATCCTGTTCACTAGTTTCTTTTATCTAAAGCCTCTTATTAGTTTTCAAATTGATTTAAAAACTTTGATGTTAACCTCTCCTATTGGCAGATTTTTTTGTGGTAAAACTCAGGGAATTTAGAATTTAATATATTGGAGTGCTACTAATTTTCTGGATTTTTTAAAAGAGATTTTATTTGTTTATTCATGAGAGACACAGAGAGAGAGAGGCAGAGACATAGGCACAGGGAGGAGCAGACTCCCTGCAGGGAGCCTGATGTGTGACTCAATCCCAGGAACCCAGGATGTCTGGAGCTGAAGGCAGATGTTCAACCACTGAGCCACCCAGGCATCCCTAATTTTCTGGATTACATTTAGTTTTATTAAAATCTGCCAAACTCTGTTTCTTAAATGAAAACATTCATTTTCATACACAATAGATGATTCTAGAAAATAGCTGGAATTTAAGTAGGATTTTACTTAAAAAGGGTGATTAATTTCAGCAAACACATTATAAAGTTGTCTTTTAAAAGAGTTGTTATGAAAAAAAAAGAGTTGTTATGCATACATTTCATAGCCATATACTTCATGATTATATTTCCTTACTTTGGGCAGCAGAGCAATTCACGGAAGTTACAGTAACAGATCATCTCACATCCCTTCCCATCCCAGAAGTGATCCTGGATGTTTACATCCATCTTCGTCAGGTCAGCTACTCCCTCTGGAAGGTTGTGACAGTTGCGATCTTTTAGTGTCTTTCTGTAGCAAGAGAGGCGACTGGCAGGCATGGCTTGGACTCCTAGCAGCAAAGTTAGCCCAATGGTGAAAGCAAATACTATAAATTTCATTTTGGTTTTTGCCCTGAAATAGAGGAAAAAGTAAAATGTATCAGTGTGTTTTCGTTTTAAAGATGGAATTCATTTGAACATAAAGTTCTATAGCATTCTTATAAATACTTGGATAGAAAGATTAGGAGTTGATCTTTTTCTATTCTCTTCTTTGTATTTCTCGAAGTGTAATTTTATGACTATTGACAATAAAAATCATTAGAATAATGATTTAGAATAATTGTTAAAAACCAAATGTCTGGGTTCCATTTAATATTTAATGAAATATTAAATAAGAAATGCTAGAGGTCAGGGGGAGGTTAGAGCCAGAATCTGCATTTTTAAGTACCCAGAGTAATTTTTAATTTTTGGTTCATTCAGTAGAGGAGAACTGTGGGGTTTTTTTTTTAAGATTTTATTTATTTTTTCATGAGAGACAAAAGAGAGGCAGAAACATAAGCAAAGGGAGAAGCAGGCTCCATGCATGGAACCCAACGTGGGAATCTATCCTGGGATCCCAGGATCACACCCTGAGCTGAAGACAGATGTTCAACCACTGAGCCACCCAAGCATCCCAAGAACTGTTTTTTAAGGTGGTAAAACTCAAGTGAACTTCTAGAATCATCATCAAGTTCAGTGGTTCTTGACTTGCATAGCCTAGGAATAATATTGTCAAAGAACTTGAATTCTACCCTGACAGGAACAAAAAACCTATCTATTCTGATACTGAGAAATAATATGCATATGTTTATAGTTCAGTTAAGTTTTAAAAACCTACCAGAATCACCCGGAGGCTCATTTTTGTTGCAAATTTTTATCCCATGTAGATTGCTTCATCTTAGCCTCATTGAAAACAGAGGCTTGAATTTCCCCTAATAAACATTTAGCCTGTTCTTAAACACCTACCATGCTGGGGAGCTCGTTATTGACTAAGTCAATATATTCCACTGATGCAATTCTAATGTTTCCCTTACTGTAAAATATTTTTCTATAGCTTCTAACAACCAGTTTCAGTTTGAGCTCTTAGGGTCATACCAAGCAAGTGTTTTTCTCTGCCAGGAGAGAATTCTTCAAATATAGTATTTGCATAAAACTGTGGGATATTCATCATCTGTTTTTTTTTTTTTTTCTTTTTTTCTTCATCTATTTAATCAGGCTTCTTTGGCTTTCATGTTAGGCATGAAAAGAATGGAGGCTATTGTAGTACAGGAAAACTAGCAGAACGGTGGAGAAATCAGAATCAGAATCCACAGCCATTCAGATTTCATCTTGTTGACAGATGCCAAGGAGCTTTCCTACCAAGGAGTATTAAAGAGAGGGGAAAACATATAAGTATATTGTACTTTGAAAAAAACAATGTTGAAAGGAAATTTTTTTAGTTTTCAGTGACTAGATGCATCTCAAAGGTGAATTAATATAGGTGAGATTATGGATTTATTAAAAGGACAATTATTTTAGAGTAGCTTTTGGTTTACAATAAAATTGGAAGGAAGGTACGGATTTCCCATATGCTCTTTGCCCTCACAAATGCATAGTCTCCCAGATATCAACATTGCTCACAAGAACCGTACTTTTTTTTTTTTTTACTAAGGATAAACCTACATGGTACATCATAATTTCCCAAAGGCCATAATTTAACTTAGAGTTCATGCTTGGTGTTGTCCATTCTTTAGGTTGGACAAATGTATAATGGTATTTATCTATCATTATAATATCATATAAAGTATGATATTTTCACTTCCCTAAAAGTTCTCTGTTATCTGCCTATACATCTCTCCCTCCTTAACTTCTGGCAATGATTTTTATTGTCTACAGTTTTACCTTTTCCAGAATGTCATATAGTTGTAATCATACAATATGTAGCCTTTTCTTATTTATTTATTTATTTATTTATTTATTTATTCATTCATTCATTCATTCATTCATTCATTCATTCATTCATGAAAGACACACAGAGAGAGGCAGAGATACAGGCAGAGGGAGAAGCAGGCCCCATGCAGGGAGCCTGACGTGGGTCTCAGGGGACTCCAGGATCACACCCTGGGCCAAAGGCAGGTGCTAAACCGCTGAGCTACCCAGGGATCCCCCTATGTAGCCTTTTCAGATTGGCTTCTTTCACTTAGTAAAATGCAACTTTCCTCCATGTCTTTTCATGTCTTGACAGCTCATTTCTTTTAGCACTAAATAATAATGTCTGGATGTACCACAGCTTATCCATTTATCTACCCTAGGACATCTTGGTTGCTTCCAATTTTTGGCAATTATGAATAAAGCTGCTGTAAATATCCATGGACCAGTTTTTGTATTGTATGGTCGTAAGTTTTAAACTTCTGTGAATAAACACCAGTGAGCACAATTGCTGAATTATATGGTAAAAGTGTGTTTAGTTTTATAAGAAACTGTTAATTGTACTCCAAAGTGACTGTATCATTTCGCATATCCACCAGCAATGTATGAGAGTTCCTATTGTTCCATAACCTCAGCAGTATTTGGGGTTGTCACTGTTTTGAATTTTGGCCATTCTAATAGGTGTGTAGTGATATCTTATTGTTATTTTAATTTGCATTTCCTTGATGATATATGATGACATGATGGAGTATCTTTTAATATATATATTTGCCATCTGTATAGCTTCTTTGGTGAAGTGTCTGTTAAAGTCTTTTGCCTATTTTTAAAATCAGGTTGGTTGTTTTCTTATTGTTAAGTTTTAAGTTTATATTTTGGTTAACAGTCCTGTATCAGATGTGTCTTTGCAAATATTTTCTCCCACTTGTTGCTTATCTTCTAATTGCCTTGACATTTTCTTTCACAGAGAAATTTTAACTATAAATAAAGCTAGAGTTTAGCTTATCAATTATTTCTTTCAGAGATCATATCTTTGGTGTTGTATCTAAAAAAGGCATCATATCCAAGGTCATCTAGGGTTTTTTCCTATGTTATCTTCTAGGAGTTTTATGGGTGCACAATTTACTTTTAGGTCTATGATCCATTAAAAAAAATATTTTATTTATTTATTCATGAGAGACACAGAGAGAGGGAGAGAAGCAGACTCCATGCAAGGAGCCCGATGTGGGACTCGATCGATCCCAGGTCTCCAGGATCATGCCCCGGGCCGAAGGCAGGCACTAAACCGCTGAGCCACCCAGGGATCCCTATGATCCATTTTTAATTAAGTTTTGTGAAGGGTATAGTGTCTGTGTTTAGATTCATTTTGTTGCACGTGGATGTGCAGTTGTCCCAGCACCATTAGTTGAAGACACTATTTTTGCCCATTGTATTGCTTTTGTTCCTTTGTCAAAGATCTGTTGATTATATTTTTGGGATTCTTTTTTCTGAGCTCTGTTCTGTTCCATTAACCTATTTGCCTATTCTTTTATAGGTATCACACTGTCTTGATTACTGTAGTTTTATGGTAAATCTTAAAATCAAGTAGTAGCAGTCTTCTAATTTTATTCTCCTTCATTATTGTGTTGGTTATTCTGGTCTTTTTCCTTTCCATATAAACTTTAGAATCACTTTGTCAATATACACAAAATAACTTGCTGTGATTTTGATTGGGATTGCATTCAATCTGCAGGTCGAGATGGGAAAAATTAACATGTTGACAATGTTGAATCTCCCTATCCATGAACATGGAATATCTCTTCATTTATTTAGTTCTTTGATTTTATTCAACAGAGTTTTATAGTTTTTCTCATCTAGATCTTGTATGTATTTTGCCAGATGTATACCTAAATATTTTATTTGGGGGGGTTGCTAATGTTAATGGTATTGTGTTTTAAGTTTCAAATTCCACTTATTCATTGTTAGTATGTTGGAAAGCAACTGATGCTTGTGTATTTACCTTGTATCCTACAACTTTGCTATAATCACTTATTAGTTCCAGAAGTTTTTTTGTCGATTTTTTGGAATTTTTCTGCATAGGCAATCATGTTGTCTGCAAAGATAGTATTATATCTTCTTTCTTCCTTTATATACTTTTTATTTCCTTTTCTTGTCTTATTGTATTAGCAACAACTTTCAGTATGATACTGAAAAAGTGTGGGGAAAGGTACATTCTTGCCTTGTTCCTGATCTCAGTAGGAAAGATTTGAATTTCTCACCATTAAGGATGTTAACCATAGGTTTTTTGTAAATGGTCTTTATCAAGTTGAGAAAGTTCCCCTCTATTTCTAGCTTATTGAGAGTTTTTATCATGTATGCATGTTAGGTTTTCTCAAATGATTTTTCTGCATCTGTTGATCTGATCATGTGATTTTTCTTTTTTAGTCTATTGATGTGATAGATTACATTAATTAATTTTCAAACATTGAACCAGCCTTGTATGTCTAAGTCACACTTGACTGTGGTATATCATTCTTTTCATACTTGTTTTGATTCAGTTTGCTAATATTTTATTAAGGATCTTTGTAGCTATGTTCATGAGATATATTGGTTTATAGCTTTCCTTTCCTGTAATGTCATTGTCTGGTTTTGATATTACAGTAATGCTGGCCTCATAAAATGAGTTAGAAAGTATTCTCTTTGCTTCTATCCTCTGAAAGAGATCGATGAGAATTGGTTTAATTTCTTCTTCAAATATTTTACTGGGGAACCCATTTGAGCCTGGTGCTTTCTTTTTGGGGAGATTATTAATTACTAACTCAATTTCTTTAATAGATATAGATCTATTCAGATTGTGTGAATTTTGGCAAATTGTGTCTTGCAAGGAACTGATTCACTAATGAAGCTTAAAAGATTTATAGGCATAGAGTTGTTCATAGTATTGCTTTATTATCCTTTCAATATCCATGGGATCTGTAGTGATGTTCCTCTTTCATTTCTGATATAATAATTTGTGTCCTCTTTCTTAGTTTACTTGGCTAGAAGTTTATTGATTTTTTAAATCTTTTTAAAGAACTGGCTCTAGGTTTCATTGATTTTTCTCTATTGATTTCCTGATTTTAATTTCATTCATTTCTGCTCTAATTGTTTTTTTATTAGACATTGATTTTTATTTTCTTTTTATTGTGAAAAACTTCAAATATATACAAAAATAGAGATAATGGTTTAATGAACCTCAATATACTCATCTGCAAGCTTCAATTATTATCACCCCATGGCCTCCCGTGTTTCAGTTATACCTGCACTTTTTTTCTTCCTCAGTTTTGATTACTCTGAAGCAAATTCTAGTCATCTCAACTTATCCACAAATATTTCAGTATATTTCATTAAAGGTAATGACTTTTAAAAATCATAACACACACACACAAAAATAAAATAAAAATAAAAATCATAACACATGGGACGCCTGGGTGGCTCAGCGGTTGAGCATCTGCCTTCAGCCCAGGGAGTGATCCTGGAGACCTGGGATTGAGTCCCACATTGGGCTCCCTGCATGGAGCCTGTTCCTTCCTCTGCCTATGTCTCTGCCTCTCTCTCTTTGTTTCTCATGAATACATAAATAAAATATTTTTAAAACATTTAAAAATAACAAATAAATACAAAAATAAAAATCATAACACAATACTCTTTAGCATAACAAAAAATTAATAATTTCTTCATATAACTAAAAAGCCCTTCATTGTTTAAGTTTTCCACTTGAATTCCTAATTTTCTCCTTTTATTTTTTGATTGAAGTATAGTTGACATATTATATTAGTTTCAAGTATACAACATAGTGATTCAGCCATTATGTATATTGTGAAATGCTAGCCATGATAAATGTAGTTTACCATCTGTCATTATACAAAAATTACTACAATATTGTTGATTATATTGTTGACTATACTTTCTATGCTGTATTTTTCATCCTTATAACTTATTTACTTTATAACCAGAAACATGTACCTCCAAATCCCTTCCACCTATTTCGCCTATTCCCTAAATAGGCAACCCTTCCCTCTGGCAACCACTAGTTCTCTATGTTTATGAATATTGTTCTTTTTTGTTTTTGTTTGTTTGTATTTTAGGTTCCAAATAAAAATGAAATCATGTGGCATTTATCTTTCTCTGACTTTTTTTCACTTATCTGTTCTAATTTTTTTTAAAGATTTTATTTATTTACTTGAAAGAGAGCACAGAGGGAGAGGGAGAGGCAAGCTCCCTGCTGAGCAGAAAGCCCGATGCGATGTGGGGCTCAATCCCAGGACCCCAGGATCACAACCTGAGCCCAAGGGAGATACTTAATAGACTGAGCCAGCAGGCACTTCTAATTCTTATTATTTTGTTTTTCTGCTTACTTTGAAGCAAATTGAATTTGCTCTAATCCCAAGGTGGAAACTAAGATGATTGATTTTAGATCTCTCTTCTTTTCTAATATTTACATTTAATGCATTCATAAATTTCCCTCTAAGCACTGCTTTTGCTACATCCCACACATTTTGATAAGTTTTCCTTTTTATTTAGTTCAAAGTATTCTAAAAGTTCTCTTGAAATTTCTTTTTAGCTCCTATGCGTTATTTAGAGTTGTGTTAATCTCCACCTATTTGGGGATTTCCCAGTTATCTTTATGTTATTGATTCTTAGCTTAATTCCGTTATGGTCTGAGAGGAGAAATTATATGATTTCTATTCTTTTGAATTTGTTAATTGTGTTTCATGGCCCAGAATATGATCTGTCTTGGTGAATGTTCTGTGTGAATTTGAGAAGAATGTGTATTCTGCTATTATTGGGTTAAGTAGTCCATAGATGTCAATTATATCTAATTCATTGGTGGTGTTTTGAGTTCTACTATGTCCTTACTAATTTTCTGCCTGTAGGATTTGTTCCATTTCAATAGAGAATTCATATATTTTCCCTCACAATCCTATTTGTTTTACCTAATGCAGTTTGATGCTCTTTTGTTAGGTACATACCTGTTAAAAATTGTTATGTCTTATTGGAAAATTAACTCCTTTATCATTATGTAATATCCTACTCTATTCTTGATAACTTTCTTTTGATATTGGCTCCAAAATTAGCATAAGAAAAGAAAAATAAGAAATCTATTTCACTTTATATTTTTTCAGATTTGATGGAGCAAGACAGTGTTGTATTACATCGCAATCTAATATATAGACATATGAAAATGTCTTCCAATAAATTTTTACAGATCATAGTTTAAATTTTACATTAAAAAATATGGTTCTCTGAGGTGCTCTCGTTCTCAATTGCTTCAGATTAGGATCTTCTTTATACCCATTAAATAGGTGGTATTTTTTTTTTAAAGTCACATTTCTTGACTTTTTTTCAGATTAATCTTCAAAGAAGGTTCATTAGAGCTTCTGTTCACTGAACATTTACTATGTGGCAGAAATCTCCACAACCATTAAGTTTTAAACAATATATTGACCATTACCACAATCAAGATAATGAACATATCTGTTATCCCTAAGTTTCCTAATGCCCTTAAGTAATTCATCACTCTTACTCCTCCCTTCCCTCCACTCTTATACAGACAACAAATTATCTATCACCAGAGATAAATTTGCATTTTCTACAGTTTTGTATAAGCAGAATCATAAAATATGTGCTCTTTTTATCTGACTTCTTTCACTCAGCATACTTCTTTTGAGATTTATACGTGTCATTGCAGGTATCAATAGCTGACTTCTTTTTATTACTGAGAAGTATTACATTATATAAATGATAGATCATTTACCCATTTGCCTGTTGATGGACATTTGAGTTGTTCTCAGTTTTGGGCTATTGTAAAAAGAGCTGTTTTGAATATTTGTGTATAAGTCTTTGTAAGGTTATAGTTTTAGTTACTCTTGAACAAATACCTAGAAGTAGAATAGCTGGGTTGTATGATAGGAGTATGTTTTACTTTACAAGAAATTGCCAAATTGTTTTTCAGAAGTGATTGTATCATTTTACATTCCCACTGACAGTGTATAAAAATGTTCTAGTTTCTCTACATTCTCTCCAACACTTGGTATGGTCAGTCCTTAACTTTTGGCCATTCTAGTGTCTTATTGTGGTTTTGCATTGCATTTCCTTAATAATTAATGGTGTTGAGTCCCTTTTCATGTACTTATTTGTCATCTGTATGTCTTGTTTGGTGAACAACCTGTTCAAATCTTTTGCTCTGTTTTAAAAATTAGATGGTTTTCCTGAGTTTTGAGAGTCCTTTACATATTCTGGATACAAGTGCTTTATCAGATATATACTTCCTAAATATTTACTCTTTACCTATGGCTTTCCTTATCACCTTCTTAACAATGGTCTTCAAAGGGCAAAAATTCTTAAAATTGATGAAGTCTGATTTATCAATTTTTTTTCTTGAATAAAATATACTTTCATTGTCATATTTAAGAAATCATTGCCTTACCCAAGGTCACAAAGATTTTCTCTTATGTTTTCTTATACTAGTTTATAATTTTAGGTTTCCCATTTAGTTCTGTGATCTATATTAGCTTATTTTTTATTTTAATGAGTGGTGTGGTTGAAATTCTTTCTGTATTTTTATGGTTGTTCAGTAGTTTCAGTACCATATTTGAAAAGATTGTTGTTTCTCCACTGAGTTGCCTTTGCATCTTTGTGAAATATCAGTTTTCAGGGTGCCTAGGTGGCTGAGTTGGTTAAGTGTGTGCCTTTGGCTCAGGTCATGATCCCAGAGTCCTAGGACTGAACCCTGCATCAGACTCCCTGTTCAACAAGGAGTCTGTTTCTCCCTCTCCTTCTGCTCCTCTGACCTGCTAGTGCTCTCTCGCTCTCTCTCTTTTGTCTCTCAAATCAATAAATAAAATCTTTTTAAAAAATATCAGTTTTCAATATAGCTGTGACTGTTTCTTTTGCTGTGCAAAAGCTTCTTATCTCGATGAAGTCTCAATAGTTCGTTTTTGCTTTTGTTTCTCTTGCCTTCATGGATGTATCTTGCAAGAAGTTACTGTGGCCAAGTTCAAAAAGGGTGTTGCCTGTGTTCTCCTCTAGGATTTTGATAGAATCTTGTCTCACATTTAGATCTTTCATCCATTTTGAGTTTATCTTTGTGTATGGTGGAAGAGAGTGGTCTAGTTTCATTCTTCTGCATGTGGGTGTCCAATTTTCCCAGCACCATTTATTGAAGAGACTGTCTTTTTTCCAGTGGATAGTCTTTCCTCCTTTGTCGAATATTAGTTGACCATAAAGTTGAGGGTCCACTTCTGGATTCACTATTCTGTTCCATTGATCTATGTGTCTGTTTTTGTGCCATTACCACACTGTCTTGATGACCACAGCTTTGTAGTACAACCTGAAATCTGGCATTCCTTTTTATTGTTTAATTTTAATTTTTATGGATGAATGGAAGATGTGGTTTGTGTATGCAATGGAATATTGCTCAGCCATTGGAAATGACAGATACCCACTATTTGCTTCCATGTGGAGGGACCTGGAGGGTATTGTGCTGAGTGAGATGGGTCAATCGGAGGAGGACAGACATTGGATGGTCTCATTCATTTGGGGAATATGGAGATTAGTGAATGGGAATAAAGGGAAAGGAGAAAAAATGAGTGAAAATATCAGTGAGGGTGACAGAACATGAGACACCTAACTCTGGGAAACAAACAAGGGGTAGTGGAAAGGGAGGTGGGTGTGGGTGTGGGGTTGGGGTGACTGGATGATGGGCAATGAGGTGGGCACTTGGTGGGATGAGCACTGGGTGTTATGCTATGTGTTGACAAATTGAATTCCAATAAAATTTTTTTAAAAAAATTAATAAACAATAAAAAGGATTGAGGAAAATAAATGAAAAGACAATAAAGAAATAAAGAACAAAGTAAAAAAAATATATATAGCTGTGAGCCTGTTCTGGACTCTATTCTTTTCCATTGATCTTTTAATTTATCTTTACACCAATACTATAGTTTTGATTACTGTCACTTTATAATAATTCTTAGAATCAGGTAGGATTAGCCCTGAAACTTTCTTCTTTCACAAAGTTGTTTTGACAATTATAGGTCTTTTGCATTCCTGTATTAGTTGTATTATCAGCTTCTCAATTTCTACAGAAAAAGCCTTCCAAAATTTTAATTGAGATTGCATTGAACCTATAGATAAATTTGGAGGATACTGGCATTTTAATAATACTGGATCTTCTGACCCTGAATAAATTTTTCCATACTTTTATTTTTATTCATTTGTGGTTTTAGATTTCAAAAGTGTTCCTTTAAGTAGTCTATTGTTTGGTCTTGCTTTTTTATCCAAACTGACAATCTCTTCCTTTTAAGTGGAATATTTAGACCATTTACATTTCATGTGATTATTGCCATCATTAAGTTTAAATCTATCAACTTGCATTTTGTGTTCTGTTTGATCTATTCTCTGTTCCTTTTTTCCTCTTTTATATGTGCTCTTTTGGATTAATTAAACATCTTTTTGTGATTTCATTTTAGTTCCTTTGTTGGCGCATAGCTATAATTCTTCATTTTGTTATTTTAGTGGTTGCCTTAAGATTAATAGTGTATATACTTTAACTTATCATTTCCCTTCAAATGACATATGTCACTTTACCTATAGTATAAAAACTTTAAGGGACGCCTGGTGGCTCAGTGGTTGAATGTCTGCCTTCAGCTTAGGGCATGATCCTGGAGTCCCAGGATCGAGTCCCACATCAGGATCCCTGCAGGAAGCCTGCTTCTCTCTCTCCCCTCTGCCTTTCTCTCTCTCTGTCTCTCATGAATAAATAAATAAAATCTTAAAAAAAAAAAAACCTTTAAAATAGTATACTTCCATTTCTCTCCTTCCATGCTTTATACTATCATTGTTATATACCTAATGTATATGCTAAAAACCCAGAAAATGTTATTATTGTTGCATAAACAATTGTATTTTAGAGAATTAAGTAATAAGGAAAAAAATCTTATACTTTATCCATGTAGTTTTCATTTCTAGTGCTGTGTTCATTTTAATGTGTTTCCATCTGATACCATTTTCCTTATGTCTGAAGGATGTCCTTTAATATTCTTATAGTGTAGGTTTTCTGGTGGTTAATTCTTTAAATTTTTATATGTCTGTAACAGTTTTTACTTTATTTTTTTTAATATTTATTTTATTTATTTATGATAGACACACACACACACAGAGGCAGAGACACAGGCAGAGGGAGAAGCAGGCTCCATGCAGGGAGCCCGACGTGGGACTCGATCCCGGGTCTCCAGGATCGTGCCCTGGGCCAAAGGCAGGCGCCAAACTGCTGAGCCACCCAGGGATCCCCCCAGTTTTTACTTTACATTTGTTTTTGAAAGATATTTCTTCAGGTTATAAAATGGTAGTTTGACAGTTTAGGGGTTTTTTTTCAGCACCTTAATGACGTATCTGCTTTAATGTCCTTTGCTGCTCTTACTGACATCTGTATCAATTCTGGGTTGGTTTTAATTGATTGATTTTTCTAGTTATATGTTATGTTTTCCTGCTTTTTTTGTATACCTGGTAATCCCTGATTGGATTTCAGATAGTTTAAATTTTGCCTTGTTGGGTGCTGGATATTTTTGTATTCTTATAAATATTCTTGTGCTTTGTGCTGGGATGTAATTAAGTTTCTTGGAAACAGGTTCTTTCAGAACTTGCTTTTATGATTTGCTAGATGGTTCTAACTCATTCTAGGACTAATTATTCCTCACTAGTGAGGCCATGCCTTCCTTCCAGTGGCCAATGAATTACAAGTTTTTTCAACTTATCTTTGTAAGTATTTCTGACTTTTGTGAGTGCCAGACACTGTTTTCTAATCCTTTCAGATTTTTCCCCCTGACCATAGATAGTTTCCTCATTTGCATGTACAAGTTAGTTTTCTAAATACTTCAGTGGGGCCCTCTGTAGACATCCAGCATTCTCTATGTATCTTTCTTCTCTTTAATAGTCTTTTCTGTGAATCTTGGCTGCTTTAGTCTCTCTGACTCTCAGCTCCATTTTCTCAATTCAAGGAGTCTGCTGGACTCTGTGTGTTCCCTCTCCTTTTATTTTTTTTTTTCAGCCTGGAAATTCCCTCAAGGCAATAGACCAGGGAAATTATACTTCATATGTTTCCCATATTTCATAGGAAGATGTCCTTCCTTGCTTGAAATCCAGTGTTTTGACAGAGGTTGTTTCATGTTTTGTTTAGGTGGGTTTTTTTGTTGTTTCAGAGGAGTGAGTAAACCTAGTTCTTTTTACTCCATCTTAGGTGAAGCAAAGCATTCTATACTACTATTACTATTTTGCATCTATTTTTGGAGGAATATGAAGGCAGATATACAAATTTTAGAGATTCTAAAAGTGAGCTCTGTGGTACTTTGATAATTTTAATACTAAAGCCAACTTCTCAGAACTATGTTTTTCCCTTCCACATCCTTTCCCAAATTGAATTAGGGTTGCTTTGACTACCACCTCTTGGATAGAGTAAGAGCTATTGGGTCCCAAAGTACAACAAATAAGATCTATTATGGTTTGCTCAAGGAGCCATTCAGTCTGCCATTCCTACTTCTGGAATGAGGCTTTAGTATTTTGATCTAGTTAGGCTGCTGAAAAATAACCTGAAATCATTCTTTAATCCTCAGGCCCAAATTTTCAAATGCTACTTCTGGTGACTTAGAATTCCTCTGCCCATACCATGACCAATCTGGCAAGAGTATTCAGGAGAAGAGTGGCCAGTATTGGGGAAGTGACGGAGTCAAAGAATAGTACTGATGTAGGACTCGCTGATTAAGTAAGTAATTAGAGAGAGAGAAACAGGAGCAAGCTGATTTAATTTGGTTCAATGTAAGAGACATTTTTTAGTATTTCCTTTATGCGAGGCACTGTCCTAATTACCAGTAGTATAAAGAAAAATATTAATAACTAAACTTATCCTCTTCCAATCACTCCAATTACTTCAAATAAAGCTAAAGTCATTGCAATGGACTTCATATGCAACCTGGCTTCCTATTATCTCTCTGAAAATATCTACTTTTCCGCTTTTTCATTCTGTTCTAGCTAATCCTCAAAAATATTAGACACATTCTTTCCTTAGGGCCTTTGCCATAGTTAATTCCTCTGCTTGGAAAGCTCTTCCAACAGATTAACTATGTGTCTACCTCCTTTACCTTCTTCAAGTTTTTGTTCACCTTGCTCCTCACTAAGATCTATTCTATTTAAAACTGTATCCCAGGGTGGTTCAGTCAGTTAAACATCTGCCTTCAGCTCAGGTCATGATCTCCAGGTCCTGGAATCCATCCCTACATCAAGGTCCCTGCTCACCAGCAGGGAATCTGCCTCTTCCTCTGCCCTTCATCCTTGCTTGTGCTCTCACTCTCTCTCTCTCTTTCCCCTCTCTTTCATAAATAAATAAATAAATAAATAAATAAATAAATAAATAAATAAATAAATAAATAAAATCTTTAAGAAAAACTATTTCCCCTCACATATTCTCAATCTGCCTTAGTTGCTCTACTTTTCCATGGCATTTATGAACCTCTAAACTGTTTTTTTTTGTTGTTTTTTTTTAATTTTTATTTATTTATGATAGTCACCAAGAGAGAGGGAGAGAGGCAGAGACACAGGCAGAGGGAGAAGCAGGCTCCATGCACCGGGAGCCCGACGTGGGATTCGATCCCGGGTCTCCAGGATCGCGCCCTGGGCCAAAGGCAGGCGCCAAACCGCTGAGCCACCCAGGGATCCCGAACCTCTAAACTGTTAAAAAATATTTTTATTATGTCTCCCAGGACTTGAATGTAAGTTCAAGGAAGGCAGAGTTTTGTCTGATGTGCATCCCAAGCTCCTGAAACAATGCCCGGCATGTTAGTGAAAGAATAAATAGTATACCCTAATCTCTAGATGCTTATATATAGCCAAGAAAGGAGGAATTTCTCAGCTTGTTAAACTCAATATTTAATGGCACAGAACTATTATGGATAGTGAACTGTCAAATTTTTAAATTTGGGTGTCATCAAGTACTATTGTTTTGATTAAATTGATTTTTTCTGAATAGTCTGACTTTAAAATGTACTTCCTAATTTGTTTTATTTTCCTTTTTTATCAAGACTATCATATCCAGTCAGCTCATACCTGACTTAAAAATATATATATTTATAGAGATTCCTAGGTGGCTCAGTCAGTTAAGCATCTGACTTGATTTCAGCTCAGGTCATGATCTCAGGGTCCTGAAATCAAGCCCTGGGTTAGGCTCTGCACTCAGTAAAGCATCTGCTTGAGATTCTCTCTCTTGCTCTCTCTCACTCTCTAAAATGAATAAATAAATTTTACATTTAATATAATAAATATATATATTTATATGTGTATACCTTTATCAGAAGATTCAACAACAACAAAAAACCCTCCCCTTTTCTCTAAGCTCCCTTACCAGATTACTCTCCATCAAAAAACTGGGTGGAAGGAGAGGGGTGAGAGACGGTTGTAAATTCTTTGTAATCTTTTTACCAATTGTGTTTGAAGAATTTTTCTATATTAGTCATTAGCATTTTTCATATATGTTAAGTTTTGGTCTCCCTAGTTTTTTGTTTTTTACTATGCTACCATGTTGTTCTTATTTTTAGTAATCTAGCTTAATTTTGTCTAATTCTTGTGGCTTTTGGAAAAAGTCATCCATTTACTAAACTTGGGATCTTACTACCCTTTACATATTTCCTGCATATAAGCATAATTTGTTCCTGAGGTCATTTCATGACTGTTAACCGCTTAAGCTTTCTTTCCATTAGATGATTCTAATTATAGCAAGAAAACTGATTGGATTTTTTTAAATAGTTAAAAAAAAAGGAATAATAGTGTAAAACATAGAAAATGCAGAGAAGAATAGATAGAATAAAATACAATTAGTTTCCATGTAGAGATAAGGGTTGTTAGCATTTTGGTGTGTTTCTTTCAGTATGCATAGGGGAGAGCATTAAGGAGAAATTGAGATGGCAAGGGACAGAACACTGGGAAACTAACATTTGTGGACTGCGCAGAAGAAAAGTCAGAGAAATATACCAGTGAAGGGAACTGAGAAGGAAGTAGAGGGTCATAAGATAATGAGAAAAGGGGAAAAGGATAAGTGAGTGGAGAGCTGAGGACGAACTCATGACAAAGATTGGTCTTTACTAAGGTATAGTCCTCAGAGTGTCTCTACACCCTGCTACATAAAAGCAGATAAATTCAAAATCCATATACCATCACTTTCTGATCTCTTTTATAGTCCTGTGTCTCTACGTACATGATATTGATACTCAGATGATATTTAACGTTGTTAAAATATAAAGTTGTCAGATAAAATACAGGATACTGAGCAGAATTTGTATTTCAGATAAATAATAGATAATTTATAATATAAACATGTCCTAAATATTACATAATTTCTATCTCTTGGGTTAATTTTGATAATTTATATTTTGTTAAAAATAGTTCATCTGACTCATTTAAAAATATATTACAATATAGATATATAGAGTATTTTCTTATAATTAAATAGAAATCTTCCTTCCCTCATTAGGATTTTTATAGGTACTGCCTCTTTGGAAGGAATGCTCTTTACTTGCCTAGCTTATTCTTGACTTTCAGTTATCAATTTAAATTCATTTTTTTTAAATACTTTCTCTGACCATCCAATCTAATATAGTTTCAACTAGATTCTTTCATAGTGACCTTTTTGTCCCCTAATGCTATTTATCACATTTTAAATTATATGAGTTTACTCATTTTATGTCTATCATTCCCTTAAGACAGAAAGCTCCATGGAGGCAGTCTATTTTGTTCACTACCACATACCCAGTGGCTAATACAATGCATGGCCCACATACGTAGTATTACATGAATGATTCTCTGAAAACCCTTTTTTTTTTAATCCTGAGGAAGAGCCTACAGTGGTTTCATGGTATCTAAAAGATGGCAAACTTCCAAGGGCTAATCCTAAGGCCTTCTTCCTTCCACTTCCCCTCCACATCTATCACTCCTTATTCTCAGCTAGTAAAAAGACCAGTCAGGCAGCCCAGGTGGCTCAGCGGTTTAGCGCTGCCTTCAGCCCGGGGTGTGATCCTGGAGACCTGGGATCGAGTCCCACGTCAGGCTCCCTGCATGGAGCCTGCTTCTCCCTCTGCCTGTGTCTCTGCCACCTTCTCTCTCTGTGTGTACTCTCATGAATAAATAAATAAAATCTTAAAAAAAAAAAAAAGTCCAGTCATCTCTTCAATCCTATGTGTATGTCTTTTGCTTGTTGTCACCTTTATGTTAATTTCTGACCAAACCATGTACTGAGGACAAACCTCAAACTCAACTCTTCTAAGAAGCCTTCCCAGATCCACCCATACCACTCTAATAGCTCATTTGTTCTATGTACCTATAGCACTCATGTACAATCCATTCATTAAGAACTGTGAATTTCCTATCTTTTTAATTTTAGCCATTCTAACTGATGTAAAATTGTATCTCATTATGGCTTTGATTTGTATTTCCCTGATGACAAGTGATGTTGAGCATGTTTTTTCATGTGTCTGTTGGCCATTTGTATGTCTTCTTTGGGGAAATGTCTCTTCATGTTTTCTACCCATTTCTTGACTGGATTATTCATTTATTGGGTTTGATGTAGATATAGATTTTGATACTAGTCATTTATCTCATACGTCATTTGGCGAGGATGTAGAGAAAGGGAAACCCTCTTACACTGTTGGTGGGAATGCAAGCTGGTACAGCTACTCTGGAAAACAGTGTGAAGGTTCCTCAAGAAGTTAAAAATAGGTGATCCCTGGGTGGCTCAGTAGTTTAGCACCTGCATTCAGCCCAGGGCGTGATTCTGGAATCCTGGGATCGAGTCCCACATCAGGCTTCCTGCATGGAGCCTGCTTCTCCCTCTGCCTGTGTCTTTGCCTCTCTCTCTCTCTGCATCTCTCATGAATAAATAAATAAAATCTTTTTTTAAAATAAAAAAGAAGTTAAAAATAGAGCTATCCTATGACCCAGCAATGGCACTACTGGATATTTACTGCAAAGATACAAATGTAGTCATCCAAATGGGCACCTGCACCCCAATGTTCATAGCAGCAATGTCCACAATAGCCAAACTGTGGAAGGAGCCACGATATCCTTCTACAGATAAATGGATAAAGAAGATGTGGTGTGTGTGTGTGTGTGTGTGTGTGTGTGTGTGTGTGTGTTTGTGTATATAATGGAATATTATTCAACCATCAGAAAAGATGAATACCTACCATTTACATCAACATGGTTGGAACTGGAGGGTATTATGCTAAGTTAAATAAGTCAATTGGAGAAAGACAATTATCATATGGTTTCACTCATATGCAGAATGTAAGAAATAGTACAGAGGACCATAAGGGGAGGGAGGGAAAACTGAATGGGAAAAAATCAGAGAGGGGGACAAACCATGAGAGAATCTTACCTCTGGGAAACAAACTGAGGGTTGCTGAAGGGGAGGTGGGTGGGAGGATGGGTAACTGGGTGGTGGACATTAAGGAGGGCACGTGATGTGATGAGCACTGGGTGTTATACACAACTGATGAATTATTGAAAACTACACCTGGATAACTAATGATTTGACTAAATAATACCTTGCCATTGTCAGTTTTTTTCATAAGCCAGTTAGTGAGAGAGAATATGGCTATAGTTGGGAGTGGGAGATTCATTGAAAGGCATTTGACCATTGAGTAAATTGGTTGTTCTGTGTATTTACCTAGAACCAGGAAGGAATATATGGAATCATCATAAAGGGCCTTCCAGAACTTGATTAAAAGCTTTGATTTTATTGAATATGTTAGAAAACCATTTGCATATTTTGATAGAACACTCACGTGTTTGATTTATGTCTTAAAAATAATCCCTGATTGCTTTACAAAGATGTGTTGTGGTGGGACAAAATTGGAAGAAAAAGACTTTTGGTGAAAGTTGATGGAAGATATGAGGCAAAAGGGAAAGAATCAAGGATGACCCTTAGGCTTTTGATCTAAGTGATGCTGACATTTGTTGAGCTGAGGAATAATTAGATGGAATCAATGTGAGGAAAATTTAAGAGTAAATTTTCAGACAAGTTAAGTTTGAAATGCCTATTGGATGTCTAAGTGAAGATATTGAGTAGGCAGTGTGTCTGAAGGTTAGGGCTAGAAATAAAAAATTGAGAGTCATCAGGATGTTTATGGATCATATTTATAGCTATGAGACTGGCAGGGTAGTGAGTATAGAGTAAGAAAAGAGGTAAAAGACTGAGACCTGGGGGCAAGCCAATATTCAGAGGACTGGAAGAGGAGATGCCAGCATCATGAAGGCAAGGTCTATAACTTCTACTTCTTTTGCGGCTCTCAGAGTACCTACTTCAATACTGGGCCTACAGTAAATGTTCCAAAAATATTCACTGAAAGAATGAACAAATAAATTGCTGGAAAAGAAAGTGGGTATGTTGCCATACCATGTACCTCTTCTGAATATGTCCACACCAGAGCACAAAATAGTGTTTCTGTCGCAGTCTCAGTCACATACTAGGATGGAAAGTTCCACACCTGGCAAGCATTTACTGGTAGTTTTTTTTTTTTTTTTTAACACTTTATAAATTACATGTTTGAACTGAAGTTTTCTCTTCTTTTACTTGAGTGCAGATAAATAGCTCTAATTTTTATTTAGCAAGTGGAAAAATGTCTCAAGCAGTATGTTCCTATGTTACACGATTATTTTTTTTCACTAGAGGACACCAACCTTAATCCTTGGCAATCCATTAAGACTGTATATTTTCAAGTGCCAACAAGAGTGAAATGACTTTGGCAAATATGAAACAAACTGCTCTATTTTTTTTTCTATTTCAGTTGAAGTACATGCACTTAAAATTCCTCCTGGAGTACATCCAAATTACAAAAGAAAACAAAGCTAAAAACTGAATATAAAAAAAATAAAAACTGAATATCTAAAGAAATAAGCAAGAGATCCTTATAAATAGTTATGTATTGGTTTTTAAATTCAAATTTATGTAATTAATTTTGTTCCTAGCACTATATGGTACCATTCATATCCCAGTAGGGGAATAATTTTTAAAAGATCAATGCAGAGGAAATAGAGTCATGAGCAAAATATTCCAATTAAGCAGCAAATCATTTCCACCGTCATAAAATAGGGAATTGCAAATTTTGATTGTATGAGAATATTTACCATGAGAAAGCTTTTGAATGGGTGAGTTAAATGAAGACTTAAAAAGAAAAATCATCCCGCTTAATGGCCAAAACTAACAGGGCTATGCAGTTTCAGTGTTCAGAGATTTATGGTGCAATGCTCATACAGACAACTGATGTCAATTCTGGGAACTGGTATTAAAAGCAGTGGAATGAAATAGAGTTGATGAATTAGAAAGGGCAGTCCATTTTCAGATTTGTTTCAAAACACAGCAAAAGAGAAGCAAAGGCTTCAAAAACAAATGAAAATTCCAACCCAGAACTTGACATTTAAAATATCAAAAATTATAGTTGGAAGAGATTAACATTGCTGTCTAGCTTGTGATGTTTCCCATTTATCTTTCTTGGATGATGAAAAAAAACCTGTTATTTAAAAAAATGTCTCTTATCAATTGTGTTAGAAGAGGTTCGTGGTAGAATGAGCCCTGAAGTGGAATTCTTAAAGTGCATGTTAAAGAAGAGATGGTATGAGAAAATGGGTACGTCTTTCAAACATCATTAAACGAGACATGATCAGCCCAGGTACCCAAGAGACTTTCATCAGTGGAAAAATGAAGTTTACATCCTTCCTGAAAGTAATCTTTCTTCAGATAATGCATTCAGAAAATGCTATAAGATGATATTATTCAGTCTTGGATTTTTCTACTTGTTTTCCTGGCTACAATAGATCATCATCACTGGAGAAAAGGACCAGCATTTGGGAGAGCTTTTCCCAGCCTGCATAACCAAGTTAAGGAATCTTAAAGAGGAATTTTTGTAAGCCTGAAAGGGAAAAAGTGTTCCCTTTATCTTAGCAGTACAGACACCATAGTGTGTTCTATGGTGGGGACACCAAAGACGAATTCTGTACAATTCCTTCTTTGTATCACACATTTATACCATTTTTTTTTTTAGGAGTCAGGATTTTAAAAGCAAAAAAACAAAACAAAACAAACAAAAAAACCCACAAAAAAATGTCCTGCTTAGACATTGCAGTTAACTTCACATAGAGTAGGTAATATAGAGATATAGCTACTGCATTAAAAGACTAAACTTATATATTGCATTATTCTTACATGGTTCTGAGAGGTGGAATAATAAGGTCCTGTTATGTGGGAGATTCAGAGTGGACATGAGCATTAATCAGGAGTAACAGTGAGAGAGCTGTCTCTTTTTAAACCTATGATTAAATGACTCTCCCAGTTAAGGAATATACATTTTCTAGTCCTTTTAATCTGATTATTTTCTTTTATCTTAAGAAGCATCATCTTTTTCAAAGTATATCCATCTCCTTAGAGAAGCTCTCTCTCTGACTTTCTCTTCTGACTCAACACATAAATACATTTTTGCTCTAATCTGTAGCAATAATTTGGAGTAGAATAAGTGACACAAAATGATATTTAAGAAAAAAAATACATACCCGTTCTTCTCCGTTCCTTTTGGTCTTCTTGGCAGAGGAATTTTCTTAAATGCTCCAATTCACTGGGTGAGTTTGGGCAAAAGGAGAAAAAAGGAGGTGCTAAAAGGAGGTTCCTTACAAATAAACCTTTGTCTGCCTTGTCTCTTGCCTGGAATTGACAGACTCACTGCTCCAGCCAGAACTGGGGGAGGAGGAGAGTAAAAGAGAGACAGGGCTGCAAGAACTGACTCCCTTTGAGTCTTCCAAACCAGGCAAGGATGAACTGAACAGCTTCTTTACAGAGGGAAATAACTAGTCTATACAAGAACCTCAGGGAGGCAGACTCTGAGAGCAATAAAATGTAAAACCCGAGGAATTTAAAAAGAACACATAGTAATTTTAACCTTAGAAGTGTGTGTGTGTGTGTGTGTGTTTGTGTGTGTGTGTGTGTGTGTGTGACAGAGACAGAGCAGGGAAAGAGGGAGAGAGGAAGGAGAGAAGGAGGAAGAGAAATGGCTAATGTGATTTAAGCAAACAGCTGAGCACCTTTTCCTTTTTTCAGTTTCTTTGTGTTTTTTTTCACTAAGTTTCCTCACCATCTAGATCTCTCATTATAACATTTTGGTTGAATATATGTTCAAACTCTCCAAATCCTCACCTAAAGAGTCATTACCAGTCAATGGAAAGTAAAAAAATAAAATAACTAAAAAAGAAATTTATGCCTCAAATAAGGCACAAATGGAATTTCAACTCTGTTTTGAGCAAACTGCACTGGAATTCTAGGATCTCTTAACTATACTTTAACTGTCGGCTAATTTTTAAAATTCAATTTGGAGTAATGTTGCAGGAGTTGGAAAATTAGACTAGGTATTATCTAGACAGAGAATGGAAGGAAGGACATTCTAGGTTGTATAAAGAAAGGCATGAAAGTGAATGAGAGGGTAACAACTTTGAAGATTACAGGTAGTTTAGTGTATCTGGATTTAGGGGTTCCAGGGGATAAAATTAGAGGACTAGAAAGAAGCAAGTTGATGAAGTACCTCCTATGCTACACTGAAAATTTTGGATTTTATCCTGAAAGTGAATGGAAAGATGATAAAAAGTATTAAAAAGGATGAAGCATTTGACTTCAGTGTGAAAGAAGGAGGATGTGGGAGGAAGGAAGCTAGAGACAGAAGAGGGGCTCTTGTAGTAACTCAGAAGAGAAGATAGGGAAAAAAGCTGAAATGATTTGGTGACCAATTAAGTTTTTATATTTAGGGTAGAGGCAGTTGAAAGAAGGGGAAGAGACTTTATTAACTTTCAGAGACTTGGAGCATTGAATGGATAATGCATTATTCTTCTAGGGAAAAGAATACAAAAGGAAGAATAGTTTTGGCAGAACAGGAGAGGGAGATAGAAATGAGTTAGTTTTTTTTCCCATTGAGTTAGAAGTGTTTTTATTTTTTATTTTAACTCCAGGATAGTTAGCATGCAGTGTTATATTTGTTTCAGGTATACAATATAGTAATTCAACACTTCTATACACCTCCCAGTGTTCATCATGACAAATGCACTCCTAAATCCCCATCCCCTATTTCCCCTATCCCCCTACCCACCACCCCTCTGGAAACCATCACTTTGTTTTCTATAGTTGACAGTCTGTTTCTTGGTTTGTCTCTCCCTCTCTCTCTCTTTTTTTCCTTTGGTCATTTGTTTTGTTTTTTAAATTCTACATATGAGTGAAATAATATGGTAGTTGTCTTTTTCTGACCAACTTATTTCACTTAGCATTATATTCTCTAGCTCCATCCATGTCTTTGCAAATGGCAAGATTTCATTCTTTTTATGGCTGAATAATATTCCATTGCGAGTGTGTATATCACATCTAATTTACCCATTTAAACACTTGGGCTGCTTCCATATCTTGGCTATTGTAAATAATGCTGCTGTAAAGTTAGGGTTGCATATATCCCTTTGAATTAGCGTTTTTGCATTTTGGGGGTAAATACCTAATAATGCAATTACTGGATCATAGGGTAGTTCTATTTTTAACTTTTTGAGGAAACTCCTTACTGTTTTCCACAATGACTGTACCAATTTGCATTCCCACCAACAGTGTAAGAGGTTCCTTTTTCTTTGCATCCTTATTAGCACTCGTTTCTTCTTTTTTGATTTTGGCCATTCTGTCAGGTGTAAGATGATGTCTCACTGTAGTTTTGATTTGCATTTCCCTGATAATGAGTGATGTTGAGCATCTTTTCATGTGTCTGTTGGCCATCTAGATGTCTTCTTCAAGAAACTTGTGTTCATGTCTTCCGCCCATTTTTAAATTGGATTATTTGGCTTTTGGGTGCTGAGTTGTAAGTGTTCTTTATATATTTTGGATACTGACCCTTTATTGGATATGTCACTTACAAATATCTTCTCCCACTCAGTAGGTTGCCATTTAGTTTTGTTGATTATTTCCTTCACTGTGCAGAGGCTTTTTATTTTGTTGTAGTCCCGATAGTTTATTTTTGCATTTATTTCCCTTGCCTCAATAGAAATACCTAGAAAAATGTTGCAATGGCCAATGTCAGAGAAATTACTGTCTGTGCTCTCTTCTAGGATTTTTATGGTTTCAAGTCTCACATTTAGGTCTTTAATCCATTTTGAATTTGTTTTCGTGTATGGTTTTTGTGAATGGTTTTGTGAATGAATTTGTTTTCTGTATTATGTTTGGTATAGTTGTAAATGGTATTGTTTTCTTAATCTCTCCTTCTGATACTTCAAGAAATGAGTTTGTTTATGAATGTTGAATTTAAGGAGCCATAGATGCAGTCAGAAATGTTTAGTACACAGTTGGTTAAATGGACTTGGAGTGAAGGAAAAAAAGTATGCTCTAGAGAATTAGTGTTTATCAATTAATTATAGCTGATTAATTAATTAATCAGCTAAATATCAACTAAATAACTTATCAAGTTATGCAACTAAATGATAGTTGAAGCCATGACTTTATCCTTTAAAAGTTACCAAGTGTGCCAAGCACTTTGCATGTCTGAACTCATTTACTCTTCTTTATGAGCCTATAAAGTAGATGCTATTATTAGTCCCATCTTATAAATGAGACATCAGAGATGTTAAGTAACCTGTCACAAAACTCACACACATCTAGAAAGTGGCAAGACCCTTGTAGTGTGCTTCTAGTGTCCATGCTCCTTACCATTGTGCTTCTCAGAATGGATTATAGAGTAAGTAGAGAATAGAACTCTTTAGAATCAGAATCTTAGGGACCACTGGCATTTAAGGGATGACTAGAGAACAGGAAGTAGTGGAAATATCATGGAGGTCAAAGAAAGAGCATTTCAAGAAGAATGGAGGTGAGAGGAAGGTCCTTGGTGACAGCTGTCTTAGGGAAGCCATACATGCACACCCTGATATGGAAGTATGTAGAGCAAAGGGAAGACCAGCGAGACCAGAAGCAAGAGAGATCAGATCTCTAGTGTCCATTTTATTGAAGCTGGAGCAAATGGCATGGAATTCAAGAAAAGAGATGAGAGGCATATGGGCAATTGACTGCACATTTTCTTTGCATATTTATAAGTTACTTTCCTTTGATACTTACTAAAAAAGGCCTATGCCACAGATAGGGTTAAGTTATGTGTATGACTTAACAGTGTAGAAATATGTGAATTTGAAGAGGAAAATGGAAACTATTAAGCCTTCACTCCATCTTAAGAGCTATCCATTTTGTTTACCCCCATGTCAATCATTCTAGACCAGAAGTATGGTGCCAACACAAATTGATTTTCCTGTAGATAGATTCTCTTTTCCTCTTTCTTTTACTGTTATTTCCCTGTGTTTCTAATTCTTTTTTACTTCATTTATTGTGCTGCTCATTTTATTTCCTTTCATTTATTCCATAGCTGGTCAGAATTGTTGACTCATTTTTATATTCAACATTATTAATATCCTAATATGCCTGCCACCATATTTCTTGCATGCCTGCTTCAAGTAGTGCACAGGAGCTCCAGATAGCAAAGTAACTATCTAATGCCTCTGGATCATGTTCCTAGCCACTGTGAAAGATTTCTTTTAAAAGGCACATTTTGACCTTGGCTTCCCACTCCCTTTGTTGTGTCTCAAACATTTACTTATTACTATCTAGACTTCCCACCATTTATAGGGAGAATTACTGAGCGTTGTTAAATTTAAAAAACTTCTGCTGTTATTTATCCTGACATCCTTTCCATAGATTTGCCCATTTAAAAACCAGTAGAATTGCAAACCATGGCCTGCAATTGGAAAGGCTACCCTCGTGACTTTCAATTTGGGGCTCAAATGTGAAACCACTATTTGTTTCCTTATATGTGGAGACTTAAGGCATCTTGTTTCTTTTTGTTTTCTCTCCTGATGGCCAGTTAGTTACTCAGATCTCGTCAAACCCTGGTTTATGTTGCGCTGGAGACCATCTCTCTCTTTGGGACAGTCTCTGGGGCCTCCTGTGGTCTCTGTAAACCTCTTTTGTGCGGTAGGTAAGAACATTTAAATATATTTTCTGGATTTCTAGAAAACATGTTCTGCTATATTTTCATGTGATACTATATGTATGTATGTGTGTGTGATTTATATAGGTATCACCCTTATGTCCAATCCAGTTTGTTACAAATAGAAAATTCCCACAAATTGGTGACAGAGTCAATTCATGAGCAGAGAAATATTTGATATAGAACTTAAGCAATGTGTTAAAAGTGTTGCTATTAAATTTGAAAAGTGAGCTGATTAGTATTTTATAAACAAACAATAGCAACAACAAAATCCTTCTAATCAGTTGAAGTCTCAGGAGATGTCTTAGATAAAAATAATTTTAGGTATTAGATAGCTAAAGCTTATGAAGAAAATGAACACACATAAGCTCTTCCTCTGATTTCTACCTGGGAGCTCATGCATGAGCCGTGATTTAGAATCTGCTACTCCTCTGTTCTATAATTGACCTCTTTCTCTCATCTCCCTCAGGCTTAAATCCTTCTGGAGTCACTAAGATTGTCAGTGTGGGGAGAAGCAGCAGTTGGTTTCAAGCTTCACACATTCCTCCTATGAGAGAAGTAGGACCTGTTTTATGTGACTATCCATGACAAAACTAATTCTTAGTTTGTTGCAGTAATAATGAGCCACAGATAAAATTATCTTTTAAAATTCCTTTGAAGTCAGTTAAAAAGAAACAATTAACCTGTTTTGTTAAATTAATTATTTTTGAACTCTATGAAAGAGTATTGTTTTTGATTAAAACTATTTAAAGTTTTCCTTAAAATCTCCTCTGAGGTTGGAACATTTGTGCTTAGCATGGCTTTTGCAACTGGGCTGAACAAGATAACCTCTATTACTCAAACTTAGCTTTCTGCCACTGAAGTAAAACTTATAAAAACAGACTCCACTGAGTAGTCTCAAGTGAGGCCCTTGAGGAGGCAGAAGAAGTACCAAGGAGCTGTTGTGTAAGCTGTTGAGCTGGTGCCACTACAACTACAGGAAGAGTGCTGCTTCTAAGAGGCATTCATAAGGGCATGCAATATCAAAAAGCTGATGTCCCTGGGAACGGCTGGGATTCCCACACAGGCAGCTGTGGCTATAATGGGGATTGGAGAGGGAGACTTCTTGCTCAGAAACTTTTAGTCAGAAAGCAAACTCAATACCTCTTTTCCCTGGGCATGGAGAGGGAGGCACCCTCTGGGAGTGCTGAACTTTTTCTCAGCATTTATACAATAGAGCTTGTGAGCACCCTGAGTGATGTGATCTTTAAATATGATGGAAATAATGTTCAAAAGATGAACATCAGGAGAGAAGTGTATCAAGAACAACCATACACTTTTAGGGAGCCCAGGGAATATTTAGAATGAATGATAATGTTAACATGAAAACAAACTTGGGCAAGAAAAGAGGCCAAGAAGGAAAGGAACTTGAAAATAACCCCTTTCGTTTCCTAGCAGTCTAAAAGAGGCACTGAACTGACAGTAAATAGAATCATAGCCCAGATCCCAACAATAATTCTGTGTTTGTTGGAAACAACCACCTTATTAAACCTAGAAAAATCAAAAGATTGAGTGTGCCAACGTGTGTTCTTTGTAGAGTTATTGCCCTCCACTTCCAACAGTTATCTCAGAGGTACAAGCATTTGGTTGGTTGGTAATGCTAACAATAATAGTAATGATACTAGTAGTACTAATGTCATTGCCAAGTGTGCTAAACACTTTTTTATTGAATCTAAGCAACATTCTTTTATGAGGTAATTTTCCAGATGGGAAAAGTGAACCTCAAAAAAGATTAGGTAACTTGGCCAAGATCACACTGCTGAAAGTGAAAAGCAAGACAAAACTGTGCTCTTAATTTATTGCCCCAATAAGCAGCAAAAGGAGTAGAATGAGAGATTAGAGATTCTAATACTATTCTAAAAGATTTGATGTAATTTGATTGTGAATGAACCACACATAATCTCTGTGACTCCTAAGAGCCAGCATTCTCTTAACGTGTCTTCTCAATCTATTTTCTGTTAATACTTGCCTTAAAACAATTCTTCTTTGGACATTTATAATCTTGAGTCAGCTAAATAGAGTTTCCTACAAAGTCAGATATGGAAAATTGCCAAAATGTCATTTCTTTGGATAGAATTTCTAAGTAATTATAGTAGTAGAAGTAAAATTATAATACCAGACATTCAGTAAATATTTGTTGAATGAATGAGTTAATAAATAAATTGAATGTACAAACTACTTGGGTAGAAGATAGATTTTTTAAAAAATACTTTATTTATTATTATTATGGTTACATAGAAAAATACATATATGTGTGGATAGATAGATAACTATATACATATGTATTTCTTTTTTTTAAGATTTATTTATTTATTAGGTATGATAGACACAGAGAGAGAGAGAAAGAGAGAGAGAGAGAGAGAGGCAGAGACACAGGCAGAGGGAGAAGCAGGCTCCATGCAGGGAGCCCCATGTGGGACTTGATCCAGAGACTCCAGGATCACACCCTGGGCCAGAAGGCAGACGCTTAATCACTGAGCCACCCAGGGATACCAGAAGGTAGATTTTTATACATTATTCACCATTCAGTCATTATTTGAGTGTCTATTATGTACTATGACTAATATTAGTGTCACTGAGGGCAAAGTTCAGCAGCTAGCCACCACTATTTATTCAAGGTCTTCTCCAAAGTGCAGGCTATTAAGTTCTACTATGCATCATCCTCTTTTCTCCCTTATAAAACAGAGGGTTTAACTGGTGATTTTATTGTCCCTTCCATTTTTTTTTTATGAATCTCAGTATCATTTTAATAAACTTTTAAATTTTATAATAGTTCTAGATATAGAGAATGCTAACAGTACAGAAATTTCCCATATAGCCTACACCCTGTATTTTCTATTATTTAATAGTGTGGTGCATTTGTTACACTTAGTCAATATTGAAATATTATTATTAACTAAAATCCATACTTTCTTCATTTTCTCTTAGTTTTTACCTGATAATCCTGTTCTAGGATCCCCTCCAGGACACCACATTACATTTACTTGTCTTGTCTCCTTAGGCTTCTCTTGGTGTGACTTTCCTTGTTTTTGATGATCTTGACAAGGTGTGTGTGTGTGTATGTTTTCCCAAATAATCTCTACACCCAACTTGGGCTCAAATTCACAACCCAGATATTAAAAGTTGCATGCTCTACCAACAGCCAGCCAGGTCCCCCTGATCTTGACAAGTTTGAGGAGTACTGATTATGTGCGTTATAGAATGTGCCTCAATTGAGATTTGTCTAGTATTATTGTATGATTAAACTTGGGTTATATGTTTTTGTAAAGAAGACCACACAGTTAAAGTATCATTATCATCACACCATATGAAGGGTGCATACTGTGAATGTAACTTATCACTGTTAATAGTAACCTTGGTCCCCTGACTGAGGTAGTGTTTGCCAGTTTTCTCCACTGTAAAGTTATTCTTTTTCTCTCCCTCTCCATACTGTACTCTTTAGAAGGAAGTCACTGCGCAGTCTACATTTGAGGAGTGGAGAGTTATGTTCTACCTCCTTGAGGAAAGAGTATCTAAATAATTTTTGGAATTCTTCTGTACATGAGATTTATATTTATTTATTTATTTATTTATTTATTTATTTATATCAGTATGAACTCATGGATATTTATTTTATATTTTGGATTATAACCCAATATTACTTTTTAAAAGTTTTTTGTTGCTATAATTGTTCCAGCTTTGGCCATTGGTACCTCTGTCAGTTATATCCTATGTCCTTTTGATATATATCCTCATCAGGTGTTTGGGTTTTGTTATTTTTCTTTTTTTCCTCCCAACACTTACATTCTGCTACTACAGGATGCTTCAGGCTCATATTGTATATTTTCTGTCCTAGTCCCATATCAACCATTTCTCCAAAGAGCCCCAGTTACTTTTATTGGAGAATGTATTAGAAACCAAGGTCTAGTTACCAGATGGGCTCAGTGGTACCCATGTGTCAGCTCACAGAGCAAGGAAATATATATGTGTAGGGGGATCCCTGGGTGGCTCGGTGGTTTGGCACCTGCCTTTGGCCCAGGGTGCGATCCTGGAGTCCCGGGATCAAGTCCCACGTCAGGCTCCCGGCATGGAGCCTGCTTCTCCCTCCTCCTATGTCTCTGCCTCTCTCTCTCTCTCTCTCTCTCTTTCTCTCTCTCTCTGTGTCTATCATACCTAATAAATAAATAAATCTTAAAAAAAAGAAATACATATGTATATAGTTATCTATCTATCCACACATATATATGTATTTTTCTATGTAACCATTTGTATCTGTATCAAGCTAAACATGAGTTTATACTGATGTCTCCAACTTGAATCCATTACTACATGAAATGTTCTAGTCTCCCCTTGCTTATCTATAACCTCCCACTCAAACAGTGAGAAGCCTGTCCTTCACCATCTGCCATTTATTCAGTTGTTAAGTTCCAGTGTACATGTATAGCAGTTTCAGAATTGTTAACCTGTATCCTGTGATAAATAATTATCAACTAGAGTACAGTGCTTATGTGTAGGATCTTGTCTCTAGTTTCACTCTACTTCCAAAGTGACTTAGGTCAGCACATTTCCCTCCACCATACCCTTCAATGAGGATGTTTTTTACGATTTAAATATAGTTAGATTGTTTTGTCACACTCTGCATTCCATCATGGAATACCCCGACCTCTTAATTTTTTTTTAATTTGCATGCATTCAGATTCAGTCTTTGTGCAAATAGGTCTATGAGGCTATACGCATAGCATCATATATCCATCATTATTACATTATGGTACAGAATAGTCTCACTGCCCCCAAAAATCTCCTGTGCCTCATCTACTCAGCTTCCTCCCTGCCAGGAACTCCTGCTGGCATTTTTTACCATTTCTATAGTTTTACCTTTTCCAGACTGTTATATCATTGGAACCATATAGTAGATAGACTTCATAGACTGGCTTCTTTCACTTAGCAATATGTAGTTAAGAGTTTGTTGGCAAATTGAATTTAAATTAAAAAAAAAAAAGAATGGAATCAGGCAATTAAAAAATAATAAAAATTTAAAAATTAAAAATATTTTTCTACCCAGAAAAAAATGTCATTCTCATATTTTTATAGTTTGATAGGTTATCTCTTTTTATCACTGAATAATATTCCGTTTTATAGATATGCCACAGTTTATCCTTTTTAACTGGTAAAGGACATCTAAGCTACTTACAGTTTTTGCAATTATGAATAACAATGCTATATATATTTATGTTCAGGTTTAGTTTGGACATAAATTTTGAAATAAGTTTATCAATATCTTTTTAATATTTATTTTTCAGTTTGTAATTGTTGGTTTGTAATCATCTACCTTTATATGGTTTCTTCTCAAATATAGTTATTTAAAAAACAATCAACAGTTTCACATAAAAAGTCTGTTCAGGTTCAGGTACCATCTTTTATAAAAATATAAACAATAAGCCCATAAATATTTTATGGAATAAGAGCACTTTAAATATTGGGCAATTTAGAAAGGTTTACAATTAATGTTTTTTGAAATATGAGCAGACCTGTGGTCTGCCGATGCCATTTCTTTCATATCACAAACAGGGAAATTTATAGGTGTTGAATTAGCTGCAAAATTGTTCCCTTTATTGCTCCCTCACTAATAAATTATGTCAAAAATTATGTGTTTGGAAATCCAAATACAAGCATTTGCAACTTGAAGTAATAAATACAGCACCATATTAGATAAATAAACCCAGCTTCCTTTATGTGTATGCATGTCAGATAGGACACATGCAGTGGCAAGAAATAACAAGCAATGGAAATATCTTCCCTGGACATTTCATCTCTAAACACGTGATATGTTTTACATACAGTATAATCCTATTAAAATATGGCTTGTTATTCCATAGGACATGGGTGTACATTAGAGTGGAGACAAGTATGTTCACTAAAAGTCCAAAACATGGTAGCAATTCTATCAGAAAAAAAGGAAAAGAGTCTTTCTATAACACTGTCTTCAACCAAATTATGAGGTTAGTCTTTGCCTTTAATACTAGTATTCAAAGAGGGTTCCTTCTTTGGGGATGACTGAACAAAAATCCCCAAAGAAGAAACATTGTGACCACCTTACGGAATTTTCACTGTATTTTCTCACAGTATCCAAGTGACTTAATGCTGATTAGTTCAACAAAACTCAAATATAAGATATCCAGGCATCAAGAAAGCTTTCACATTGAATGTTATGTTTTATTTTGTGTCTTAAGTTACCTGATGTAAAATATTTGAAAAACTGGAGAAGGCCAAGTGCCAGTGAGAATGAGGGGCTTAAGAATATACTGACTGGTTCACTGTATGACTTTTTTTAGTATCAGAAAATTAACGAGTCAAAAGACATGTTGGCAAATGCTGGCATTCCCTGACCTAAAAGGTTCTGAGATTTCTCTCTTAGGAGCTTGACTCACTGAGAGATGAGGACTGGTTTACCAAGGAGCCTGGAGGATTTTAGGGCTTTAGTTCAGTGGAAGGAATTCAGGAGAGAATTGCTGGGAGTCTGATTCTCTTTGAAGCAGAACGTACTTTATGATTTATTACATGGGGTCTGCTGTAGATAGAATTTGCCCCTTTTAATGTACAAAAAAATAAAATGAGGGGACACCTGGATGGCTCAGTGGTTGAGTGTCTGCCTTCAGCTCAGGTTGTGATCCTGGGGTCCTAGGATTGAGTCCTGCATCAGGCTCTCTGCAGGGAGCCTGCTTCTCCCTTTGCCTATGTCTCTGTCTCTCTCTGTGTCTCTCATGAATAAATGGATAAAATCTTCAAAAAATTAACATAACTTAAAAATAAGTAAATAAATAGGGAGAAATCTTTTTCTTTTGTGTTCTCTTTCCCATGTAACAGGGGGCCCTTCAGATGCTTAGTTGCCTCCAATGTCCTAGAATCTCTTTCTATCCTTTGTTCCCATCAAAATTTATAAGTGATATGCTCCACATACTCCCATGTTTTAGCTACCTTTCAAATAGGGCTAAACTATTTACAACCAATAATGTTAAGTGTTCCAACTCCCAGAAACATTCACAGTGATTTGAAACTTTGTTTTTTTGTTCCTTTGTTTGTTTAGCTGGAGAAACAGCAAGACAGAATAAGACATTTATTCCCTGGATCTTCTTTAATAGTTCCCTGAATACTCTTAATTATGCCAATATGAGGTAAGTTGATACATGTCTTTGAGGAAAGGAAATTTACAAAGATCATTCTTCCTGGTAGCCCCCAATATGCCAAACTAAACTTATCTGGGCCAAAGATCCTCCAGGAAGAAAGAGATTAAGGAAACACTATTCCCTTTCCTTTGGAGATTAGAGATTTCTAAAGGGCTGAGAAAACCCCGACAGAGATCCCTGGTAGCGAAACTCAGGAAGAAAGAGGGAGTCTGGCATAGTGACTTATGCTCAATACCAGAGCCTAGAGGTTTGTGGGGATAGTGTGTTCTAGATACAATGTGTAGCTGTGGTTGGAAACCCAATTATACCTGGCTACTTTGGCAAAGCTGTCACTTTTGGGGAATAATGGCTGATTCTGTGAGTGTAAAGCCAGTAAGCCATCACCTGGGGAATCCACATCCTCAGTGCCACCCTGCTGCCTGCACAGGGTTCTACAGCTGAAAGGACAGCCTTTTTTTTTTTTTTTTTTTAAAGATTTTATTTATTTATTCATGAGAGATACACACAGAGAGAGACAGAGACACAGGCAGAGGGAGAAGCAGACTCCAGGCAGTGAGCCTGATCTAGGACTCGATCCCGGTCTCCAGGATCACACCCCAGGCTAACGGCGGTGCTAAACCACTAAGCCACCAGGGCTGCTCGAAAGGCCAGCCATATAGAAGTCAAGGACAAGTTGGAGGCTTCGGAACCAGTTTTCAACAATGACTCCATGTAGAAGTTATTAAAATTAGAACTTAAATGGACTGATTAGTTCTTCCCACGTGGAACTTTGACACGATACTGCTCCCTTTGGACTGAGTAACTTCTCAGGGATCCTGGACAGTCTGAGGAACAGTGAATCCTTGAGAGAGGGAGATACTGAATTACCTACAATATGGAGGAATGGGAGCTTAAGCAAGTAATTAGAAAAATAAAAAAGATGCCCAAATTTGGAACCCAAACTGATGGAGGTCATACAGATTATATTCAATGTTAATTTATTATGAATTTCCAAGAGATGAAGTGTTTGTCAAATTTATTTAACCACCAAACATTTTTTTCCCCTAAACTAAGCATCGTAAGGGACTAGATTCCAAAGAACACTTGGAAAATGCTTCTCAAATGGTAGAATTTTAGATACTAAATCATGACAAAGGAGCAGCAAACTTGGGACATTTTCCTGGCATTTACTCATATAATTGCTTAACTGTGACCACAAACTCCACATCACTCCGTGGTGTTAATGACAATGCTCTAGTAACTCTACAGGGCAGAGTGCACAGGGAGAGGGTGCTAAAATGATAACACAGCTTTCTCCTTGACTCCTTCTATCCTTTGCCTTTGTATAATGACCAAAACCCTCAATCTCTTTTTGGCTCAAGTAAGGATTTTTGTTTTAATATGTTAAATATCCTCAGTACCTAGAAATCCGCTTGGCACTGTGAAGGTGTTTAATAGCTATTTGTTGAGCAAATAAACTTCTGGCCTTTACTGTCCTCACAAAGTTACTAAAAACGTAGCATACCCCCCCCCTTTTTTTTTTGCATAATTTATACCTTGCAGCTGTAGAGCGGATCCTTCTAAAAATTCAAGAAGTATGAGAATAGTAATGACTGGGAAATCTTGACTAGGTTTGGTAGGCCCAATTCTCTGAAACAAATGGAAAATGATATTTCATTTATAAATCAAATGAAACCCATATTTCCCCAAGCAAACAATCCTGATACTGGGGGCAGGGATATGATGAAGCCATTTCAGACCCCACCAGCTGAATCACTATCCCCGGGTCCACATTGTGCCCAATCTAAGGACGATGTGTCACATATTTAACAATTGTCAGTTTTATAAATAAAGTTAGTAAAGTATATAGGTAAAAGTTAAAAGTATTTTCTTTCTATTCTCTGAACTATCACAAAACTACTTACCATGTGGTATAAGGCAAAATGGTCATCAAATCATTCTAATGATTTGTAAGTCATTATTGATTTTTTGGAGTTACTTATATGGTCTAATGTTTGATAAGCTCTCACAAAACTAAATGTTACCTGTCTCTAAGCTACAATTTTACAGAGGAAACTGCACCAAACTCTTTCAATGACTTCCTCATGAAACTGATGGTTGTTAGATATGGCTCCAAGTACTTGCTATAATGTGAGGGTGACTGGGTGAGCTGTCCCTCATGTTCTAGATACTAGTACTTCTCACAAAGCCTATAACAAGGGAGACTTTGCTTATGCTCCCACCCCCAAAAAAACTGCTCCTAGCAGGCCTGTCCCACACTCCTGCCAAACCTGGGCCCCTCCTGAGCAAAAGGTAGGGATTAATTCCTCTCAGCTACCACCTTGTTCTGTTCAACTCATGCCCCAATGTCTAGATGCACTAATCCCATTACTACTTACTTAGTGGCCATGGATGATGTCATTCAGTGACATGTGGTATAATTTAAGCTATAACCAACCATTAGGGCAGTATTTCTATATATATTTTAACCTCTAATAACAAAATGCCAGTGTGTATTAGCAGAATATCAACCATGACCCAGTTTCTTTTGAGTAGTTCAGAAAATCTCAGTCGTCTCCCATATACGTTAGAACAAGGCTGTGAATTACTTTTCTTCTATCTCAAGATATCTGCCATTTCTTATTCTGTCTCTCACTTCCATAAAATGACTCCCGTATTTATGTATTGATTCCTGGAAGCAGCTATTGATTTTGCTTCGTCTCTTAAGGTCACTCAAGTAGTGTTGCTCATTCTAATGCTCTATCTTTGAGTTAATGTTGGAGAAAATCTCCTTCATTTTCCTGAATTGCCCAAGATTACCAAACTAAGGCTGCCTGATTCTTTTTGTGACATACTTCTTATTAAAACCCTGAGTCTCTGGATAACTATATCAGAAAATAACCTGAGCATCATACCACCCTCAGTTTGCTGTTGCCTCCCATAGCTCACCATCTTCAGGATTAACCTTATACATTTCTTTTCCAGTTTTGTTGTGATGTAATTGACATATATCACTGTATAGGTTTAAGATGTACAGTATAATGACTTGACGTATATTTATGGTAAACTGTTTACTACAATAAGGTTAGTTAACATACATTATCTCATAGATTAAAAAAAAAGAAAAAATGTTTTATGGTGATGAGAACTCTTAGGATCTACTCTCTTAATGACCTTCAAATATATCATGTAGCAGTGTTAGCTATAGTCATTACGTATATTACATTCACAGTACTTATTTATCTTATAACTGAGAGTTTGTACCTTTTGACCACCTTTATCCAGTTCTTTCACCCCAGAGCTCCCACCTCTGGTAACCACAACTCTGATTTATTTTTCCTATGAGTCTGGTGTTTTATTTCTTTTTAAGATTCAAGATATAAGTGAAATCATACAGTATTCACCACTTTCTGTCCAACTCATTTCATTTAGTATCATGCCTTCAAGTTCCATCTATATAGTCAGATGGCAGGATTTCCTCCTTTTTTTATGGATGAATATTCAATTGTGGGTGTATGTATGTATATATATATATATATATATATACATACATACACACACAACACAGCTTCTTTAGACCTTCATCTGCCTATAGACATTTTGTTTCTATGTCTCGGCTATTGTAAATATTGTTGCTATGAATATGGAGGTGCAGATATCTCTTTGCCAAACTGTTTTCATTTCCTTCCCATATATTCTTAGAAGTGGAATTGTGGGATCATATGGTAGTCCTATTTTTATGGAATTAAGAATAGAACTTTGCCCATTTTTAACTTAGATTGTTTTTGTTTTTTGCTATTGAGTTGTAGGAGTTCTTTATATATTTTAGATATTAACCCTATGAACCCCATATCAAATATATGATTTAAAAATATTTTCCCATTCTGTAGGTTATTAATCATTTCTTTTATTGTGCAGTCCATAGGTTTTGACATTCTTTTGGCCTTAGATAATTTTTTCCTCAATAGCTTGAGAGCTTAGGAAGAAATATTTGATCCCCAGTGGTTTAGGAGAATTGTTCTCAACATGGCTGGGCTTCAGAAGCAGCCAGTTAGTTGTGGAGGGACCAAGGCATGAAGACTGAAAACTCCATAGTCCAGTTAGATCTGCATCCAGGGGTGGGAACCCTTAGCTCAGGGGGTCTGTTTTGGCTCCAAAGCAAGTACTCACTTTCCCCCTCCATTTATTAGGTCCACTGCCAGATGTACCCTCATGTCTCAACAGGATTAATTCTTAGGAAATTCATAAACAGTTTGGTTGTTACTTTGGGATTCCTGCCACTCTGTGAACCACTCCTATGAACATTGATGCACAATTTCCTTTAGGTTAATTCCATAAGTTGCATTTAGAAAAAAAAAAAAAAAAAAAGAGCCCTGACATCACAAGGAAACCACTTTTAGTTGCTCCATTTCCTGGAGCCTACAGCTGGCAAAATGCCTGGGACAAGATGTATTCAATTCAAGTCAGAGCAGAGCTGTGTTAGGAGAAACAGATGGCCCACCTAAGGTGAAAAAATTACTTTCTTGGGGGAAAAGGCAGGGTGGTTTATTCATCTCTTCCTCCAGGAAGGCAGGAATGTGTGGAGGCAAAATAAACAAAACACATTACAAACGCATTCCACAGATGAACAGAATAAATGGTGCTGAACAAGCCTATGGGAGGCATCTTCCTGCCTCCAGGCAGGCTGTAGGGCTTGTCACATGTATATTAAAGTGCCCCCAATACTTGAAAATCATTCTGTCAAAGGAAGTAATAAGAACCAACATATAATTGAAGAGACAAATGGTCAATAACCCTCACTGAGAGCTGCTAATGAGGGACTGAGGAGACTGGGGATAGTCAAGATGAGCCAGGTACAGGTTCAGGAAAATAACTGGATATAAAACAAAGCAGTGAGAATTGGACTGCTCCACTTGAGGTTAATGTGGCCAGAGAGGTGGTAGATAGGTCATCTGCATTTATTTAGAAAAGGGGATACTAGGCAGTGAAAATTTGTTGCTGATCATCTCCAATTTTCCAAAGGATGTACTTTTCCTGGTGGTTATCGGTGTTCAGGTCACCTGGAAAGCACATTCCCCTCAGAAGACTTTTCTAATACCCAGATGAAACACTCCTTAAGTTTATCCAACTCTTTTGTTCTAAATGTTTATTCAAAAGTAACATTCTGATTATGGTCTCTCAGCTAGCTACCTTAATAATGGGCAGGATTGAGGCAACAAGTTTGGAGGTCATTGGAGAGATTTATTAATACCTGTTACAAATAAATAAATGTGTGTTTTATTTGATATGTCAATCTTTTGAGGGTTTTGGTTAGCATAAGTTAGTTCTGCAACCTAATTTCCTAGCAATACAAGCAAAATCCACCACTCTTTGGACATACACAACTGAATGTCAGACCCCACAACATTGTGATCACTGCCCCATACTGCCATCCTGTGGGCTCTACCCAAGCGGTCCTGGGCCTTTTGTAATATCTGTGCCTCTCTTTAAATTCAACACAAACCATCCCCAAAAGTCATCTCCTTACTTGCTTCTGTAAAATCAGCAAAAGATCATTCTAAATTATGTTCTCTAACGCATTCTAGTGTCTCATAGCCCTGAACCTTAGGAAACAAGTCACATTATCTGTGACCACATAGTTTCACTGAGTACACTGTAACCATATAGTTTTACCAAGTAGCAAACTTATAGCTTCTTGTGGTGCTTGCTGTTCTCTTAATCTTGAGAGGGTGGGTCATGGTGAGGCCACATGATGATGTACTGAAAGTCCTTCAACTAAGGGTTGGGAAAGGAAGGATTATACTACCAAACACAGTTCCTACCCAGACCCCCTCATATGATTGAATAAAAGGGACAAGCGATTTGAAAGGGAAAGTAATTGGGTTCTCATCCAAAAAAGCAAAACTTGAAGCGTACTTCTTTCTGTGAGCAGTGCTCACAGTAGATGTTGGAGAGTGTGGAGCTTTGCACATGTCTTTCCATCAGAGAGAATGTATGCTTGTATGACTTGTCTGGCATTCTCATCCTTGACTCCTGTAAAGGTAGAACACCATCACTTCAAGTACTCTTGCTTAGTTGTCTCTCTCTTAGAGAGTAAATGGTTGACACTGTGCACCCCCTTGGTGGATACTGCACACTTGTTTGCTCTAGGGCATTTGTCCTTTGGTCTTTTGCTGATAAACAATTTTTGCCCATCTCTAAAATGAGATGGAAGCAGCAACAATCCAACTCTGGAAATTATCTATTAATCTTACATCCCAGAAATTTTCCTGTATTCCTTGAAAAGAGCAAACTATCTTCCCTTTAAATGCAAAATAAAAATATTAATTTTGCACATTGATTTCTTCTTCTTCCATATTGGAGAGTTGGCTGAAGGACTAATGATGATAACTATTGTAAAAATTCTCTAAAAATATTCATTTCATAAATAATATAAGAGACACATTCACTGCAACTGAGATTTATAAGGGTTCTGTGAGGTGACCAAATGGAGTTTGCAATTCAGGATGTTTTGTTGCTCTCAGGGGCTATGGCTAATCTCTTATGAAGCAAAGTTTCAGTTGGATAGAGATTGAGTAATTGGAACACAGATGCATTGTGTAACTCTTTCTTCCTCTTTATTTACTGTGAACCAGTGAATATCTTAAGTCTCAAGCTATAGGTCAGCTTAGTAGATTAATTTTTGAGTAACTTGTATGATGAGAACTTAGCATTTCTTATAAAAAGAGGCTACAGGTAATCAAAGCTAGTATATGTCTCTGTGCTCATACTGAATTTGTCTGACAGAAGTCACATAAGAACATCCTAATAGTTTTTTTTCTTTAAAGGGAAAGCGAATTGGCATTTACTGCTTGCTTACTCTCTAGCCACACTACCTTTATTGACAAATCTTTGAGATTGATACTATTTCTCCTATGTTATGAATGGGTTTGAGATTCAGAGAGATTAAGCAACTTATTGAAGATAAGACAGTACCTTAATTGCCTAAATGAACGTGTTCACTTTTGGTCAATTTTATACAGAAGTGAAGTGATAATACTAGAGAACTGGACTTTAGGATTTAAACCCAGTCTCTCTGACCCCCAAATCACCATTCTTTTCACTGTTACCATGTTGCCGCATTAACATACAAGAAGCTGGAGAATTGCCACAGAGTTCATTTGTTCTTTCTTGCATTTTACTGCTCTTTTTTTCCAAAAAAATTTTTTGTGGTAAAATACACATAACATACAATTTACCACCTTAACCATTTTTAAGGGTACAGTTCAATGGTATTAAGTACATTCATAATGTGTGATCATCACCACCATCCATCTTCATAACTTTTTTCTTCTTGTAAAACTGAAACTTTATTTCCATTGTACAATAACAGCCTATTCCCCCCCCCTCCCCCTGCCACCACTCCTTGGCAACCATGCTTTTACTTTCTGTTTCTATGAATTTGACTAATCTAAGAACTTCATATAAGTAGAATTATATAATATTTGTCTTTTTGTGACTGCCTTATTTTAACATAATGTCTTCAAAGCTCATACATGTTGTAATATATTGTAGAATTTCCTTCATTTTTAAAGCTGAATAATATTCCATATATATGTACCATATTTTGCTTATCCATTCATTTGTTGATGGACTCTTGGATTTTATATATTGTGAATACTGCTGCTACGAACATGGGTATACAAATATTTCTTTGAGACCCTCCTTTCAATTCTCTTAGGTAGGTACCTGGAAGTAGAATCATTGGGTCGTATGATAATTCTATTTTTAATTTTGAGGAGCCTCCATACTGTTTTCCACAGTAGAGCACATCTCCTCCTCTTCCCACCAACAGAGCACAAAGGTTCCAATTTTTCTACATCCTTGCTAATAGCAGTAGCCACCTTAATGAATATAAGGTGGTATCTCATTGTAGTTTTGATTTGCATTTCCCTAATGATTAATGATGTTGAGCATCTTTTATGTACTTATTGGCCATTTATACATCTTAGAAGAAATGCCTATTCAAGTTATTTGCCAATTCAGTTTTTGATTGGATTGTTTTTTGTGTTATTGAGTTTTAGGAGTTAAGTTCGGGATATTAATTCAATTACTAATCAGATATATGATTTACAAATATTTTCTTTCATTCTCTGGATTTTTACTCTGTTGATGGTGTCTTTTGATGCACAAAGTTGTTTAGTTTTCTTGAGTTTCAATATGGTATCACATTTAAGAAAGCATTACCAAATCCAATGTTGTGAAGCTTTTGACTGTTTTCTTCACAGCATTTTATTGTTTTAGGTGTTTCATTTATTTTTTTTATATTTTTAAGATTTTATTTATTTATTTATTCATGAGAGACACAGAGAGAGAGAGAGAGAGAGAGAGAAGCAGAGACACAGGCAGAGGGAGAAGCAGGCTCCATGCAGGGAGACTGACATGGGACTTGATCCTGGGCCAAAGGCAGGTGCTAAACAGCTGAGCCACCCAGGGATCCCTAGGTGTTTCATTTAAATCTTTAATCCATTTTGAGTTAATTTTTACATATAATTTAAGTAAGGATCCAATTCCCTTCTTTTGCTTGTGGATATTCAGTTTTTTCAGCACCATTTGAAATGTCTGTCCTTTCTCCACTGAATAGTCTTGGCACCCTTGTCAAAAATGAGTTGACCATATATGCAAGGGTTTATTTATGGGCTCTTTAGTCTATCCCATTGGCATGTATGTTTGTCTTTCTGATAGTACCACACTGTTTTGGTTACTATGGTTTTGTAGTAAGTTTTGAAATCAGGAAGTGTGAGTCCTCCAGTTTTGTTCTTTTTTAAGGTTGTTTTGGCTATTCAAGGTCTCTTGAGAGTGTGTGAATTTTATTTTATTTTTTAATTTTTATTTATTTATGATAGTCACACAGAGAGAGAGAGAGAGGCAGAGACACAGGCAGAGGGAGAAGCAGGCTCCATGCACCGGGAGCCCGATGTGGGATTCGATCCTGGGTCCCCAGGATTGCGCCCTGGGCCAAAGGCAGGCGCTAAACCGCTGCGCCACCCAGGGATCCCAAGTGTGTGAATTTTAGAATGGGTTTTTCTATTGCTGAAAAAAAAATGTCATTGGGATTTTGACAGGAATCACATTTAATCTGTAGATTGCTTTGGATGGTAATGACATTTTAACAGTATTAGGTCTTCCAATCCATGAACATGGGATGTGTTTCCACTTATTTGTCTTCTTTCATTTCCTTCAACTATGTTTTATGTTTTTTGTTGTATGAGTCCTTTCCTTCCTTGGTTAAGTTAATTATGAGTATTTTATTCCTTTTCATGCTATTATAAATGTAATTGCTTTGTAATTTTCTGTTCAGGTTGTTGGTTGTTACTGTATAGAAATGTAACTAATTTTTATGTGTTGACTTTATATCCTGCTGTTTTGCTGAGTTAATTTATTCTAATATCTTTTTTTTTCTATGTGTATGTAATCTTTAGGGTTTTCTGTATATAAGCTCATGTCATCTACAGATACAATTTTCCTTCTTATTTTCCAATTTAGATGCCTTTTACTTATTTTTTTCTTGCCTACTTGCTCTGGCTAGAACTTTCAGTACTATGTAGAGTAGAGGTGGTGAAAGCTGGTATCCTTGCCTTTTTCCTGATCTTAGAGGAAAAGCTTTTAGTCTTTCACCATTGAGTATGATGTTAGTAGTGTGTTTTTCATATATGGTTTTTATTGTGTTGAGGTAGTTTCTCTCTATTTCTAGGTTTTTGGGGTTTTTTTTTTTTTTTTTTACCATAAAAGGGTGTTGAATTTTTGTTAGGTACTTTTATTTTTGCATCAATCAAGATGATCCTATTCACACACACACACACACACACACACACACATGCACACACACACATCCTTTATTCTGTTAACATGATATATATTACACTGACTATTTTTTGTATAGTGAACCATTCTTGCATTCCAGGAATAAATCCCTCTTGGTCATGGTGCATAATCCTATTAATATGATGTCAAATTTGATTTGCTAGTATTGGTTGAGGATTTTTGCATCAATGTTCACAGGGATATTAGTCTATAGTTTTCTTTTAGTGTCTTTGTCTGATTTGAGTATGTCCATAATTCTGACTTCATAGAATGAATTAAAAAGTTTTTGGGAAAGTTGAAGAAGGGTTGGTATTAGTTCTTTAAATGTTTGGTAGAATTCAGGGGCACCTGGGTAACTCAGTCAGTTAAGCACCTGCCTTCAGTTCAGGTCTTGATCTCAGGGTCCTGGGACCAAGCTCTGTATTGGGTTCCCTGCTCCATAGGAAGTCTGCTTTTCTCTCTGGCCACTTTCTCTCTCTCTCTCTCTCTCTCTCCCAGATAAATAAATAAGATCTTTTTATAAAATGTCTGGTAGAATTCACCAGTAAAGCAACTGAGTACAGGGCTTCTTTTGTTAAGTGGTTTTTTTATTGTTATTTCAATCTTTTTACTAGCTGTAGGTTTATTCAGATTTTTTATTTCTTTGCAATTTAGTCTTGGTTGGTTTTACATTTAGAGGAATTTGCCCATTTCATCTAGGTTATCCAATATGTTGACATACAGTTGCTTATAGTACTGTCTCATATCCTTCTTATTTCTGTGGAATCAGTAGTAATGTGTCCATTTCCACTTCTAATTTCAGTCATTTGATTCTTCTCTCTCTCTTTTTTTAGTCCATGTAACTAAAAGTTCATCAATTTTGTTGATCTTTTTGAAGAGCCAACTTCTGGATTTTTTGATTTCCTCTATCATTTTACTATCATCTATCTAGTTTATCCCTGTCTAATCTTTATTATTTCTTGCTTCTATTAGCTTTTGATTTAATTTATTCTTTTTTTCTAGTTCCTTAAGTTATAAAGTTAGATTGTTGATCTGAGGTCTTTTTTTTCTTTTTTAATGTAAGTATTTATAGCTACAAATTTCCCTTTCAGCACCACTTTTTCTGCGTCCCATGAGTTTTGGCATGTTGTGTTTTTGTTTTCATTAGTCTCTAAGGATTTTCTTTTTTTTTTTTTTTTTTTTTTTTTAAATTTTTTTTATTTATTTATGATAGTCACAGAGAGAGAAAGAGAGGCAGAGACACAGGCAGAGAGAAGCAGGCTCCATGCACCGGGAGCCCGACGTGGGAATCGATCCTGGGTCTCCAGGATCGCGCCCTAGGCCAAAGGCAGGCGCCAAACCGCTGCGCCACCCAGGGATCCCTGACCCATTGTTTAAAGGTGTATTTAGGGCCGCCTGGGTGGGTCAGTGGTTGACATCTGCCTTTGGCACAGGGTGCGATCCTGGAGTCCCAGGATCGAGTCTCACATCGGGCTCTCCCCATGGAACCTGCTTATCCTCCCTCTGCCTATGTCTCTGCCTCTCTCTCATCGTGTCTCTTGTGAATAAATAAATAAAATCTTTTTAAAAAATAGGTGTATTTAATTTTCACAATTTTACGAGTTTTCCTTCTGTTACAGATTTCTAACTTTTACCTTTTGTGGTTAGGGAGGATACTTTGTATGATATCTACTTTTTAAAATCTATTGAGACTTAATGTGTGGCCTAACATGTGGTCAATCCTGTAAAATATCCCATGCACACTTGAGAAGAATGTGGTATGCTATTGTTGGGTCAAAGTATACTGTATGGGGGATCCCGGGATGGCTTGGTGGTTTGGCGCCTGCCTTTGGCCCAGGGCTGATCCTGGGGACCCGAGATCCCGCATCCGGCTCCTGGTCTGGAGCCTGCTTCTCCCTCTGCCTGTGTCTCTGCCTGTGTTTCTGCCTGTGCCTCTGCCTGTCTCTCTCTCTCTCTCTGTCTTTCATAAATGAATAATTAAAAAAAAAGTGTACTGTATGTCTGTTAGAATGAGTTTGTCTACTGTGTTAAGTGTTATTTCCTTACTTATATTCTGTCTAGTTGTTCTGTTTGTTACTATTACAACAGATATTAAAATCTCCAACTATTTCTGTAGAACTGTTATATTTTTCCCTGCAATTCTATTAGTTTTTACTTTATATATTTTGATGGTCTATCATTAGGTACACAAATGTTTATAATTGCTATATTTTCTTGCTAATATTGTAGCTTTTATTAATATATAATGTGCTTCTATGACTTCTTGTAAACTTTTCAATTTAAATTCTATTTTGTCTAATAGTTTATGACCTGTGCTGCTATTTGCATGGCATATATTTTTCCATCCTTTCACTTTTAATCTGTTTGCATCTTTAGATCTAAAGTGAGTCGTGTAGATAACATATGGTGGATTGTTGGACTGGATTCTGCCAATCTCTATCTTTTGTTTGGAGAGTTTAATCAATTTATATTTAAAGGAATTAAAGGATTAGGAGGTTTTTATCATTTTTTCTATTTGTTTTCTTAATACCTTATAGATTTTTTATCCCTCATTTCTAATATTACTGTCTTCTTGTATGTTTAGTTGAATTTTTGTAGTAAAATGCTTAAATTATTTTCTTATTTTCTTTTTAAAATATACTTTAGCTATTTTCTTTATGGTAACAAAGGATGTTGTTAATGTCCTAAAGTTATAACAGTATAATTTGAATTTATATCAGTCTAACTTTTTAAAAAGATTTTATTTAGTTAGTTAGTTTAGAGAGAGAAAGAGAGAGAGAGAGAGAGATTGAGCATGAGTAGGGGGAGGAAGAGAGGGAAGGAGAGAATCTTAAGCAGTCTCCATGCCCAGTGTAGAGCCCTTTGTGGGGCTTGATCCCAGAACTATGAGAGCATGACCTAACCTGAACCCCCAAAATTGGACACGATGAACTGAGCCATCCAGGTGCTCCTATGGCAGTCTAACTTTAATAATATACAAAAACTCTGCTCCTCTACAGCTTCATCCCACCCCTTTCAGCTACTGATGTCTTAAAAACTACATTTTTGTACATTGTATGCCCCAAAACATAAACTAATAATGTTCTAAATACATTAATCTCTTTAAAAATGTAAAAAGCAAGATTTGGAGTTACAAACCAAAGTTACAATAATACTAGCATTTAGTCTTAGAATTTTTCTGTTTTAGCTTAGTTTCTTAAATCATGTAGAAAACAAAAAGTACAATTAAAAACCATTGTTACAACAATACTAGCTTTTCTAATTATTCATGCAGTTACCTCTATTTCTCTGTAAAGCTTTGAGTTTTTGTTATGGCGTCAAGCGTCCTTCCATTTTACTTTGCAGGACTCCCTTAAGCATTTCTTCCAGGGCAGATTCAGTGGTAACAAATTACTTCAGTTTTTGTTTATTTTGGAATATCTTAATTTCTCCCTTACTTTTGAAGGATATAGAATTTTCTGGATATAGGATTTTTGGTTGACAGTTTTTTTCTCGTAGTATTTTGATTGTATCAGCCCATTGACTTTTGGCTTCCAAAGTTTCTGATAAGAAATCTGCCCATAATCTTCTTGAAGATCCTTTTTTATGTGATTATTTGCTTCTCTCTTGCTATTTTCTAGATTGTCCTTTTGTTTTTGGCTTTTGAAAGTTTGAATATAATGTGTTTTTGTGTGAGTCTTTGAGTTCATCTTACTTGGAGTTCATTGAGACTCTTTGATATTTATATTCATGTCTTTTATCAAGTTTAGGAAGTTTCAGCTGTTATTTTCTTCAAATATTCTTTCTACGCCTCTCTCTCTTCTCCTTCTGGGACTCCCACAATGCGTATGTTGATCTACTTAATAGTGTACCAAAGGCCCCTTAAGTTCTGTTCATTTTTCTTCAACCTTCTTTCTTTCTGTTCCTCAGACTCAATAATTTCCATGTTCTTTCTCTGAATTTATTGATTTTCTTCTGCCTGTTCAAATCTGCCTTTGAATTCCTCTAGGGAATTTTTTATTTCATTTGTTGAACTTTTCAGTTCGAGAATTACTTTTTGTTTTGTTTTGTTTTAGGTTTCCAATTCCTTTATTGATATTTCCAATGTGTTCATATATTGTTTTCTCAACTTTCTCATATCTTCCTTTAGTTCTTTGAGCATCTTTAAGATAACTGTTTTAAATTTTTGTCTAATATTTCTGCTATCAGATCTTTTTCAGGGTCAGTTTCTACAGATCTATTTTTTTTTTCTGTGAATAGCCAAATGTGTCTGTTTCTTTGTATGCCTTGTGAGTTTTTATTGTTGTTGTTGAAACCTGAACATCTGGCTCTAATAGTGTGGTAATTCTGGAAATCAGATTCTCCTCCTTTCCCTGGGTTTACTGTTTTTGTTCCTGCTGTTGTTATTGTATTTGTTATATTTTTGTTTTTGATTGTGTAGGCAGTCTCTGTGTCAAGGTGTAAACTTAAAGTCTTCTTAGATCTTTTCTAAGCCTTTCCCTGGGTGCCTGATTACTTTCTGATTTTCCCTATATATACAGTTGCTTTTGAATGTTCTGGTCTTTAATGTTTGACTACTAAGAAGAGGAAAGAAAAGAAAAGGAGTATAGAAAGAGTGCTAACCTTTTAAATCTCCTGGATGTCATTTTACCCAGACGGGGAGAGATTTGCTTAATGGAGGGGAGGTGCAACAACAATGGATGCCTGCCTCTTTGTCTGCACCTCTGTGATCAGAAGCAGCAATCATTGATTAGAGCACAGATCCCTGATACTTGGAGGATAGGGTCCTTTTTGCCTACCCTAGCTCCTGCAAGCTGTACGCAAGCTGCTTCAGGAGCATGTGCACAGCTGCCTGCCTCATGGCTGGGGGTGGGGAATGGGTAGCTGCTACTGTGCTAAGACCCACAACTGAGACCAAAATGAACTGTCCAAGTCTCTCCCTAGACATTAAAAGCCTCAGTAAACTGTCCAGAGTTCCTAAATAGTTAGATAAGACTAATTCCATAAGTGCAATCATTCTCTAGCAGAGGAGACAGATTCTTAGTGCTTCATACTCCACCATCTTTCTAGAATCCTCTAAGATTTTTAAAAATAGATTTCATTTTTTAGAGCAGTTGTAAGTTCACAGCAAAACTGAGTGAAAGGCACAGAAATTTTTCATATACCCTCTGGCTTTAATGCATAGCCTTCCCCATTATCAATAGAGAAATGCCTCAAGATTTTAAATAACCACCAATAAAATGTATAAAACATTTATTTTTGAGAAAAGGTCAATTGATATATTGGAGCATTTCAATACTCTCTACAGCAGGCAAGTGTGGCTCTTTTAATACCAGTGTTTATGCACCAAGGGGTGGCCTCAGTATCTAAGAGGGCAGAAACACTCATGGTTTCTTCTCTGTTTATGAGAAGTACAGGAATAACAGCAATACTGGCCACTCAAAGCCATCCTATCACTTTCTGTCAGTGACCCAAACATTTACCTAGTTTTCTAATAGTCATCTTTTAAAATGACTTATCCTACTTGAAGCTTTTTTTATTTAAATAATTGCCAAGTTCGAAAGTTTCTGTCATCGTAGCACTTTACCATCTCTATACTCACTTCTACTACTCTATTTCAGATCCTTGCATGTGGGTTCTGGTCTGTTGTAAAAGTTTCCTAAACAGTTCTCCCCCTTGACAGATACTCCTTGCTCCCATGACATGGCTACTAGATGTATCATCCTAAATCACAGCTCTTAGTAACTCACCCTTTTGCTAAAAAGGGAAGAAGTTATCAAATTTCAAGTTGAACCCTAGAAATTGCCTGGGGCAGTCACTAGGTTCCTGAGGTCCTCTCCCAAAGTACAAGGCCCTACAATGGGAGTGTTCATTTTGTTTTTGGATATCATTTCCTCAAAACGATGCTTTCTGAGGAACTATCAGATACAAGAGTTCTGTTTTATAACAATCTATTAGAAAAAAATAATAGTAGTCTGAAACTCCAGCCTTCACCACCACACACACACACACAAAAAGCCTTTGTCTTCTTTCATTAAGTTGTTGTCTAGCGCCACCTTGTGTTAAAACTAAACAGTGGCTCTAGAGGAAAACCACCTGCTGTACATGTTTTATACTGCAGATCTTTAGCACTGGAAAGGAAACGTAGAGATCATTTAGATAGCTGCCTAACTTTATAGATGATAATTCATTCAGGATTTAGAGGAAGAACTGAACCCAGATTTCTTGAATACCATGCTCCTCAATTTTCTAACACATCCTCATAGCCACTTCAGCCTCCATAGTAATTGGGCCACAGTGATGATGCCACCTTTGGAAGAAGACAAAAAAATGACAACCGATCCCTTATTGTAATCCAGTTCTTATGATAAATATACTTACAAATATCTCATTTATTCTTAATACGTAGTCTGTTCTTATTTCTGTTTCATGGATGGACAAGGTATGATTCAGAGATGTTGAGGGACTCATTAAAGTTAAATTGTATTATTCGTTCACAATCATTCATTCCCTTTTTGCGCTTGCCATACTTCTTTCTATGTACAGGCCAGATATATACTCATTGCCTGCATTGACTTTGGGCTTGGCCAGTTCGAATTTCTTTGGTCAATGGAATGTGAATGGACTTGATATGTGCCACATGTGAGCAGAAACTTAAAATTTTATAGTTTGATTAGGTGTACTTCACCCTGATTTCCTCCATGAGAACAATATGCATTAGAGGGTGTCTGTTTCTTCAGCTGTGGTTCCTGGAATGAGATGACACATGTAGCTGAACTGAAGCCAGATGAGCTGACTCATCAGAGTCAAAGCTGACCCACAGTTAACCTACAGCCTCATAAAATGTGAGCAAAAAATAAATATTTGTTTTGTAAGCCACTGAGAATTTGGTTGCTGCAGCAAAAGCTGACCAATACAGGGTTTGAACACAAGTGTGACTGACTTCAAAAATCTCTCTGGAAACTCTGTGAAAAAGAGCCCTGCTCCTGGAATGATATTTAATTTAACTAATTTGAGAACACATGGGTTAGGTCTTAAGTTGCTGAGGTTCTTACTTCCTTCAAGTCTGTTTAATTCTACTTTCTAGCTGACTCTTATTCTGAACATCTGATTTAAATCTACAACCTGCTTCTTTGGCTCTGCCTTCTCAGTACTTTTGATTCCTTTTATCCGGACTTATTTTTTCTCTTTTTAAAAGCACTCATAAAAGTGCTTTTATTTACCTTCCGAAATATTCTACAATTAATTTATTTGTAACAAGTAAAGTTTAAATGTCTCCCCAGCTGAATTTTAAGGGGGGAGGCTTTTTAAAAATCTGTTTCGTTTATTGTCATTCCTTAAAGAGTGCCTGGCACATAATAGGCACATAATAGGTGCTAAAAAGTATTTGTTAAATGAGTGCATGAAACTGTGCAAGTGCTTCTGAAGAGTGGTAGATGTTGTATTTTAATAAGATGACCAGAAGAGGTCAGAGATGAGTTCTTTAAATATCTGGTGGGACCTGAAACCACCTTTAAATCTGTTGGCTCTGGATGTCTCAAGAATTGATGTGGATTGCTACATAATATAGTGGTGGCAAACGGCATATATCATGAAAACCACTGAAAGGTAAAAATTAATGATGCCTCAGATTGGTTTCTCCTCCATATATGACCTAGTCTTGGGAGCCAAGTATGGGGATGGGGGTAGGGGTGGGAGCAAATAGAAATAGAAAATAGGATACAAGGGGCACCTGGGTGGCTCACTTGGTTGAATGTTGGATTCTTGTTTTGGGCTTAGGTCATGATCTCATAGGTCTGTGGGATCAAAGCCCCATGATGGGCTCCCCAGTTGGCAGCAGGGAGTCCACTTGAATATTCCTTTGCTCTGCCCCCCCACGTGCACTTGCTCCCTCATTCTCTCTCTCGCTAAACAAATCTTTAAAAAAGAGAGAGAAAAAAAAATAGGATGCAAGATGGGGCAGAAAGTGTTGTCTTCAAGGTTATGTTTATGTATATAAATTGCTTGTAAATAATATTACATTCAGTCAAACAACCAAAGAAGATAGTAAATGCTTATTTTTAATTACAAAGCTATTGCCTAGACTAAGAACACAGCCTCTTAAAAGTGTTTATGTGTGTGTGCTTATAGATATTAATAACAGAACACTTGACTGACTTTTCCTCTCCTTTTTTACAACACAAAATGGCAAGGCAAGAATCACAAGCTATGATTCTGCCTGAGTGTGTTTTAGTCTCCCTGACTTAAAAGCTCATGCCTAGGGGCGGCTCAGTGGCTGAGCATCTACCTTTGGCTCAAGTTGTGACCTGAGGTCCTGGGATCAAGTCCTGGGGGAGCCTGCTTCTCCCTCTGCCTATGTCTCTGCCTTTGTCTCTGTATCTCTCATGAATAAATAAATAAAAAAAATTTTTTTAAAAAAAGCTCATGCCTAAATGTCATAATATATAACTACAAAGAGAGTTTAAAGAAATGACACTGAATTGGAAGCAAATCATTTTCTATAGACTGCATATTGGTTTTGATTGATTGATTAGTTCAAGGATAAAAATTTGAGAATAAAGGAAATTTAATGTTACTGGTTACCTCCTACACATCAGGCCTTGTGATAAGTGCTTTTACATGTTATCTTACTCTCTGAAGTAAACAATGTCAAAGATAACACCTAGAATTTAATAGAAACTCAATACTGAATATATGAATAAGTGACTTTTAAGAAAAAGGATCTGTTTCTTTGTTTTGTTTTGGTTTGTTTGAGAGGGTTGATTTGTTTTGTTACCTTGATAAAACTAAATCCAATTTAAACCTGGGATGTGGGTACATTTATATTCAGTGTTACCAATGTGTCCATTTACTAGGCACTGAAAAATATGCATACAATGTGGTTCACTGAGATACTGAAAGGGAGGCATGGATAGAAAGCTAAATTAAGTGGATGTTAATTCTGATCTTTTTGTGAAATATTTCCTTTCGTTTAGATTCTGCATAATGAAAATAATAAATATGTAATTCTCTCCTTTCCTACTTAAAAAAAGATTTTATTTATTTATAAGAGAGAGAGAGAGAGAGAGCATGAGCAGTGAAGAGGAGCAAGGAGAGAGGGAGAAATAGGCTCTGAGCTTAACGGGGAGCCCAATACATAGGACTCCATCCCAGGACTTGGGATCATAACCTGAGCCAAAGGTAGACACTTAACCAACTGAGCCACCCAAGAGCCCCTCACCTTCCCTACTCTATAACATGTTATGAGATAAATACAAGATGCCATATTTGAAAGGCTTTGAGGTGATTCAGATTTGGGGAATGTAAATAGGAGTTTAATGAAAAATTTTCTGTGATGTCCTTTGGGAAGGGAATATGATGTTGCTCTGGCTATCTTTGTTTAAATGAGTAGACAAACAAACAGAACAATAATCCCAAGATTATATACCACCTACACCTATTCTGCTTCTGTGGGTAGTGTGGGTTTCCAGACTGAAAGAGTCCAATATGTTGGAATATTAGAGATGACAATTTTATTGAGCTTTGTGTTAGTTAATAGCCAGATAACATGGTTTTATTCTAAGGCTTGTGGCCAGATACATGCAAAGGTAGATTCTCTTATATGATGCTATGAAAGAGAATACACAGACTACTCAAAAATATTTTTGGTGTGGGGCAGGTCAGCTTGGAGAAAGGACAAGAGTGGCCATTGGAAGAGCTTTCTCTAAGCTTTTATGGACATTCATTCTCACTCCAACAGAAGTGAAATAGGACTTCTTCCTCTTCTCTCTCCTCTTCTACTGCACTTAGAGCTTTAGCTGACTATTAGACATGCAGTATATTCACTGCAAGCATAATCACCACAAAGAATGTAAAGATGCCAAGTACACATGAACAAATTAAAGGTTCTTAGTCAAATCCAAACAAATATATACCTGATAATGGCTTTGGCTGAGATATATTTTTATATTTTATAGCATGTTCACATTTGCCAGTGGTTAGCAAAGATTAAGCTTGCCAAACTTTAATGTGGTACAAATGCCATGTTCAAGGCAAAATAAGTGGACTGTTACAGGATCTGGCAAATCAAAAGCATTATCAACAGCTGTGGTTTTCATATGCTTTGTGAGACTAGAATAATAAAGCACATGTGCATTTAGAGTGGGTATTAATTCTCACATTAATTTTTTTAAATATGATTTATGCTCACTGGTAGTTTCATATGGTATTAGAGTTACGATCAACTTCTGGTTAGATGTGATAATAGCCAGAAGGCAAAATTGATTACGTCTCAATTAGTTAATAGTTAATAGTTCATTAAGGATTTATTGAGAGGCTACTATGTTCAGGATCAATCCAAGAACTTTATATATAGAGCAAAAATACTTCCTTAGGTCTAGCTATCAACACTCCTGCTACTACTTCTATGCCATCACTTCCGTACCATTGGGAGCTGGGCCCCAAGCTAATAGTCCTCCCCAGGTAGCATTGCCAGAGTTATCAAATAAAAATACAGAAGGCCTAGTTAAATTTGAATTTCAGATAAACAATGGGGAAAAAATTAGTAGAAGAATGTCCCAAATATTACTGAAGTGGGAGATACTTACATTAAGATTATTCATCGTTTATTTGACATTCAAATTTAATTGGACTTTCTATGGTTTATCTGGCAACCCCATCTGGGAGCCTTCCTGTGCTGCATCTGTGGAAGTGGGCCACAAACCCTCATGTCCTCCAGCTTCTCCTCACCCATCCAGGTGTTTGAGGTTCTGCCCAAAGAAATGAGGGCAGAGAACAAAAACAGTGGCTTCTGACTCCTCTTCTCCTCCCTTTTCTCCTTTGGACTTTCAGCTTCCTCCATCTCATATCCTCCTTCTCATTACTCCAGGTATACTTAAAACTCCATAATCTAGTCAGTCAGTCTTCCTGATTTGGTTTGCTCAAAAAAACCTGGGTGTTACAGACTATTCTGCTGTGGATTTAGAGATCCTATTTGGATGTCAGCAACTAAATACTCTTTAAATAATTTTGCATTCCTCCTACATTACTCTATCCCCTGCCCCACTCCTTGGTAGATAAATGATTCTGCTTGATAGGATACCAAGAAATGCAAAGGAGAAATGTTTATTAATTTATTTGTGAGGAGAGGGCTTTTGTCTATTAAATTATACGTATATTTTGCTTCTTATCCTTTTCCTTTCCCCCACCCCAATCTACAATTTAATCTCCATGAGAATGTGGACCTTGCCCTGGGAATATGAAAACAATACCAGGCACATAGTAGCCACCTAGAAACTATACGTTGGATAAATGAACAAACTCGCATTTTCCAGTGAGGAAAATGAGACATCGGAAGATATATATATATATATATATATATATATATATATATGATTTTATTTATTCATGAGAGACACAGAGAGAGAGAGGCAGAGACACAGGCAGAGGAAGAAGCAGGCCTCACGTAGGAAGCCCGACATGGGTCTCAATCCCGGGTCTCCAGGATCACAACCTGGACCGAAGGTGGTGCTAAACCGCTGAGCCACCCGGGCTGCCCTAGACATCGGAAGTTAATTGGCCCAATTTGCGTAGCAGAACTGAGCTTCATACGATCTATCTAACCAACGTGTGAGCCCTAGCATTTCACTCCTATATATTTCTACTATTTGCTATCTAGCAACTCACACAGCCCTCCTGGTGTGTTTTTTTCTTCAAACTTTGGTCCCAATTTGAAAAAAGCATAAATGGGAATCCCTGGATGGCTCGGTGGTTTGGCACCTGCCTTCGGCCCAGGGCGTGACCCTAGGGTCCTGAGGTCGGGACCCTGCATGGAGCCTGCTTCTCCCTCTGCCTGTGTCTCTGCTTCTCTCTCTCTCTCTCTCTTTCTCTGTATCTCTCATGAATAAATAGATAAAATCTTTAAAAAAGAAAAAAAAAGCATAAGTAAGAGTTGCATGTCTTTACTTCTTTAGCTGAAAAAAGAGAATTTTCCAACAATAACAACAACAAAAACTGTAAGGGAGGGGCGTCTGGGTGGCTTAATGGTTGAGCGTCTGCCTTTGGCTCAGGCATGATCCTGGAGTCCTGGGACTGAGTCCCGCTTGGGGCCTCCGGTAGGGAACCTGCCTGCCTATGTCCCTCTCTGCCTACGTCTCTGACTCTCTATGTCTCTCATGAATAAATAAAAGCTAAATAAACAAATAAATAAAATTTTAACTTTAAGGGAAATAAAGAAAATCTCAAATGCATAAAACTATTACATTTATGAAGTACTACTTTTTGGTTCTACAATAACCAACAAGCTCTGTTCTATTCCCCAGAGCAGAAGAATGATCAGAGGGTCTGATGCAAATGCCCAGATCTTGAGGTAATGGTTTCTGGGGCATCAGGTAACCTTTGCAATGCCTTTATGTGAATTAGAAAAAGATGCTCCTTTTGCTGAAGAGGCACAGCAGAACTCTATGCCACACAGCCTCATAGGGGGAATGCAGGCTGAATTTCAGACCCCATTTGCCACATTGGCCAGACACCTTCATAGAGTGAACAGCGCACTCCTCTGTAGATAATAGCTCCTTTCTTGGCATAGCTGGCCATGGGTCCAGAGTTTGGCTAGAGGAGCAGTTAAAAGTTGGGAATTCTTCTTTCCTCTCAGATCTTTGTTTTTTGACCACCTGCTCTCTGGGTATCTTACTGCCTGTCTCCCAACTTGAACTGGGATTGTCTCCCAGGAAAATTAATCAGATTTCCTTCCATTTCCCATATCCAACCTCAATCAGTCAGGAAAGGACCAAGTCTCTCACTATCCTAATGCCTTCCTACTCATGTCTTTTCAATTGCCCATTGATGTCCAGAACAATGTAACTGATACCCATGGCACCAGTGAATATCCTTGCCTTTCCCAGACCAGGTCAATGATTCTACTACCTCTTGAGCTTTCTGTGGTAACTTCCAAAACATGGAGAAGTGGTCTTCAACAAGTTCTCCTCAGAATAAACAATATAGAAATACGTTGACTATATAATTTTAGATATAGCCTGTAAGCCCATGTACAATGTGTGTATTTGTGTGTGCTTTCTTAGATATATAGATGGAAAAAATAGCTAACAACTTAAGTTTGGAGATGTAGTGAGGTAGTAGAAAGCACCTAGACTTTCGAGGAAAGTAGATCTGTGCTAAATGACAGCCCAGCACCTACTGCCAGTGTGACCCTGGGGAAGGTCTTTAATCTTCCTATTCCTCAGTCTTCTTGTTTACAAAAAGAGACTAAGACTTAGGGATGCCTGGGTGGCTCAGTGGTTGTGTATCTGCCTTTGGCTCAGATTGTGATCCCAGAGTCCTGGGATCGGATCCTGCATTGGGCTCCCTGCATGGAGCCTGCTTTTTCCTCTGCCTATGTCTCTGCCTCTCTCTCTGTGTCTCTCATGAATAAATAAATAAAATCTTTAAAAAAGAGAGAGAGACTAAGACTTAAATTGTAGGGTTGTGCTTTAGTTTTCTAGAGCTTTGTAACAAAGTACTGCAAACTAGGCGGCTTAAACAGCTGAATTTATTCTCTCATAGTTCCAGAGATTGGCAGTTTGAAATCAAGGTGTTGGCAATGTTGGTACCTTCTGAGGGCTCTGAAGGAAGGATCTGCCCCAGGCCTTGCTCCTTAGATTATAGATGGCTATCTTTATATTCATGTGGTATTCTCCCCATACATGTGTCTCTGTGTCCAAATTTCCCCCTTTTATGAGAATACTAGTCATAATGGATTAGGACCCATCCCCATGACCTCACTTTAACCCAGTTACCCCTATAAAGACCCTATGTTCAAATCAGGTCACACTTTGAGGTCCTAGGAGTAAGGATTCCAAAATATCTTTTTGGAAGGGACACAGTTCGACTCATAATAGGTTGTTAAAGGAATGAAATATGGCAACTAATATAAAGCACTTAACAGAAATCTGGGGTTATAGAAGTACTTAAATAGCAATTGTATAGTTACTATTAATGGCTTTGCCTTCTGTTCTTTGTAATGATCTTGTAAATACATGGTTACTCTATAGGATTAATAGACCTATAGAGAGAGGGTCTATATGGAGAAAATGTATAAATATATAGAAAATGTCAGACATAAAAATCAGTTATTGAGAATAAAAGGCTTTGTGTTTATGTATGTATTTGGGGTAAAGGTGGGAAAGAGCAGGGATATAGGATAGACGGTGAATGAAGGGCATAGAATTTAATTATCCAGACTAACTGATTTTGAATTGATTAACACTGGGTTCTACTTCACTTTGAAAATGAAGTTAGAGAGATACAGAATCAAAGTTTACCCTTGAACAATATAATTTGTGCCAGAAACAGCCATTAGAGCATCAGCCACTTGATTCTGATGACAGAAAAACTCAGACTGTAGTTATTCTACAAACAGCATTACTTGGAAAATGTTTACTAGAGTAACATTTTCAAGCTTCTATGGGATTTAAAAGTGATATATTTTCTGTGGCACATTTGGTTTCAGAGCATTATTTGAAGAGAAATTCTCACTGTTAATAAAACTAAAAAGGAGAAAATTGTATTTGTTATTTCATGAAGAGAGACATCTCGTTTGATCTTGAACTTTTCCCTTCAGGATATCCTCCATGGCGGCTGAGTAACTAAGACAATGCAGTGGAATGCATGGCTGAGAGGGTGAGTCTTCAAGAAGATGACGGGTTATTATGTAAGAATCTGGTCTCCATTAAGAATAGAACCAGAGGAAATATGTTTGATTTGCAAAAGGAAGAATTTAGGCTAGATCCAAATACTCTCTGTATTGGTAATCAGTAAAATAGATGCCCAAGAAAGGCTAAGTAATACCATTCCAAGAAGATCTGTAACATTATGACAGAACTTGCTTGCTAATAATTTTCAAAAATCATGAAGACTTGTGAATATTCTATCTAGCATATGAGATTTGCATTACCCTAGGCAAGTTTTCAAAATAACTCTTTTCTAAGTAATCTTTCTGATTGCTATTACTTACTGTATATATATATATATATATATTTTTTTTTTAATGGATGGTTGAATTTGAGTAAATTGATCAAATTGAAAGTTAATTTTAGTGTTATAAAAGCATGGTCTTATAATTTTCCCCCTCAAAGATTTCCATTTAAATCAAACCAAAGAAAAATTGAAAATGGGGAGAGTTTTAAATATTAGATTTAAGGTCTAAATCCTGATTTTCCTTGGAAGAGCCTAGATTTCTTTGAGGATAGGAACCAATCTTCCTTCCTTCCTTTCTCAAAGCTGATTCTAAAGAACCTTTCTCATAAGGAAGCATTCATTCTATCTTTTTGTTTTGGGGAGTACTAGAAAACTTTTGAACAATGTTTATGAGAGGTATACTGAAAGGGGTGCTGCACTCTCCATATTAATTGTTTCTGTTGATGGAGGCCAGCAGATGATTGCACAAATTTTTTCACTTTGCCTGAGAAGATATTTTCAGTGTAAGTCTATAAGGGATCAAAAGTGGTTACCAAGCAAGTCCGTTTTCAGAAGTGACTTTTTTTTTTTTACTGCTCTGGATTTATTTATTTATTTATTTATTTATTTATTTATTTATTTATTTATTTATTTATTTATTTATTTATTTATTTTTGCCAGACTAGTTAATAATGGGTTGGGTTTGAGTGGCTATGAAAGTACAGGAGACACATTTTTGAGTTTGTGAAGGGCAGAAATTTGGATGAAAGAGGCCTAAAGTAAAGAACCCTTGAATGACTATACATCTGTGAAAGAGAACTGAAAACGTTTAGCCTCTCTTAGAGAGAGGTTTAAAGGAAACTTTTGTTTAGCCTGCTCTATTGGGGAAGGGGGAAGGGAAGGAAAATCCTGAGAGTCTGAAAAACACCTGAAAACCTCAGGCTCCCCTCACTCAAATTTGAGATTTAAATTTACACTCTCCAAAAGGTCTACATTCTCCAAGAAAATAGTATAAAAAGCAATCTCAGGCTGATAGCAATATTAATGCCCTCAATAAAAGTAATTAAAAGTCTTTTCTAGAAAGACATTTTCAACCCTGCACAGAAGATTCCTCTAGATAAAATGCCACCAAATATGAACTCACAGTTCTAAATTTCAAGAAACATGAAAAAACAATCCAGAATCATTAGCAATAACAAACTTCTTAGACCCTAGAACTTCAGAAATAGCTTATAAAATATTTAAAACTGTTAAAGAGAAGAAACAAACACTACTTAATTATTTACTAAGAGTAATTTTTCTGGCCTATATAGGGGTTAATTTTTCATAGGTTGTTTTACTTATGAAATAACCCAGGACCAGAGTTCTGGTTATGGGCAAGAGGATACTCCATGTTATTTTCAGAACATTCCTTCTTGCATATGCTGGGGCTCTCTATGAGCAAACCTAAATGAGAATAAGCACAGCTGTTAGCCTTCAACTGCAGGCCATTGAGCAAAGGGAAGTTTAAATCTGTATTCCAGCTAAAGTCAAGTTTGGAAAGTAGACTAATTCCAAAAGGGTGGAAAGAGTAAGAACCAAGTAAAAAAGAGGCAAGACAAAGCCAGTGATTTTAGGAAGAGGAGGAAGTGGTACTTCTTAAAGCAAGAGAATACAAGTGGAAGCAACTCTTTGTAGGTCACCTTCAAAGGGAGCTGTGGTTTGGGGCAATATTCCGAAGTGCTGTTTTAACTATGAAGTGAAGTCAGGTCCAGTGAACAAAACCTAACTTCAAATGGAAACTGTGTCTGCTAGGATGTGAATAGGAGATTTTATTTTATTTATTCTATTTTTTTAAAAAAGAGTTTATTTTTAAGTAATCTCTACATCCAACATGGGGCTTAAATTTACAGCCCTGAGGTCAAGAGAGTCCTGTTCTCTTGGCTGAGCCAGCCAGTTATCCCTCGTAGATTTTAATCCCTAGAACTATACATATTTAACTAGGCTCGGTTTCTCCTGCCTCTGGCTCAGGAAGTTCTGTCCTTTGTCAGTTGCTCTTGGAGACAAAACTATTAGAGACTTCTGTTTCAACTAATCAGCTTCCAAATGAATGGTACAGAAAAGTTTCTTAGAACTAGAACTGGGGGATCCCTGGGTGGCTCAGCGGTTTGGTGCATGCCTTCGGCCCAGGGCATGATCCGGAAGTCCCGGGATCGAGTTCGAGTCCCACGGTGGGCTCCCTGAATGGAGCCTGCTTCTCCCTCTGCCTGTCTCTCTCTCTCTCTCATAAAAAAAAAAAAAAAAAAAAAAAAAAAGACCTAGAACTGGATCTTAACGTCTTATCTTAATATGATGTAATATCATGTATCATGTCAGGTCCGTAGGTAGCATATCATGATGGAAGAACGTGTGCTCAAGTCATGTGATGGCTACTTACATCCACAATCAGTTGTTTGGAACTTTTTGGGACCTGCTTTTAGAATAAAGAATGGAATAGATATAATTAATTCAAACTGCTTTTGCTTAAGAAATTTCCAGACTTCCAGACAGGGATCAGCTGTCTTCATGAACAAAATCCAACTCAAAGGTAAAAGCCAAATTAGCATAACTTGATAGAGACACTCATATTAGTTGGACATTGTGGTGTTATAAAATGAAACATTCTAGTTAAATAGAGATAATTTAGAGCCAATCCCCAAGGAATCTGGAAAATCATCAGGCAGTTATTTTTAATTCCTTCCTTCCTTTCTCCTGCCCTCTCTCCCTCCCCCACAGCCTTCCTTTCTTCTTCCCTTCCCCTCCTCCTCATCTCCCTCCTCCCTCTCTTCCTCCTCCTCCTCCCTTCCCTCTCTCTTTTTCTCTTCTCCTCCCTCTCTTTCCATCCTGGTTGTTCCTTTTCTCTCAGCATCTCCCTTTGCAGACAGACTTTTCTCCCCCCTCATCTGCATCTGCCACTTGGTGGCCTCAGACCCACTCCCAAAGTTTACTGTACTGAATTGTGTGTTTCAGGCTCACTCTGTGTCAGGGGTTATGGTCAGACGCCTCTTCCAGCCAGAGGCAGGCATGGGAGGGGTAGAAATAATCATAATCCTGAAAGTAATAAAGCTTCTTTTTATCTCCTTGAATATAGTCATTCCATCTCCATGGAATAATTTTCAAGCTACCCTGTATATTTAAGGGCAGTACCAGTATCCTAGGGCTCTTGAGATGATTCAGCTTCATGCAACACTTCCCCTGTTTCTTTCAGATTTTGTTGAAGATGGTGGTTTGTGTTACAGTTAACGATTCTTCTGGATGTTGAATGAGGATTTCTTTTCCTAACAGTATGCTTAAGGGCAGAGGAGGATGTTCCTTTTACAGATATCAGAAAACATGAAGGAGAAGTAGATCTAGTTCTTTACAGATAGAATTCTATTTTTCTTCCCATTTCACTTGGATGTATTCTTTTTTCTCAAAGTTGGAAACAGATTAAAAAAACAGTTTAGACTTAAGTACTTAAGTAGCTTTTTTTTTTAGAGTAGCATTTGCAATACAGTTTGGATGTTCTGAGGAATATTATATCTGAAAAATAAGGGATTCACACTAAATACACTTTAGAAATAGTAATTAAACAAAATAAAGCAGATTTCTTTACTGCAGGACTTCTCAGTTCTTTTTTTCCTCCCCTCCCCCACCTCTTTTTTTCCCCCCAGTTCTTTTAATATGCTAGTGGACATCATGACACTTCAAGAGTGATTTATGCTTTTCTGAAAATTATCTAACCATCAAAAAGGCATAGTTCTTAAAACAAAACCTTTTAAGTATGTTCCTGCCAATGCAAGTTTCACTGCTCTCTTGACTCCAAGTATTATCTAATGCTGTACTTGATTAAGATACTATCCTCCAGCTCCAAAACTTCCCTACTCTACTCTACTTTCTGATGCAAGGGCCAAGACTCTGGAAACCACATTTCTCTTTAGTCATCTGGCTTCCTTTTGGGATGCCCTTGAGAGAAACTGGACAGCAGGAGGAAGAGAGAGGGCTTTTCCTTCTTCCTTTCTGTTTACTGTTTCTGGATATCACCCTATCAGTAGCCTTTCACTTGGCAGCAATAATTAGTTGCTGCCGTCAGCTTCTCTCCACACTTCCAGAGCCTCCCTGTAGTCTGAGGGTATATGCAGTGGCCCCCTTGGGAGTCAGAGCTCTCCTCAAAGCACCTGAATACCAACAGTGGCTTGGCAGTGCCCTACCCTGAGACCTTGGTCCTACCTCTATGCGGTCTTCCCCTAACTTCCAATTCTGGCAATTCTAACCTCTTCCCTAAGAGTAGAATCTGCTTGCTACCTAACTCTGTTATCTTAGTGTTCCTTTTTGCTATTTTTGAGCCCTCCAACATCTGCAAAAAGTTTCCCATATCAAATTTTGTCTGTTAAAATACCTAGCATAGTATCTGTTTTTCTACTAGACCTCACTGGAAAAAGAATGCACGTGAGTTCTCTTCCACATCTCTTTGGAGATGGAGGGAGGCTAGGAGAATGGGTAGAAGAGGCCTTGGAGGAAAAGCCTTGAATTCTTGCCTTGAATCTGAAGCAATGTTTTTCAGACTTTAGAAATTCAAGTGAAGGTAAAGAAGTTTCATTTTGAAAATTTTACATCCCCCCCCCCGAAATAATAGGATACTTGCTGGGGTGTTATTAAAATAGAATTATGAATTCCTTTTTCATCTGTTAAGTTGCTCAAAGATTTTAGTAAAAATGTAATGAAATGTAACCTTTCTTCAGGGCTATATTTGCCATAATTATAAACAAAGATTAACCATTCCAAGACCGTGGAAAGAGAGTGTGAGTTGGTAGGATATTGGAATTGGAATAATGAAAATGCAAGCATATATTCTAATGGAATCTCTAGGGATACATTTAAAAATGTAATTCAATCTCTGGGTCTCCAATCTGGCTAATCATTAGAATTATCTGGGAGATCATTACAATTACAGATTACTAAATTTGACCTCAGGACCAGGGGTTCAGACTCTACTGGGCTGGGGCCCTGGAACAACAGTTTTTTGGAAAACCCCATGTGATCAAGGGATTCTGATAATCGGCAGGTTTAGGATCCACTATTATATGAATAAAAACTTTTCTATTTTTTTTAAGAACTTGGATTCAAAATTCAGTATTTGGGTTCTTCTTCTTCTTTTTTTTTTCTCCATTAAAAGTGTGAGTGAGGAGCCCTGGTGCTGACAGTCTCTATCCTAGCAGGGGGCAGTGGGGAAACACTGGATTGGAAGAGATAAAAGGAGATGGAGCTTCCCTCCAAAGCTGATTTTTGAAGGGCTTTTGATCATCTCCACCCACTGTCAAAGCCAATCATGGAACCTCAGAGCCAAGGCAGTTCTGGCAGGTTGTTGCCACACCACGACACCATTTCTGTCTGCTTACTGGGGTTCTAGGGGGTACTTGCTGTCAGGATGCTGAGATTCTAAGTTATAAGTGGGCCTTTTGTAATCAGTGCAGAGTTTTTTTCCAAGTTGTTACCTTCATGGGTTTCTAAGATATAGTGGCCAGGCATCTGACTTCTTAAATAACCAGCCATATATGTCCACAGATACTGCCAGGAACTTATCAAACAAATGGAGAATGAAATAAATAAAAGAACACAGCCAAGGCCAGTAGCAAGAAAGGGTCTCATTTAACTTGAGCTAGGGTCAGTTTTCTTGCTTGGAAAGCCTCAGTGTTTTGTAAAACCTTTTATGAAAAAGGTGAAAAGGGGGTATCTATTTGGCAGTGTAGATCCTTTTTCTCTTCCTGTGTCTCCTAGTCACAACTGGCAAAATTGAGGAAATCAAGAACTTCCTGCTCAAAGCCAAGTGGGGGAAAGGATGCAAAAACTGTTAAGATCAAGAAAAATAAGGATAATGTGAAGTTTGCAGTTTAGTAGAGCAGATATCTTTATACCTTGGACAAAGGGAAGGCAGAGAAACCACAGCAGTCCCTGACCCTGGGTTTCACAGTGAAGGAGATGAAATGAACCAGACATGCTGATTTAACTGTATTAAATTTTTTTTAAATTCAAACAAACAAATACTTTTTTTAAAAAAAAAAAAAAAAAAAAAAAAAAAAACAAATACTTTTTTTAAGGGGTGGAAAGGATACTTGTTGTCCAATTGCTCCAGTTGGCCAATTTCAGTGGCATCAAGTTTGGATAATATTGTTGGGTTACTTGGAATAGTGGGTCCTGGATTTGATCAGGGAACTCACCAGGTTTGTGGTTTTTCAATAGTGGAATCTGTTGACACAAAAAAATCCTTGGCACATTGGGTGATTCAAATGCACTTTCATAATTTGCTCTCATTTTACCCTCTTTGTTATTTCCACATTCCACAAGAATCCATCACTCTCCTCTGAATTATATGCTGCTTAGGACTGATGCTCATACCACCCACTCAGGGAGGGCAACCTCAGCTTCTTGAACTCACAGAACCTATTGTTCTGTCCCTTTCTTACCCAGCGCTGTCACTGCAGCCCTATACTCCAGCTGGGAGGGCATGGAAATGACTCCCCTGAGAGCCATTCATCACAGTAATAAATGTTCTGTGTTTTACTAAGTTCCATCAAAGTTCACCTCCACACTGAAACAAAACAATTGTTCTCTATGCATTCTTTTTTTTTGTGTCAATACATACTGTTCACAAAAACGCATAAGCTCGTTGTATATGTGTGAAAGGTAAACTTGAAGCTGCATAAGCATCTGTGCACAGACCATGTGTGGATGTGTTTGTTTTTCAGTATTTGTGAGCACTGGTGAGATATTAGGGCTTACAAGACACCTTGATGCCTGGCTGAACCACCACCTTCACAGGCTTCATGCAGATACTACAACTTCTTACTTGTGTGCATTTCATTAATTATTATTCTACAAATTTCTTTCAAGCCTCCCAGGTGTGTTGATTTTAATTGTTTCACTCATTTAAACATCTCTAAAGACCGTAATAGCTTAGTTAGCAGGGCAAGCCTGTTGCTGGCTTTCTCTTCTCCCCCTTTTTTGTCCACATACCCAAATTGACCAGAAACATTCATCTCTCAGTTAATGAGTTGGGATTCTTCTCTGTAGAGTGCAGGAAGACATAAAAGGCAACCTGTCTTTATGTTAACATCAACTACTTTCATGGTCTTCTTCCTACTATATGCTCTCTGCTGACTTACTTTAGAAAAGAAGTAAGCATTTCCCTAGCTTCTCAGAGTATACAGTCCTGTTATTGAGCAATCTTAGAACAATTTACTATGTAAGCCACCCAAAACAAAATAAAACAACACACATACACCGTGTCAAAACAAAACAGTTTAGGCATCCTTTCCTTCTTTTTAAACCCCATTTGCTCAATAGCATATTTAATAAAATATATACCAACTTATTTTGTCCAGCACTACTTAATGCAGTATAACTTATATTGACAAAAAAAGCCTAAACAGTTAGCCACACGTGTCATCAAATGAGAACATTTTGTAATGATGTTCTATAATTTAACATTTAGATTTAAGATATGCCTTGTTAAGAAAAACAAAAGGGCTTATAAACTCATTTGCTTTTCTTATTAACTCTACTTTTTAACTGACTGAGCAAACATCTAATTAGAGGAGTAATTTGTTAGAATCATAATCATACATTAGCTGAAAAGAAAAGAGAAAAAAAAACAACTATAGCAGAAGCAGAAGCTAGGAATTTCCAAAGGCTTATTTGTTTGAATTAGGATATGATATCTTTATTATTTTTATTTATTTATTTATTTAAAACTGTTTCTTTGAGAGAGAGAGAGAGCACAAGCAGGGAGAGGGGCAGAGAAAGAAGGAGAAGACTCCCTGCTTAGCAGTAAATCTGACTCAGGTCTCAATCGACAACTGCCCTCTTTGGGATCATGACCTGAACCCTAAATTGAAGGCAAATGCTTAACCAGCTGAGCCACTCGGACACCCGAAGGATATGATATCTTTTAAATAGGCTGATGACAATCTGTCCCTTTACATATTAAAGATAAACAACTTAGACATAATCCCTTTAGACATAATCCCTTTCTGGCTACCTGAATCTTATTTGCAGGAAAAGGCAAAGTGAAACACAGATTAAACAAACAAACAAACAAACAAAAAACAGACTGCTGACAAGCATAAGGAAATAATAGTTCCAAATTTGAGCTGAACTTAACTTTCCTTCAGTTAATTCATATGGACTGCTTACCATATGATTCCAAGAAACACTAAAACTTGGGTTTTGGTATGAATGCTATCAGAAGTTCAATTGGTTTGATCAAAATTATGGTTGTGCAGACCCACCCATTCTTAGAGCAAAAATAGGTAACCAGGTTACAGATTGTAAGCTGATAATTAAGCTTTTTGTAAGGAAATCTGTGGTTTATAACCAAATTCCACAATAAAATGCCATGTGTTATATTTGCATTACTTTAAATTCTAATTTTTTTTACTAGTTTTATTGAGAAATAATTGACATATAGTACATCATTGTGTAAATTTAAGACATACAATATGATGGTTTGATTATCTATTATCTATCTATCTATCTATCATCTATCTATGTACTATGAAGTGATTATCACAATAGATCTATCTTTTACATAGTTACAGTAAAAAGAAAAGGAAAAAAGAAAAAATTTTCTCCTTGTGTTGAAACTCATAGGAGTCATTCTTTTAACAACTCTCAACTATATATTATACGGCAGTGTTAGCTCTAGTCATCATGTAATACATTATATCCCTAGTACTCATTTGTTTTACAACTGAGTACAACTCAGTTGTTTTGACCACCTTCCTCCAAATCCCCCTCCCCCACCTTCTACCTCTGGTAACTACAAATCTGACCTCTTTCTCTGTGAGACTGGTGTTTTGAGTTTTTTTTTTTTTTTCTTTTTTAGATTCCACATATAAGTGAGGTCATATAGTATTTGTCTCTTTCTGTCTGACTTATTTCACTTAGCATAATGCCCTTAAGGTCCAGTCACACTATTTTAAATAGGATTTCCATCTTTTTTTAAATGGCTGAATAATTTGCCAATGATGCCAATGTGTGTGTGTGTGTGTGTGATATATATAAATATGGGGGTGCAGATGTACTTTTGAGTTAGGGATTTCATTTTCTCTGGGTCTATTCCCAGCAATGAAATTACTAGATCATATAGTATTTCCATTTTTATTTTTTGAGGACCCTCCATACTGTTTTCCATATGGTTGCACTAATCTGTGATCCCATAAACAGTGCACCAGGGTTCCCTTTTCTCAACGTCTTCACCAGAATTTGTTCTCTCTTGTCTCTTTCACAATGGCCATTCTAACAGGCATGAGGTGTTATCTCATTGTGGTTTTAATTGGCATTTCCCTAATGACTAGTGATATTGAACATCTTTTAATGTACCTGTTGGTCTTTCATACATATTCTTTGGAGAAATATCTATTCAGATTCTTTGTCTATTTTTTAATTGTTTTTGTTTTGTTTTGTTTTGTTTTTGCTATAGTATGAGCTCTTTACATATTTTGGATATTATCCCTTTATTAGATGTTTGCAGATATTTTTTCCCATTCCATAGGTTGTATTTTTACTTTGTTCGTTCGTGATTGCCTTTGCTGTGCAGAGCTTTTTTTAGTTTGATGTGGCCCTACTTGTTTTTGGTTTTGCTGTTTGTGCTATAAATGTCATTCAAAAAATCATTACCATCACCTGTGTCAAGGAGCTTTCTTCCTATGTTTTTTTGTAGAAGATTTGTAATTTCACATTTAACATTTAAATCTATAATCCATTTGGAGTTAATATTTTGTGAGTGGTATAAGATATAGGTCCAGTTTTATTCTTTTACATGTGAATATCCAATTATCTCAGCACCATGTATTGTAGAGACTGTCTTTTCTCCATTGAGTATTCTTTTTTTTTTTTAAATATTTTATTTATTTATGATAGTCACAGAGAGAGAGAGAGAGAGGCAGAGACACAGGCAGAGGGAGAAGCAGGCTCCATGCACCGGGAGCCCGACGTGGGATTCGATCCTGGGTCTCCAGGATCGTGCCCTGGGCCAAAGGCAGGCGCCAAACCGCTGCGCCACCCAGGGATCCCGTCCATTGAGTATTCTTGACTCCATTGTCAAATATTGGTTGACCACATATGATTGAGTTAATTTTTGGGGCTCTCAATTCTGTTCCATTGGTCTATTTGTCTGTTTTTATGCCAGTGCTATACTGTTTCTATGACTATAGCTTTATAATGTAGCTTTAAGCCAGGAAAGGTGATGACCCTACTGTGTTATTTCTCAGGATTTCTTGGGCTCTTCAGCTTTTTTTGTGGTTCCATATAAATTTTAGGAGTTTTTTCTATGTCTGTAAAAAATACCATTGGAATCTTGATAGGGTTTGAATTGAATCTGTGGATGGCTTTTAGTAGTATTTGCATTTTAACAATATTAATTCTTTCAATCTATGAACATGGGATATATTTCCATTATTTTATATCTTCTTTCATCAATATCTTTGCCTTCCTTAATTAAATTTATCCCTAAGTATTTTATTTTTTTTTATATAATTGTGAATAGGATCAATGTTTTTATTTCTTTTTTGGAAAATTTATTGTTAGTGCAATAGAAATGCTACTGATTTTTGTATGCTAATTTCATATCCTGCCATTTTATTGAATTTATTGATTATATCTAACAGTTTTTTGGTTGAGTCTTTAGGATTTTCTAAATATAAAATGATGTCATCTGCAAATAGTGACAGTATCTTCTTTTCCAATGCTGACACATTTTATTTCTTTTTTTTTTGTTTGATAAGCCTGACTAGAACTTCTAGTACCATGTTGAATATGAATGATAAGAGTAGGTACCCTTGTCTTTGTTCCTGACTTTAGAGGAAAAGCTTTCAGTCTTTCACCATTGAGTATGATGTTAGTATGGGCTTGAATTTTGTCAAATGCTTTTTCTGTGTTTTGCATCCTAGGGAAAAATCCCATTTGATTATGGTGTATGATCCTTTTAATGTACTGCTGAATTCAATTTGCTAGAATTTTATAGAGAATTTTTAAATCTTTTTATATTTATCAGAGATGTTGACCTATAGTTTTCTATTCTAGTAGTGTCCCTTTCTGATTTTGGTTTCAGGATAATGCTGGCTCATAAAAAGAGTTTGGAGTGTCCCCTCTTTGATTTTTGGAAGAGTCTGTGGAGGATTGGTGTTGATTCTTCTTTAAATGTTTGGTAAATTTTATCACTGAAGCCATCTGTCTGGGCTTTTCTTTGATAAGAAAATTTTGATTACTGATGCAATCTCCTTACTAGTATATAGGTCTATTCAGATTTTCAGATTTTTCTTTTTTTTTTTCTTTTTTAAAAAGATTTATTTATTTATTTATGATAGACATATATATAAAGAGAGAGGCAGAGACACAGAAGGAGGCAGAAGCAGGCTCCATGGGGGGAGCCCAACATGGGACTCAATCCCGGGACTCCAGGATCACGCCCTGGGCCAAAGGCAGGTGCTAAACTGCTGAGCCACCCAGGGATCCCCAGATTTTCAGATTTTTCAATAATGTCTTCTGATTCAATCTTGGTAAGTTTTACATTTCTCAGAATTTTTCCATTTCTTCTGGGTTGTTCAGTTTTTTGGCTTATAGTTGTTCATAAAAGCCTATTATGATCCTTTGAATTTCTGTAGTATCAGTTGTAATATTTCCTTTTCATTTATAATTTTGTTGTTTGGGTCCTTTGTCCTTTTCCCTTGTTTAGTATAGCTAAGAGTTTGTCAATTTGTTCATCTCTTCAAGAACCAACTGTTAGTTTACTTAATCTTTTCTATTATTTTTCTGTTTTCTATTTCATTTATTTCTGCTCTAATTTTTATTATTTCCTTCCTTCTTCTAACTTTCAGCTTAGTTTGTTCTTTTTCTAGTTCCTTAAGGCATAGTTAGGTCATTTATTTGGAATCTGTTTTGCTTCTTAATATGGGCATTTATTATTATGAACTTCCCTCTTAGAACTGGTTTTGCTGCATCTTACAAGTTCTGGTATGTTGTGCTTCCATTTTCATTTGTCTTAAGAAACTTTTTATTTATCCTTTAATTTCTTTAAAGAAATTGGTTGATCCATTGGTTGATCAAGAGACTGTTGTTTAATTTCCATGTGTTTGTCAATTTTCCAGTTTTCCTCTTGCTATTGATTTCTAGTTTCATGCTTTAATGGTCAGAAAAGATACTTGGTATAATTTCGATCTTGAATTTGTTAAGATTTGTTCTATGGTCTAACATATGATCTGTCCTAGAAAATATTTCATGTGTGCTTAAGGGGAATGTGTATTATGCTGTTTTGGATACAATGTTCTGGATATGCCTTTTAGGCTTATTGGGCAATAGTGCTGTTCAAATTCACCATTTCCTTATTGATTCTCTGCCTGGATGTTTTATCTATTGTTGAGAGTAGAATATTAAAGTCTCCAACTATTATCATGTTACTGTTTATTTCTCCTTTTAGCTCAGTGAGTTTTTGCTGCTTTATATAGTTAGTTGCTCCAATGTTGAGTGCATAAATATTTATAATTGTTATTACCTTCTTGATGTAGTAACACTTTATCATTATATAAAGGCTTTCTTTGTCTTTTTGTACTACTTTTGGTTTAAAGTATATTTTGTCTTCTCTAGTACAGCAACCCCTGGTTTTGCTACTGCTGTTGTTATTGTTACCATTTGCTTGCAATATTTTTTTCATCCTTTTCATCCCTTAACTTTATCTTTTTTTTTTTTTAATTTTTTTATTTTTTTAATTTATGATAGTCACAGAGAGAGAGAGTGAGAGAGGCAGAGACACAGGCAGAGGGAGAAGCAGGCTCCATGCACCGGGAGCCCGACGTGGGATTCGATCCCGGGTCTCCAGGATCGCGCCCTGGGCCAAAGGCAGGCGCCAAACCGCTGCGCCACCCAAGGATCCCCCCCCTTAACTTTATCTATGTGTGTCTTTAAAGTGAATGCAAATCTCTTGTATGCAGCATGTTTCTGGATCTTTTTTTTTAAATCCATTCAGCCACTCTAGGTCTTTTAATTAGATAATTTAGTCCATTTACATTTAAAGTAATTATTGATAGATAAGAACGGTGATTGTCATTTTGGTATTTTCTGGTTGTTTTGTAGATCCAGTGTTCTTTGTTTCCTATCCTGCTGTCTTTTTGTTTGGTTTGGGTTTTTTTTGTTTTGTTTTGTTTTTTAAATTTTATTTCACATGATTTTATTTTTTCCTAATTTTTTAATTTAAATGCAATTAATTGACATATAATATATTATTGATTTCAGAGGTAGAGTTCAATGATTTATCCGTCTTATATAATATCCACTGTTCATTTCAATGTGTGACTTCATTAATGTCCATCATCCAGTTACCCCATCCCCACACCCTCCTACCTTCCAGCAACATTCAGTTTGTTTCCTATGATTAAGGGTCTCTTATGGTTTGTCTCTCTCTCTCTCTCTGATTTCATCTTGCTGTTTGTTTTGTTTTGATGTCTCTTGGTATCAGTATGCTTTGACTTCTTTATTGTGGTCTTTTGCATAATTACTACAGCATTTTCCATTGTGGTTATCATGAAACTTACATAAAATATCTTAAATCTATAGCACCCTATTTTAAATTGATAACAATTTAACTTCAATAGAAATTGTAAACTTTACACTTTTATTTCTCCTCTCCCTCACATTTTAGATTATCACTGTTATAACTCACATTTTTTATCATATGAAACTAATAACATTATTGTAGTTATGGTTCTTTTGTTATATTTTTAAACTTAAACTATGATTGTAAATGAATTATGCACCACTATTACCATATTGCAGAATCTAACTATGACTATATATTTACCATTACCAGTGAGATTTGCAGTACCTTCTTATGTATTTATGATATTAATTAACATCCTTTTACTTCTACTTTCCATCCTTTTCTGTTACTCTTCTCCTACAGGAATTCTTATGATGCAAATAGTCTTTCTTTTCTTTGTGTCCTGTAATTCCCAGAGGCTTTCTTCACTCTTTGTAATCATATTATTTAGTTCCTCTTATGGGTAATTTCCAATGTCCTATCCTCTAGGAGTATCTTTTTTAATATATATAGAATAATGGAATCTGAGAAATATATGTTGATCAGTCAGCAACTAACATATTAATCACAAGCTTCTTTTTTTAAAGTTTATTTATTTAAGTAATCATTACACCCAACATGAGGTTCAAACTCACAACCCTAAGATCAAGAGCCATACATTCCTCCAACTGAGCCAAATAGATGCCCTAATCACAAGCTTCTTAAAAAAACACCTAGAAGAGAAGTTACAAAACTTTAATCAAGATGTTTTGCTGATGGATTCTAAAGATCTACATATCTTGTTTTTGTCAGAGTTCATGTTTTTCAATAAATCTTTCATTTTTAATCTAATTTTTTCTTATGATATTTCATTATATTTTGCTTCTTCTGATTTAAGACCTAAACTTTTTTGAAATGTTATAGTGGATAATAATTATAAGTAGTAAGACATACACTGTTGGTTATTTACTAAATCAGATTCCTCTTCTTCCTGAGCCCACACATGGTTTCCAAAGCCCTTGTTACTATTAGACGTGGCCCTGATCCTAAGTCCTGAGCCAATGAGATGTGTGCAGAAGTGATGTGGACACTTCTGGGCTTCTCCCCCTGAAAGCCTCCCATAAGTACTTCACTAAGCTCTTTCTTTCCTCTTGAGCCAGATTAAGTGCAAATAAGTGCAGGGTCCTTGGAAACCATATACTGAAAATGGCACAATCATAGGATGGAAGGAACTTGGGTACCAAAAATTACCACTTAAAAGAGCACTTCCCGTTGGATAAATATACCGTTTTATATGATCAAGGAGTAAAACTTTTTGTGTATTAAAAGATTTTTGAGGGCAGCCCCAGTGGTGCAGTGGTTTAGCGCTGCCTACAGCCCAGGGTGTGATCGCGGAGACCTCAGATCGAGTCCTGCGTCAGGCTCCCGGCATGGAGCCTGCTTCTCCTTCTGCCTGTGTCTCTGTCTCTCATAAATAAATAAAATCTTAAAAAAAAAGATTTTTGGATATATACATATCACTACAAATATGGGAAGTTCTCCAGCACGTGAAAGCCTTATTTGGGGCAAATATGTAGTGTGACAGGTCCTTACCTCCTACCACTATAGCTAAATTTAGATAGCTATTCCTTGTTTCTTCTCCCTGGCAGGAAGAACATGGTATGTGGCCTTCACCCCATCAATTAGATGCTCTTGCCAGGGCTTTGACAGAGAATGATACGTTTATTTATTATTTCTTTGTTTTGAATAAGGACATATGACACTGTCTCCATAGATCTGATTTTCCTTTTAGGTGTGATATGGATAGCTAACCTCTTTCATATTTCTTAATTCAACTAATCAACCAGTAAACATCTCTAGGTTAAGTTTCAGAGAAATTCTTCTGAGATGTTAGAGGTATTTCTACAAAAAAATATTGTGCTTTTTCTGTCAAAATCTCCTAATTTTAGGATTTAGGATTTAGGTTTAGGATGTGCTTACATGAACTTCTTATTCTCTCCCTATTTTTTGCTGTCTGGCAACTGGTAAACTCTATAGGTTTTGTATTTGTTTGTTAGTCCTCTATGGCTTGGGCCAGTGATTTTCATGTTTACTATAAAGAATTTCTTTTCTAACTTTTCCCCTCTACAGAATCTGTGTAGATTGAAGAATTTTAAATAACTAAAGACTTTTATTAAGTGGTAATAAATTTACCTTTTTGTGTCTTGTTACTTCTCTCCTAATTCTCACTCTGGAATAAGTGGTAAGGTAAGATGGAAACTTTCTAAGGAGTGGGCACAGGTTTGACATGGACCAGTAGAAGTTTCGAATTTTGGTAGACATCAGAAATTAGAATTTTGGTGGATGCTTAGAATTGCCAATCATATCCTATTCAGTTTACTTTAATAACATTTATTTTTCCAAATATTATGTGAATGCTAAGGACACAGAAATGAGTAAGACATGCTCTACATTCAAGAAATCATAACCTCGAAGAGGACACATATACACAAAAAGATACGTCCAAAATGGTGTGGCAGCCTTGTATGTAGGTGGATGTAATAGGAAGAGGGTTCTATGTTAATTTTCTAGGGCTGCTGTAACAAATTACCACAAACTAAGTGGCTTAAAACAACAAAAACTTACTCTCTCACAGTTCTGGAGACTAGAAGTCCAAAATCAAGGTGTTGGCAGGGCCATATTCCCTCTGAAGTCTCTCAGATAGAATCCTTCCCTGATTCTTCCAGCTTCTGGTAGCTCCTGTTAATACTTGTCACCCAGTGGCTTACAGATACATCACTGCAGTCTCTGGCTCCATCTTCACATGGTCTTCTCCCCCCATGTCTGGGTCCAAATTTCCTTCTCCTTATAATGACACCAGTCATACTGGATTCAAAGCCCACCCTAATTCAGTATGATCTCATCTTAACTTGATTGTCTCTGAAAGAGCTTATGTCCAAATAGGTTCATTTTCACAGATTACAAGTGGACATTAATTTTGAAGGGACACTGTTTAATACAGTACAAGCTTCCAATGCAAGTCAGAAAGATGATCAAAAGATGTTTTCTAGAGGAAGAAAGAGATGATAGCTGAGCTGTACTTCGAGGGGTAAATGGAAGTTAAAATAGAAATAAGATGGTTTATCACCTAAACATGTGTGTTACCACATAAAGCAGGTTTTTTAAATGTTTTCTACACAGAAAATTTTATTATATTCCTTATTTTAATTAAGACAAGGTTCAGTCTCAAGCACTTACTTTGTCTTTCTTTATAGCAATGTCTCCTTCACTGCTTTAATCCAGGCAATCCTACTTCATTCTCAGCTGTGAAATATTTAGAGTCCATGTGCTAAATACATATCACATTAACACTTCCTAGTGCAAGAATCTCTCTGTAATCCCAGCCTCCTGGCCTTATTCCAACTGTAAACATGAAACACCTGTAGCTCTCTCATTTTCCTCTGATTTGGAGTCTGAAAGTATTCTCACTCATAAGGAAGTATGAAAGATGCCTGCATTAGGATCAGACCTGACTTCGTTCATTCATTCAGTCATTCACTCCACAAATTATTTTGAGTGCTGTGTGGAAACCACCATGCTAGGTGTGGAGAAGATTAAAAAGATAAATATAATATAGTTCCTGTCCTCAAAAAACCTGTAGTCTAATGAGGAGCAAGAAAACATATGTAATATATACCATTTCTGGCACACCATAATTGCTTAGATTTTTTTAATTGCTTAGATATTTGCTGAAGTGAATAAAAAGATTTAAACATTATGGGGCAGAAGGAATTCCTGACCTTAAACTTCTTGAGAGCTGGGTTCTGGGCCCTTGCCTGGTTAGATCTTTTAATTCCTCAAGGCTTTGTGTCATTATCAGCTTTGGAACTTATTATTTAACCCTGCTGGGATCCCTGCCACCTTATTTTATTTCCATTGTGACTCATATCCTGTTTTACGCTTAAAAAGGTGTGCAACTTTCTTGGAGCAACCATTTCTCATATGTGTCTCTTAGAGCTTCCTGCTAATGGCTTGAGAGACACTGCTGGAGCAGACCCATCATGGACTACTTGGTGGACCAGATGATGCAGATCTTTCTCTTTCCTTCAAACTGCTATGACTACTTCCCATCTGGTTTTCACCTCATGAAACTTATGAGAAATCTGAAGTCATCACCTTGATTTCAAATTTAGTGTTCTGTAAGGTCTTATGGACAGTTGGGATAAGAATTTGAAGAATATCTCTCCATATTTTTTTTAAGATTTTATTTATTTATTCATGAGAGACACAGAGAAAGAGAGAGAGGCAGAGACACAGGCAGAGGGATAAGCAGGCTCAACGCAGGGAGCCCGATGTGGGACTTGATCCCAGGACTCCGGGGTCACACCCTGAGCCGAAGGCAGGAGCTAAACCGCTGAGCCGCCAAGGGATTCCCTATTTCTCCATATTCTTAGGAAATTGCTGGATCATATGATAGTTCTATTTTTTAATTTTTTAGAAGCCTCCATACTGTTTTTCATAGTGGCTGCACCAATTTACATTCCCACCAACAGTGTATATCCTTACCAACCCTTGTTACAATTTCTTGATAATAGCCATTCTAACATTGGGAGGTGATATCTTGTGGTTTTGATTTACATTTCCTTGATGATTAGTGATGTTGAGCACCTTTTCATGTACCTCTTGGCCATCTGGACATCTTTGAAAAAATAACTATTCAGATCCGCTGCCTATTTTTTAATCAAATCGTTTTTTTTTTGTTTTGTTTTGTTTTTTGTTTTGTTTTGTTTTCTGCTGTTGAGTCATATGGGTTCTTTATATATTTTAGATATTAAATTCTTATCAAATATATGATTTGCAAATATTTTTTCCCCTTAAATAGGTAGCCTTTTAATTTTGTTGATGATTTCCTTGGCTGTGCAGAAGCTTTTAGATTGATGTAGTCCTATTAGTTTATTTTTGCTTTTGTTGCCCTCCAAAGGGTGTCAGGTCCAAAAAAATCATCACCAAGACCAATGTCAAGGAGCTTATTATCTATGTGGTTTTCTAGCTGTTTTGTGGTTTCAGATCTCACATTCAAGTCTTTAATCCATTTTGAGATAATTTTTATATATGGTGTAAGATACTGGTCTAGTTTCATTCTTTTGCATGTGGCTGTCAGTTTTCCCAACACCTTTTATTAAAGAAACAGTCCTTTCCCCATTGTGTATTCTTGCCTGTTTTTTCATAAATTAATTGACAATAAAGTCTGTGGGTTTATTTCTAGGCTCTCTTCTTTTCGGTTGATTGGTGTTTCTGTTTTTATGCTAATACCATACTGTTTCTACTACAGTAGCTTTGTAATAAAGTTTCAAATCAGAAAGTGTGGTATCTCTGGCTTTGTTCTTCTTTCTTAAGATTACTTTGGCTGTTCAGGGTCTTTTGTGGTTCCATATAAATTTTAGGATTTTTTTTTTTCTGTGAAAAGTTCCATCAGATTTTAATAGGGATTGCATTGAATCTGTAGATTGCTTTGAGTGGTATGGACATTTTAACAATATTAATTCTTTCAGTCCGTGGGCATGGAATATCTTTCCATTTATCTGTGTCTTCTTCAATTTGTTTCATCATTGTCTTATAGTTTTCAGTATACAGGTCTTTTACCTCCCTGGGTAAGTTTTATTCCTAGAGGTGCCTGGGTGGCTCAGTGGGTTAAGCATTGGACTCTTGTTTTGGCTTAGATCATGCTCTCAGGGTTGTGGGATGGAGTACAGAGTCAGGCTCCATGCTCAGCCGGGAGTCTTCTCAAGATTCTCTCTCCCTCTCCCTCTGCCCCTCCCCCCATGTGCATGCACACACTCTTCTCTTTTTCTCTCTCTCTAGAATAAAAAAATAAATCTTAAAAAATTATTCGTAGATATTTTACTTTTTTGGTGCAATTGTAAATTGTTTGGGATTGTTTTCTTAATTTCTCTCTTTTTTTAAAGAGATTTTATTTATTTATTTGAGAGAAAGAGAGAGAGAACACAAGCAGGGGAAGGGGCAATGATAGAGGGAGAAGCAGATGCCTCACTGAGCAGGGAGCCTGAAGTGGGGCTCAATCTCAGGATCCAGGGATCATGACTTGAACTGACTTAACTGACTGAGCCACTCAGGCACCCCCTTAATTTCTCCTTTTGATAGTTCATTATTAGGGTACAGAAATGCAACAGATTTTTGTATACCAACTTCGTATCCTACAACTTTACTGGATTTGTTTATTAGTTCTAACACTTTTTGTGTGCATGTGATCTTTAGGATTTTCTATATATAATATTAGGTCATCTGCAAATAAGGACAGTTTTATTTCTTCCTTTCCAATTGGAATGCCTTTTATTTCTCTTTCTTGTCTTACTGCCTGGCTAGGACTTTCAATATTATGGTAAATAAAAGTAGTGAAAGTGGGCATCCTTGTCTTGTTCCTGATTGTAGAGGAAAAGTTTTCAGCTTTTTATCATTGAGTATAATGTTATCCATGGACTTGTCATATATGGACATTATTATGCTAAGATATGTCCTCTTTATACTCACTTTGTTGAGATTTTTTTGTCTTAAGTGGATGTCAAATTTATAATGAATTTTACTATAAATGGATGTTGAATTTTGCTAAATGTTCTTTCTGCATGAATTGAGATAATCATATGATTTTTATCCTTTATTTTGTTAATGTGATCCATCACATTGATTGATTTGCAAATGTTGAACCATCCTTGTATCCCTGGAATAAATTCTACTTGATCATGGTATGTGATCTTTCTAATATATTGTTGCTGATATTTTGTTGAGAATCAATGGAGGATTCACTGGAGAGACTTAAAGGCCCATTAATTTTTCTCTTTTATTTTATTAAATATTTTATTTTATTTATTTGACAGAGAGAGAGAGAGAGAGCAAGCACAAGCAGGGGGAGCAATAGGAGAGGAAGAGGGAAAAGCACAGAGCTTCCCTCCCCCACAGAGCAGGGAGCCCAACATGGAGCTCAATCCCATGACCCTGGGATCATGATCTGAGCCAAAGGCAGATGCTTAACCAACTGAGTCACCCAGGACCCCTAAGTTTTCTATTTTATTAACAACAAAAGTCATATATGATTTTTTTAATTCAGATAATACAGAATTTAAAATTAATGGCTTCCCTTTCATGCACCTAAGGATACTAATATATATTCTCTTCTTTATGACTACTATGTAGCCAATATAAACATTTTATTTTAGGAAGTTTGTGAAATCAAGGCCATTTTGACAATATTGAGGCATTATTTGCTCTTTTCACTGGATTGACATTTGCACTTATGGTGTAAAAGCAATGGTAGATAAAACTGCTGGTATCTTAGCATGAAACAAGGCTTCTAATTGTTCTAGGAGTCACTGTATTCTTTAATGCCACGCGCTCACAGGAACAACAATAAAAAAGGCCTCTTTTAATTAAGAATGTTCTTGAAAAATCAGTTAAAACTATTACTTTTATTAAATTTCAACACTGAGTATACATGTTTTTAATATTCTGTGAAACAAAATGGGGTACACAGATAAAGCACTTCTGCTGATACTGAAGTATGAAGGTTGTCTGGAGGATATGCACTTGTGACATTATTTGTGTTATTACTAGCTTAACTAGTCTCCTTTTTCATTTTTACTTGAAAGAATGACAGACTATGGTTATTCAGATTGAGTTTTGGTCAATATTTATTTTTATTTTATTTTTTTTTTAAGATTCTATTTATTTATTCATGACAGACACACAGAGAGAGAGAGGCAGAGTCACAGGCAGAGGGAGAAGCAGGCTCCCTGCAGGGAGCCTGATGTGGGACACTATCTGGGGACTCCAGGATCACGCCCTGGGCTGAAGGCGGCGCCAAACCGCTGAGCCACCCGGGCTGTCCCAATATTTATTTATTTATTTATTTATTTATTTATTTATTTATTTTTTCAAATCTGTTCTCTTTATTATTTTTTTAAAGATTTTATTTATTTAATAATGATAGACATAGAAAGAGAGAGGGGGGGCGGGCAGAGACACAGGTGGAAGGAGAAGCAGGCTCCATGCAGGGAGCCCTACAAGGGACTCGATCCCGGGGCTCCAGGATCACGCCCTGGGCCAAAGGCAGGCACTAAACCGCTGAGCCACCCAGGGGTCCCCCCCAATATTTATTTTTAAATGAACCAAGGGAGCCAGTCACTTAAATAATGTTGCCAATGATAAAATGTAAGCTTTAAAGTGAAATTTGAATTTTGAAAATTTTGTGTTTGCTACTATGAGCTTGATAGCTTCTCAATACTTAAAGACATTTCTGATGAAATTAATTGTTATCATTTTTTTTAAGATTTATTTGTTTATTTATTCATGAAAGACACAGAGAGAGATCCGCAGAGACACAGGCAGAGGGAGAAACAGGCTCCATGCAGGAAGCCCGACATGGGACTCAATCCCGGGTCTCCAGAATCACACCTTGGGCTGAAGGTGGTGGTAAACCCGGAGCCACCTGGGCTGCCCAATTAATGTTATTTTTAAAATACAGCTCAATTAACTCTGATTTTCCAAATAATCTATGCCTTATGTTATGATATCATTCATGGGTAAGAGATCCATTCAAAATGTAAAGTGGACCAATGGGTTTTAATGAAATCAGAAATACATAATTCATTGATATGGCTTCAGATATCATATTGTAAATAACCTTTAAGAAATTACCCCTTGTCTGGTTGTGGTGTAGTGTCAAGGAACAGCTACAGTTATCTTAAAAGATTATTTAAATGCTCCTCCCTTCTCTGACTACATATCTCTTTGAAGATGGATTTTCTTCTTATATTTCAACCAAAACAATATATAATGGATTGAGTGCAGAAGAAGGTATGAGAATCCAGCTGTCTTCTATTAAATCAGACATTAAGGAAATTTGTCAAAGTGTTAACACTTCTCAATTTTTTGGAAAATAGTTATTTTTCATAAAGAATATTAGCATGAAGTAAATAATATATTTTTAATTGCTCTATTTTAATTCCTAATATGGTTAATATCAATAGATGCAACTAACATGAACAAAACCTCTTTGGACGACTCAATAATTTTTAAGACTGTAAAGGGGTGCAGAACCAAAGAGCAATTTAGTAGAATACTTACTGAAGCATGAGAATAGTGGAAAAACTATGTCAAGGGGTAAAAACAGAATATAGAAATGTCACCTATTTAGGTGACAGCTAAGTAAAAAATATATGTACACAGAAAAGGAATGGGATGACATACCACAAAAAGAATAATAATTTAGGCAATTCAGGTTTTCTTTTATTTTCATAAACTGCTCAAGTTTGCCACAGCAAAAAAAGTTTTGACTGTATAATCAGGAAAAATAAAATTTTATAATTTTATAATAAATATAATAAATAAATAATAAATAAAAATTTAATTCCAGCCACAAAACACACATTTGCATTATAATGACAGCCACAAAACAACATTATGTTTTCCTGTATTAGTTATGTATGAGGAGTTAATATGTCTGACTGTAAGAGAATGAGGTTTTTAAATAAAGAAACTTCACGAAATCAAATGAGTGTATTTCTTCTGAGTAGTTCTCCTAGAAGGCTCTATAGCCCATTCAAATGAGCTTTTTGGAACCCTTCTTAAAGAATATTTGTAGAGAGAGTCAGCCACAGAAGAAATTAACCTTGTATCTTCATAGAGACATGGCATTCTCTCTCCCTCGCTTCTTTGCCAACTTAAGCTAACAGTGTGTGTGGCAGTTGATGTTGACCTGGAGAGGTGTTGAGAGCAATGAGGCAGGGCTACAGGGCCACATGCAGAGAAGGATCACAGCAAAGGCCCTCAGTCTCCATGTAAAAGCAAGTCTATCTGTGTAATGTGAGATCCTGTAGTGGCTAGCATAGGTTTATTTGGCTGTACTCACTAAAGGTGAATTAAAAGAAAGTGAGGAATTCATTGCACTTTCCTTTTTTTATCCCTATCCTATACATAGTAGAATATTAAGCACAGAACAAAGGCTCAATTAACTGACATTAATTGAGGCATCTATGACATTCTACACTATTCCAGCTGGGATCTTGATTGTTAATATCAGCTTGTTATTGGGATTATTTAGACTAATAGATAATTGAGGTGTTCTAAGTAGCCAGTAACTTTCTGTCCTACCAGGGTGACTAGTAGGGTGACAGCTACTAGGTTTGCTTAGGATTCTTCTAGTTTTAGCACTAAAACCCATGTGTCCCAGGAACCCCCCACAGACCCATGCAACACAGAATGGCTGGTCATTTTATTCTCCAGTGACCCAACTTTAAATTATGCAACTCGTCATTTGACTTGGCTTCTCTAGCCAAGTGTATATATATGCCCAAGGCTGACCGAAGCCGGATAGAGAATCTGTAGGCCCAGCCTTCTGACCTGCTGCTGTACGTCTTTCTCCTGCAGATGAATAAACACGAACAAAGGAGCTAACTGCACAGAGACAGGGCACCAAACATATAACAGTTTTAATTTTCCCAATAAAGCCTTAGGTCCTGGCTTACCCATCCGTTCCTTTTAAAAAATGACTGCTTTTCAGGTTGAGTTATCACTTTTATTTTGCCCCACTACTTATGGAAAGACAAACTAAAGAGGCTGAAATGAACCTCCTAAGACAAGGTTTTCTGCCAGGATTTGACATGCCAGAGAACTTGCGTCCCTGAAAAGGAACCCTAGCCGTAACGCAGCAAAAATGAAGACTTGTTTTTATTTTTATTTATTTTTTGCATACAGAGAGGAATGACAATGTCATCCACATCTTAGACACATCTTAATTTGTGGATTTTTTTCTTATTTAACTCTCTTAATTGGATGAAAGTATGCTGCTGCTGATTTATGGATTGCCGGTTGTGCCAGGCATCATTTTAAATGTGCACAGCTGCTCTGCAATAGTTTAACTTGGCAGATAGTATTAAACCATTGAATTGTGTCATTTATTTGTATATGCATACAATAGCCTCCTTGTGCAGGTTCTTCAAAAATCCTTGCAGGCATGGTTTGGACTGGGCATTTAAGGAGTCTTATAGAGTGATTTATTCCTTTGGAAGGTTTTCAAAGTTTCCAGAATGAAGAATGAGATATCGTTTTATGCCATTGATAAGTTCCCAAGGGAATCACAGAGACAGCCTAAAGTGGAGAGGTTACAGAGTGAGAGGTCTTAAGCTTACATTTGGGAACTCCAATTTCAGTGGTCATTCATGCAATGTAGGACATGTTACTGCTGACAACAGTCTCACTTTCATTATGACATGTCACAGGGAAGCAGCTAAAAGAGGGGGCTGATCTAATACAAGTCAGTGCAGCATAAATAACTTGAAAAGCTCTGTTGACAATAGAAAATCTGGCATTCATAGTAGTTAACAATGCTATCTTCAAATTCAAAGGGCCCTGAGATTTGTCACTGTTGTCTTTTGTAGTCAAGGATGACACTGTTGACACTGTGGTTATCCCTGTATGCAAGTGTGTCTGAAAATACCCGAGTGTGACAAATGATAAGGCCTTTCTGCAGAGTGTATATGGAGAACCTTTTTTTGGTTTGTGTCTGTTGGCCTCACAAGCACATAAGCTCTTCTTGTCACAGAGTCATCGTGTCTCTGTCTATAGCAGGCCTTGGTGCTCTGGCTACAGCCTCTTGGCTCTGGCCTTCCACAAATTTCTCCTTTGCTTGAACATCTTTCCCTTCGGGTCTTGTGGTGATTATACCTCCTTCCTGATCTGCTTACCATCTCCCATGCCAAAGCTAGCCAGGCAGGCGAGTGCCAGGCCTCCTTCCTATACTGAGGCTTATGAGAAAATCATGGAGAGGTGGGCGGTGGTCCTCACTAGCTTTTATTGGTGATTTTATTTTTCCACTTGAAAATTGAATGTTTTCAACTGGAAAGATCTTAGAGGCTGAAATAACTTGTTTTCCCTTTCTAAGTGTTGCCTGTCTTACATGGGAAAAAGCAGAGGAAATGCTTTTGGCTAAGATAGGCCTCTAGCATAGGTAGACTAAGTGAACATGTATGCAGTTTTTTTGCCTTAAAAATGACTCTACACTAGCCTATGCTCAATATCTCTTTTTTAAGGCTACAGGTTCCCAAAAGGTCATCCCTGAAGCCTGGGTGGCTCAGTGGTTGAGCACCTGCCCCTGGCTCAGGGTGTGATCTGTGGTCTCAGGATCAAGTCCCACATCAGGCTCCCTGCCTGGAGCCTGCTTCTCCTCTGCCTATATCTCTGCCTTTCTCTCTCTGTGTCTTTCATGAATAAAAAAGTAAAATCTTAAAAAAAAAAAAAAAAAAAAACACTGTGTGATGCTATTCATCTTCATGTGAGCATCTCTTTTCTCCAGTAAATTGTGTATTGTAGTAAAAAGAGATCTCATAAGATTCCTGAGTATTTTTCATTGTGTTTAGTGCAATTGAATAACACCATGAGGCGCATACAAAGTGCCACTAGTGATGCTGGAAGTGCTCCCAAGAAGCAGAGAAAAGTCATTACATCACAAGGAAAAGTTGAATTGCTTGATATGTACCACAGACTGAGGTCTGCAGCTGTGGTTGCCTTCCATTTCAAGATAAATGAATCTAGTGTAGGGACCATTGTAAAAATAAGAAAAAGAAATAATGAAGCCATCACTGCAGCTATGCCAGCAGGTGCAAAACCTTTGCACTTTTAGCAAAGTACCTTTTTATCTCATATAGAAAGTGCAGCTTTTATTTTTTTTTTTATGTGGGTATAAGATTGCAGTAAGTAAGGTGTACTGCTAGGCTAGAATATGACTGAAGAAAAAGTCAAGTCATTATATGACAACTTAAAGCAAAAGGAGAGCAAAGGATCTAAACCTAAGAATCTAATGCCAGAAAAGGATGGTTTGATAATTTTAGAAGAGGTTTGGCTTAAAATTTTTCAAGATAACAGGAGAAGCAACTTGTGCTGACCAAAAAGCAGCAGATGAATTCCCAGACTCCATTAAGAAAATCATTGAGGGGCAGTCCGGGTGGCTCAGCAGTTTAGCGCCGCCTTCAGCGATCCTGGAGACCCAGGATCAAGTCCCACGTTGGGCTCCCTGCATGGAGCCTGCTTCTCCCTCTGCCTGTCTCTCTCTCTCTCTCTCTGTGTCTCTCATGAATAAATAAATAAAAATCTTAAAAAAAAAAAAAAAGAAAATCATTGAGGAGAAAGTATATCTGCCTGAACAGGTTTTTAACACAGAAAAATTGCCATATCCTGGGGAAAAAATGCCACTGAGATGTTTATAGACATTTATTAAGAAAGAGACACAAACACCAGGATTTAAGGCAGGAAGAGATAGGCTAATTCTACTGTTTTATGCCAATATTGGGTTTATAATCAGGACTTCCCTTGTCAATAAAGCAGCTAACACTTGAGTCTTGAAGAGCAAGATAAACCCCAGCTGCCAGTCTTTTTGTTGTACAACAAGAAGGCCTAGACAACAAGAACCCTTTTTCTGGATTAGTTCCACCAATACTTTGTCACTAAAGTCAAGAAGTACCTTGCCAGTAAGGAACTGTTATTTATTTATTTATTTATTTATTTATTTATTTATTTATTTATTTACTTACTTATTTATGAGAATGAGCATGAGCTGGGAAGGTGGTGGAGGAAGCAGGGGGAGAGGAAGAACCAGATTCCCCACTGAGCAGGGAGCCCGACATGGGGCTTGATCCCAGGACCTCGGTATCACGACCTGAGCCAAAGGCAGATGCTCAACTGACTGAGCCACCCAGGTGCCTAAGGGACTGCCTTTTAAAGCTCTTTGATACAGGAAATGCTCCTGGCCTTTCAGAGCTCCATGAGTTCAACACCTAAGGTATGGAAGTGGTCTACTTCCCCCAAACACGATGTTTCTAATCCAGCCTCTAGATCAAGGAGTTATATGGACCTTTAAGGTTCATTACACATCCTGTGTAAAGGATTGCTAATGCAGTGGAAGAGAACCCTGAGAGAGAGAACATCATGAAAGTCTGGGAGGATTACACCATTGAAGATGCCATCATTGTTATAGGAAAAGTCATGAAAGCCATCAATCCTGAAACATTAAATTCCTGCTGAAGGAAACCGTGTCCACATGTTGTGCATGACTTCATAGGATTTATGACAGAGTCAGTCAAAGAAATCGTGAAAAAGTGTGAATATATCAAAAAAGGTGAGGTGTGAAGGAATTCAACATATGGATCCTAGAGAAATTCAAGAATTAATAGGTACCACACCAGGGGAATTAACAGAAGATGATCTAAGGGAGATGAGTGCTTCTGAACCAATGCTGGATGATGAGGAAGATGTAAAAGAAGTAACGCTAGAAAATGAACTGATATTAGACAGTCTGACAGGAGGGTTCCGATTATTCAAGACTGTTTTTGACTTCTTTTATCATATGGACTTTTCTAGAATATGGGCACTGAAAACTAGGGTAAATGGTGAAAGAAGGATTGTTACCATATAAAAATAATTTTAGAGAAATGGAAAAGCCAAAAAGTCAGACAGAAATTATGATGTATTTTGCTAAAGTCACCCTGAGTGTACTTGCCTCTCTTGCCTCCTTGTCCACATCCTCCATCTCTGCCCCTGGGCCAGGAAGACCAATCTCTCCACCTCTTCCTCAGGCTACTCAATGTGAAAACAATGAGGATAAAAATCTTTATGATGATCCACTTCTACTTAATGAACAGCAAATAATCGTCACACTACAGTTAATAAACTCATCTGTGGTGTACGTGTATGCGTGAATTTGTGTGAAAATCTAGTAACTGTACAGCAAAAACTGCATGAGACATTTTTCCTCATTAACATCACCTAAGTATTCATCATGTGGAACACTGTGTGCAAGACTTGTATGGAAGTGGATAGCCTCTTCTTTCATAAGTATAGGAGGAGTGATATTTAATATGAAATTAACAATGTATTAGTTTTCTTACTTTTAATAACTGTGCTTTCAGTATATGTGCTGCCGAAGCGAGCACAATAACTGTGCTTTCAAAGAGTTATATTACCATACAGTATGCTCCTCTCTCTCATTAGTAGAGAGACTGCTTGATTAGCTTATGAGCACAGGTAAGTAGTTTTTTTACAAAGTGTAACAAAGTTTCCAAAACCATATTATGAATATGACTATAATGCTATATGTCATAACAATTTTATAATGATTCATTCATTAGCATATCAGTGAGGCTACAGAGAAGTAATCATATCGATTACACTAGGATACCATAAAGCAATCATATTGCTGCTTCTTCATTATCAATGCGTGAATTGTTATACCTGTAAATAAATATGCATTTTTTTCATGTTTTCTTTTCATTTTTGATGTCTAGTGTTAATAGTATATATAACATCTACAATGTTTTGTATCATATAGACAATTTTCATGTAGGTCCTGATAGATGGTTCAACTTGTAAACAAATAACATAAAGTATCAATAAATACAATAGAGTACTGTAAATGTATTTTCTCTTATTTATGATTTTCTTAACATTTTCTTTTTTCTAGCTTACTTTATTGTAAGAATATAATATATACATTTAACATACAAAATATGTGTTAGCCCTCTGTTTATGTAAAGCTTCTTCTGGTCAACAATAAGCTATTAGAGTAGTTAAATTTGGGGGGAGTCAAAGGTTTTATGTATTTTTTTAAGATTTTATTCATTTATTCATGAAAGACACAGAGAAAGGCAGAGACACAGGCAGAGGGAGGAGAAGCAGGCTCCATGCAGAAGCTCAATGCGGGACTCGATTCCAGAACTCTGGGATCACATCTCCAACCGAAGGCAGATGCTCAACCACTGAGCCACCCAGGCATCCCTTATGTGGATTTTTGACTGTGCATGAGGTCAGTGCCTCTAACCCCCATGGTGTTCAAGGGGCAACTGTAGTTACTCTGAGCTAACTCTTGCAAGATCCTAATAGGTTTGGATTGATAAGCATCAAAGAAGTTACTGATTATAAAGACTAACATCCTTCTAAAATTAATGTTTGTCCAATAAGGTTATCCCATATGGTTTCCTTCCTTTTTCATTGGTTTTTTAAATGTTGGGAATTCCTATCTTCATGACTTGAGACATGATGAGTTTACAAAGCTTTCTTTCTCACAAATTGTTTCATGAAACCTCAGGGAAATGCAGGGAGTCAAGCCCTAGTTATCATTCCTTTTCTGTCACGTGAGGACACTGAGACCAAAACACCCATACAATTCCTGAAGGTATCAGAACTAGTAAACAAGAGAGCTGGAACCAGAACCTAGAACTCTAGTGTTGCTAGTATTGTTCCATTGTGCTCCCTTCTCCACCTTACACTGTTTATTAAGAATCACACATTTACATAAGGAAGACTGATGAACAGCAATGGTCATTTGAAGCTGAGGTCTCAGAGTTGGATGATAGGGCTGTAACAATTCTTACCTTATCCTGAGATTGATCCTAAGGATTTAAATCATGGCTGAACATATGACTGGGGTACAAGAAGAAGGATGTCAAGGATGGAGGCAAGGCCCAGCCTGACTTTGGGCTGTGCTAGTGGCACTTGGTGTTATGAAGCATTTACAAAGTAACTCAAATATTTTTAAGATGGTAAAATCTTTCCATTCAATTGTCAGACAATATTTGAGACAAGTCATTCCTGATTATGTTTATGCAAATATTCCAAAGACACACTATAAACACATATAAGTTAGACTAAATTCTTCATAAAATAGAATTGGTTCAATTGTTTATAATGGGTTTTCTTTTGGACTGCTTGGTCACATGTATGTGGTTTAATCACAGCTATCATTTTTCAATTATTTTGAGTGTCAAAAAGATAAAGGATTGCACCTTTCTAAGGTTTATATTATAAGCCACACTCAATAAAAATTGGATTTCTGTATCAGTTAGGATTAAGTTTTCAGAAAATCCAAAATAACAATGGTTAAAGAAAATTAACGTTTATTTTTTCTCACACAAAGAGGCCAGGAGAATGTTAGTTCAAAAATGATAAAGTGATTTCATAGTGTCAGGGGCTCATACTCCTATCCTGTTATTACACTATGCATGGATTCTATTTCCAAATTCATTTCATGGTCCAACATGGCTATTAGAGCTCCAACAATTATATCTGCTATCCAGGCAGTAGGAAGGAAAGGGGGACACAAAGAAGGGGATGTTCTCCTTTCTACTTCTGCTTACATCTCATTGGCTAGAACCCAATAATACAGTTACATCTGGCTGGAAGGAAGGCTGAGAAATGCATTATTTTAGTTAGCCATAGTGTTTCTCGGCTGAAAAAATTGGATTATTTTCACAAAGGAAAAAAGATATAGGTAATATTTGGAGGCAATTAAGAGTCTCTGCTACAATTTGCTTCTTGAACATATTCCCACATCTTATTCCCTATGCATCCCCCTCTCCTCACCCTCTTTTGCACACACACACTTAAAAAAAGACCTTAACTGCTAGAAAGCCAGGGCCTTACAGAGCAGAAAAGATGACTGTGATTGAATCTGAGTCAAACTAGGTATTTTGTTCCTATGATTATTTTACCTTATTATCTATATCACTTATGTCATCATTGATAAAATGTATTGGGTACTTAGACTGTATAGGGGGAAATACCAAAGGTGTTAAAAAATATAGGATTCCCACTTTCTAATCTTGACTTTATCATTTTGGGGAGATAAGATTTCCATAGAAAGATGCTGTGTCAAGAACTGTGAAGAGTCTGAGATTTTACCCTACTTGTAAGCTAACAAGCTAGACTGCCTCAGTGTCATGGCATAAGACTCCTGAGTAAGAGCTAAAGGACTTTATTATAGCAATAATCAGAGCACTAACCTTTACTTATGCAAGTTCTCCAGGCCCCACTTGCCATAGGAAGACACAAATGGCCACATGACAACTACACTTGCAGTGGACTGCATTACAGGAGAGGAACCCTGAGCTTAAGGAATCGGAGTCTTTTATAATGGGCAGTAAGCATGCCTGCCCTTTTCTCCAGAGGAAGCACTGCCTCTATATTTCAAGGCTATTTGCCCTACAAACATCCTGTAAACACAGTCCATCCAGAACAAAATTGGTGTCTGTGTTCACAAGACATTCAGAAATACAAGAGACCCGTGGAGAATCATCTCTTAACAGATATGAGGGAGAGCATACCAAGTGCCACCCAACTACCAGAAATGCTAAATATTACTGGTGTGCCCCTTATGAATGAGAAGCGAGTAGTAGGGGCTGAGAAATCTGTGGTAGCAGCTGAACTTTGAAAGGAAGGGAGACCCTGGACCAAGAGAGAAGAGAGAGCTTCTACATATGCATTCAGTTCTGGAGACAGCAATGTGATGATGTGTTTGCAACCTACAAAAGACCAGCTTGGTTGAAGGGGAAGTTTATTTAGGAAACCTGTGGGAGGTTGGAACTTGTCTCTGGAGGGCCTGAATGCCCAAAAACCTTCTCTACAGTAATGAGGAAGGACAGTAACACTGCTAACCAGCCACATAGCATAGGATGGGCCAGAGTGGAGGCAATGAGAAACAAGGCAGACTACTAGGAGATTATTATAATGGCTTAGGCATGAAATACTGAACACTTGAATGTTTGCCACCTGGTAGGAGAACACACTGAAACAGGTTATATGTACAAAAAAATACATATTTAATTCTATTTCCTTTACTGTAGAGCATCAAGGCAAATTTTCCAGGTAACTTTGTATGTATAAGGATTGATTTATAATATCATTCATAAATCTATTACTTTGAGTGGCACTTTCATACACTTTCTCATTCAAGAGGGTATCAGTCAACTGAGCTTGGCACACAGGTTTTGGGATCAGACCATTCCCTGGTGTCAGGCGTCAGGCCTAAAGGAGTTCAGGGGATCCTTCCTGGCCAGCATAAGGGAGAGCTCCAGTGTGGGGACAGACTGATAGAAGTGACATCTGTTATACATGGGTGACTAGTTATAATATCAGCCCTCTAAGTGAGAAAACTAGTGTAAAGGACATGTTCTCCCAAAATTGAGGGCACCTACAAGTAAATGTCTTGAACTACAGGGCCCCTTGATAAAATAAGTGCTAAACATCCAAATCATTAATGCTTGTGTTGGAGATTGAACTTCTATATGTACTGTACTGGTTTCTTATTATTCTTATGTAATAGTCTTGGCTTCTTGAACATGTTGCAAGAAACATGAGCAAGTCTCACACCTGCCTCGCTGCAGATGAATGAAGTGCCACCTTAAATGTTCCCTGGGCTCACATCATCCTCTGGGGGCCTCCCACAACCCTGGGTCCTCAGCTGTTCTGTAGTAGGCCACTAGAACATCAGTAAAGTCTTTGGCAGACCACCCTGCAAGCAAACTCCTAAATATTTTTAACAGAGCCCAAGGCTGACTGGAGTCAAACTTTATATATTAAAAGCATATTAAAAACACAGCATTTCCAATAATTTATTATGCACATGCTCATAAACATATTACACTTGTCACAGAACATATACTTGTTGTAGGCCTTCCAAAGGGGAATAAATAACACTTACCTAATGAGAAGGCAGATGTCAAGTGCACCAAGGTTCCAACCATGAAGTAGTATCATGATTGGCAATCTTTTAATAGGAAATCCCCTGACCATTGGCCACCTGTGGTGTGTGGACCACCAGTTGGGAACCACTGAACTTGGCAAAGGAGCAATGATCCCTATGGCCTTACTCAGACCCATCATTAAACTGTTCCCTGAAAGTGAGCTTGGAAGTTTTCACAGCCAGTGACCAATGTAAGCCTTTGAAGTGAACTGGAGTGCATGTGTTGAGGGCTCATGTGAAGAAAAGCAATCTGTCATAAGAGAAAAAAGCCATCATAGTGCCAAATTATTGATGGAAAATTATCAAACCCATTGCACTGTGTCTGACTGTGGATACTACACTTGGGGAGGAATATGAGCCAAAAAGTGTGATAAATAACAGGAACTACACAAGACCATACCACATTATGAATAATCAAAGAAACAGGATACATGTGGATAGAAGAAGACTTGAGAGGACATACTAACTCAAATACTCAAATAGTCCTCAAATACTCTGAAGGTTGTCAAGAAGAAGGTTCTCCCAGGGGCACAGGAGGTAGACACCAGTGATTAAGGGGGAAGACCATGAAAACATATTTAAGCTTAAAAAAACGGGAGATAGGGATCCCTGGCTGGCTCAGCAGTTTAGCACCTGCCTTTGGCCCAGGGTGTGATTCTGGAGTCACAGGATTGAGTCCCACATCAGGCTCCCTGCATGGAGCTGCTTCTCCCTCTGTCTGTGTTTCTGCCTCTCTCTCTCTGTCTGTCTCATGAATAAATAAATGAAACCTTTTTTAAAAATGGGAGATAAGAGGGGAGTACTTTCTGATAGAGCTCTTCAAAAATAGACTGGATGGTTTGGGAGATATTGAGTCCTCTATCATTTGAAACATTTAAGTTTTGACTGAGCAATCATACTGGAAGAATATTGCAGAGACTCAAGTGTCTGATCATTGGACAAAGTGACTTTAGGTCATTTTCACACCCCAGGACTTTGTGACTCTATGTAGAGGGAACTTGAATCTGAAGTATTCTTGTGAAAACTTCACAACTTTGGCTCACAATATATGCTGAATTTAAATCTGTATGGTAATGAAATTCACATGAATGAATAGGAAACATCTGAAAGTATATGTTTACATTCAGTTGTAGATAATTATGTGAGCTGATTTGATTTTGATGAATCTGATGGTCTGATTTGGTCTCAAAAAATTATACCACATTTTCAGTTTTCTCCTGGGAAGCTACCTTTTCCAGTTGCAGGGTTTTATTTGGTTGTCTGCCATCACCTAGAACACATATGTGTGCACACATATACATAAAAATAATTGTTCTGATTAACACTTTGTGTAATTTCATTATATTAAAAAACAAGCTTCTGTGTTTGTTAATATCTACCCATTTGTAAATTCTTATTGAAAACTACAGAGATCACGGGTGGAAACACTGTATTTCCAGCATTCGGACCTCAATCGGTTGTGTATTGAATAGCTATGAATATGTACAAAGTTAGGTAGAAGTTAGAGAAATTAATTATAAAGATTAAGGGAAAAGTCACAAGAGTAGGAAAGATTGCACTGCCCCAAAGACAAGTGAAAGATTTGTGTTTAGGGTCCTGGAAGATCAGTTCCCTTCCATGTGCTTCATCAGTGTGGAGGCAAGGGGCGGAGCAGGTATCAGAGTCCCTGTCTCCCAGAGACTCTCAGCCTCAAGTTTCTTAGCCCAGATGTTGGTCCTGCTTGCTTGCTTTCCAGTGAACAGTTAACCCTGCATCTCAGACGAGCTGTAAAGGGGGCTCAGGGAGTCTCTTTTCTCCATCTCTGCAACAGAGGCCAGGGAGGCAGAAAGGAGAACTAGGGGCATTTATTTCCATCTTACCAAAATGAGCATTAAATGTGGTGAAGGTCAGGATAGCCTGAGCTCTGCTATTACCTGTGTTTCTTAGAAAAGCCTCTTGCAAAGGTAGGGGTAGAGGGCAGAGAGGGCTCACCAGTAAGCCCAGGTCATGGGTGGTATACCAGCAGAGGAATAAAGATGAGAACTCTTATAGAAAAATGGAACAAATTCTGAAGACAGACATGCAAGTGCTGTTTTTTTTTAGGATGCTGATAATGACACTTAAAAAGAGTTCTAGTTTTTCAGAAGACTCAGGGGAGTGAGGCAATTCCTCTTGTTTCTTGGTTGTTATAAGAAGAAACACACACACACACACAAATATATATATATTAATTTTGAGTTGAGTTTGTCTCTGTTTTTCACAGAGAGACAAAAGACTGGGTAACCATCCTTACTCATTAAAGCCATAATGATCCTTGGGGCCTGTCCTGTAGACAATCCCCCCACCCACCTCCCAGTGCGGTGTCTGTTCTCCCAGTGGGGGCCAGCATGCCTTTCACATGGGACTCTGACATCACCTTGACACCTGTTACTCAATATTCTTTCATTCCTCCACTTTTAACCCAGGTTTTATCTGTGAGACCTTGCCATTTGTAGTATTACAGGCATATGTGCATGCTCAAAAAGTAACCATCATCTTATAGTAACTAAGGAGTGTATGATAGTTGTCCCTCCACTACCTGGAGTGTTTGATTCACAGGTTCTGCTCATGCTGTACTTGTGTCCCATTGGCCATCAACAGAGGAATGGTTTGGCAAAATGTATACACGTACTTTGGGATATTATTCAGTCTTAAAAAGGAATAAAACTCAGGGATCCCTGGGTGGCGCAGCGGTTTGGCGCCTGCCTTTGGCCCAGGGCGCGATCCTGGAGACCTGGGATCGAATCCCACATCGGGCATCCCGGTGCATGGAGCCTGCTTCTCCCTCTGCCTATGTCTCTGCCTCTCTTTCTCTCTCTCTCTATCATAAATAAATGAAAATTGAAAAAAAAAATTAAAAAAAAAAAAGGAATAAAACTCAGATTCATGCTACAACATAGGTGAACCTTGACAACATGCTAAGTGAAATATGCCAGAGACAAAAGAAAAGTATTGTACAAGTCCATTTATATGACACACCTAAATAGTGAAATTCATAGAGACAGAAAGTACAATAGTGGTTACCAGGGGTTGAAGGGAGAAGAGAATGGGCAATTATTGTTTAATGGGTATAGGTCTTCAGTTTGGGAAGGAGAAAATGTTCCGGAGATAGATGGTGATTATGATTGTACAACAATGTGGATAAACTTAATATCACTGAACAGTACACTCAAGAACATGGAAATGGTAAATGTTATGCAATGTATGTTTTGCCATAGTTCATATGTGGTGTGTGTGTGTGTGTGTGTGTGCATTATCAATGTACACAATGAATGTCCTGACCTTACCTTTTTGTGTGGGAGGCAAATGGTCTGTTTTCCCATATGTGAAAGGAGTGTCATTTTTTCCTCTCAAGTCTGCTTTTGAACAGGGAAGAAAATTAGCAATGGGGGAAACTTGTCACTAGCTTAGGGCCAGGCTCACTTCTTATTGGTTTAAACAACATTTATGGATGAAATGACCAATTGGAAGATAAAAAATAAAAAGTGGGAGAGACAGGCTAAAAAAAGAAGAGGAAGGAAAAGACGGAGGAGAAAAATCTTGTGAAACTTCAGAGTGCTTATACTTGCGGTCGAATGGAACAACTTTCTTTTTTATTTGGTATATAAACTTGTCCTAAGCAATGTACTCAAAGGAAAAATTCCCAAGCAGCAGTGTGGGTTTGGAGTCATTTGTCAAGTTAATCATGATATATTTTCTTGCCGTGAATAGCGTCAGCTGGAATATGTTACATTCCATCCTAGTATAGGAATCCAAGTGAATAATTCCCAACAAACAATTGCTCAGTCTACAGAGAATGAAAACCTCCAAGTCCTTTCATTAGCGTTGACCACATTTTCCATGATCTTTCAGGTGGGGAGATACAGTGAAATGGGAAAATGAGAACTGGAACCTTATACAGAGTTTTGGAACCAACACAGTTTGGTGTTAGAAGAGACCAAGATTCCAGTCAGAAGGCAGTCCTGGGTTTGGTACAAGATATTCACTTAGGAAGAATGGAAAACATAGTAATTGAGGCCTGATAAATATTTGACACAAAATTTAAGAGTCCAAATGTTTAATTCAGTCTCCTTTTCAAGTACTTAAAACAAGTAGATGGTCTTATAATGAAATTTTAGCCCACAGCCATGTAATATTTGACAAAGTAATGGAATTAATACCCCAAACTGCCAAAATATATAGTTAATTATTCAGCTGAAAATCAATTTGAAGACTCCAATAGATTTAAAATGTAAGACTTTATAATTCTGAAATGCTATGTTCATTTACTTTATTTGAAGAAAAATATGCCAATATTCCATTTGACTCACAAAACTTGATACAGCTACCTTACCCATGAATATCCACAGGAAAAGAAAATAAACTTGGCTATAAATTAGTTTCCCTAGTTTCTGAATGTTCAGTTATGAGTTCTTCTCCCCCTCTTCCAAATTTGGGCCTAACATTACTATAACAGGGGACATGGTCTCTATATATGAAAAGTAGGAAGCTGCAAGTTTTCCAAATCATTTGGACTAACAAAACATTTCTCATGGAATATACAATGAATTAAAGCAATATTTTTAAAGGAAATGTATTTTTCTTAATTATAATTTATCAAGTTAATTTCCTCTATTCTCCCTTGTTTGAATGTTAGTTAATACTGACAAAAATATTTTCCTATGGTACTAAAAATCTTTTTTTAAAAATCTAGGTTTTTTTTTTTTTTGGCATTGATCTAGAATCTAGACATCTTCTATAGTATGTAAAGAGAGTCACCAGAGTTTAACCTAAGCTACTATTTGATGCACTATATTAAAAGTGAACAAACCCACCCACAAGAAAGCAAGCACATATACAAAGCAGTTGATTCTTGACATGCTGTTGCCATTTGGGTTCAGGTAAATGTGGGAAGAGTGGAAAAGACTGCATTTGTTGACAAAAATTGCTGGTCACCCACAGCCAGAGTTTTTGCCTTGGATTGTTTTGGAAGAACTTTCCCAATAATTTAGGAAATCGGACATTTGTCTGTGATTCTTATAGCCTCTCATCTGGGGCTGACGGCATTAAAACACTAATGTTGAAATGGTCCTCTGAGGTTTAGTATCTCGAGGCTGAGTTAATCTGCTCCGAGTTTCATTTCACCTGAACTCTAAAAGCTACATGGTTCTTATATTCCACTGATGTTGAGCTGCTCTGAGTCAGCCAAACCAGCAGGCTTTAGGAGTTGGTAGAGGAAAACATTTTGAAAGAACTTAACAAAACATGCTTTTTAATTATAAGAGAGTGGGAAGTGAGGAGATTTTTCCCTAAGTAATTGAACCCAAATGGAAACAAGGCTTTGCAAAAATGGAATTATTGAAAAATATCAGTTACAATGATGTCTAGGTATTAAGTCAAACAGTGGCTTCCTACATGTATTTAGTCCACATAGGTCTACAAAATTCATCCATTTATCCATCCACTGATGAAGACTTATATTGGATGTTTACTGTGTGCCAAGCACATGGCTGAGTACTAGACCACACTGGATGTGTAAGGGAAATGAACAAAAAGTGTCCCCTGGCTCTGCTAGGAGTGCCATTCTCAGAGTCAGTTCCAACCAGACAGACAACTGCCTGTATGTCATCTAGTCTCTACCACAGACATATTTTCTCCCAATCCAGGAGAAGGAGATTGTGATTCAGAAATTCTTTGAAGTTTAATCTCCCCTTTTGCAATTGACAGGCATCAGAAAGAAAGCTTGACAATGGACACTAATGCACACTAAGGCACACTAATAACCAAAGAATGGCTTGTAAGTGAACTCATCCATATTTTGAAAGCCCATGAGAAAAAGAAACGTTTTGGGGCACCTGGGTGGCTCGATCTGTTGAGCTTCTACCTTCAGCTCAGGTTGTGATCTCGGCGTCCTGGGATCTAGTCCCACATCCGGCTCTCTGCTCAGTGGGGAGTCTGCTTCTTATCTCCCTCTGCCTCTCCTGGCTATTCTCTCTCTCTCTCTCTCTCTCTCTCTCTCTCTCTCAAATAAAACAAAAAGAAAATCTTAAGAAAAAGAAATGTTTTGCCACTATAGACTCAGTGCACAGTGACATCACAGTTCAAGAACCAATTCCAACAAAGATTATCCACCCAGGGACTAAACCTGATGCATGTTTGTATTTTTAGCACTGTGTTTTGCTCAGAGTAGGTGCTCGAAAAATCTTGTTTCATCTAAAGTGAAGGTAGTAGAAGAACAAGTAGAGGCTCAGAAGCATCCCCAGTACAATGATCCATGTAACTTAATGTTGCCACTGTGTAAAAACAAAGACTGCCCTGAGGTATTTTCATTTCATTTATTTTGGAAGTCACTCAAGGCAGAGTTCAGAATTGGATATTATCTTGGATACTGGTGATGGGCCATGAAAAACAAATTAGGTCCTTTAAATAGTAAGTATAGCAAAACTCAGGAGTAGGGACGCCTGGGTGGCTCAGTGGTTGAGCAACTGCCCTCAGCTCACGGTGTGATCCCGGGTCCGGGGATCAAGTCCCACATCGGGCTCCCTGCGAAGAGCCTGCTTCTCTCTCTGTCTGTCTCTGCCTCTCTCTCTGTGTCTCTCATGAATAAATAAACACAATCTTAAAAAAAGAAACCTCAGGAATAATCCAGACAAAAAATGGCAAAGCAAATTTTTAAATAAATTTTTCTGTAATCTATTGAATGTTTTTAGAACTCAGACAATATAATAGACTCAGAACTTCGTCATAAAAATAAAACTGCCAAAATAATGATATGAAATAATGTAGGATACTTTATTTTTATGAATTTGTTTTTCAAAAGAAAATAGAGACTCAGCCAATTTATCCCTCAGTGACCTTCCAACTGTGTGAAGCATTAAAATAATATATGCTATTTAAAAATTATTAGGGATCCATTAAATTGGCAAGATCTCAGATTTCATGTGTTGAGGGTTTTGCTTTGGTGGGAAGCAAATGCTATAAACTCCCTATTGGAATGAGATATTTTTGGAAGTGAGCAGCAGTTTTCTTCTTGCTGGAGGGAAAATGCTGAATAAATAAGAATGAATAGTTGATTTTCATCTGTTGAATTCTTCTCCCAGCATTAGATAGCGGCGAAGCAACCTGCAGGAAGGAAGAAGAAACCACCCACCCATTGTGGATTCTCTTTTTAAGAGGATTTATATCCACGAAGGGGAAGAATTGTTCTCCAGCCCCTTCCAAGTTGATAGCTGCATCAATGGAGCCTTGTTACTGCTGGTTTTAGTGTCTACACAGGCTACTGATCCCATTAGAGTCATATAATGTCACATATTGCTGTTCTGTTGCTACCTAGGCTCTGTGCATGTGTACACATCTCTTCAGTAAATGAATGATAACCTTTCTGGGGTCTTACCCTCTGTTGGGAGGCTGAGCATCTGACCTAGCCCAGGTGGAGAACTCAGAGTTAGGAACAAGGAATAGTTCGTTATTAGTGATCTGCCCCTCCCTATATCTTTTCCCCCCCTCTTCTCTCTCTCTCTCTTTTTTTCACTTATCATTGGTAAGCACCACAATATATGTCTATCAGGTGGTATAAGCTATTATGGAAACAGAAGATGAGATTTTAAATTGGTATGGAAACTTACATTGGGCATCTCATAAGCATTCCACCATGCAAGTCATAAAGGACACGCAAGATGAACAAGGCATGATCCTTTCCTCTTGGAGTTTATAGTTGAAATGACTGAGATCAGGTCACAAGTGACTTGGTGTTTTCATCATATTGATTTGTCCAATAGTCTCTGGTGGCTGAGAAGTGATCATAAAGATTATAGGGGAAAAAACACCCTTCTGCCAAAGCAAATTAAATAACGAGGCCCGGGATCCCTGGGTGGCACAGCGGTTTAGCACCTGCCTTTGGCCCAGGGCGTGATCCTGGAGACCCGGGATCGAATCCCATGTCGGACTCCCAGTTCATGGAGCCTGCTTCTCCCTCTGCCTGTGTCTCTGCCCCTCTCTCTCTCTCTCTCTCTCTGTGTGTGACTATCATAAATAAATAAATAAATAAATAAATAAATAAATAAATAAATAAATATATAACGAAGCCCTAATTGGATCCCTTACCATCTTCTGGTTTAAATGCACTTCATATGAACATCTGCCTACTTAGGTGAGCTTTTGTTTTATGCAATACTAAAGAAGCCATATGATTTTTTTCTTTATTTCTTTTTATTTTTCTTCTTTATTTCTTTTTACACAGTTCAATGAAACTATCTATATTGAGTGCCTTGATTTGTTATTTTTTAGCACTGTGAGAACTTTCAGAAACAGTCATGCTAACTAAAAGCAGTGGAATATGAGTTTTACTTAATAGTTTTTAAAAGTTAGATATGTTCGTAGTTTAGCACCCAAAGGCAAATAAAATGAACAAATCTTATGAAATATCAGTGGACTCTAGGAAATAAGATATTTTTTAAAACCCTCTGTGAGTAATAGCCTTTAAATACATTTTCCCCCAAACATCAAAGGGTAAGAATTAAGAAGAAATAAGAAAAATCTTATTCTTTTTAACCTTTGAAGGTTAAGCATTTATGAAGAAATAAAAGCTGAAAACATTATCTATTTTTTGAACATTAAAAGAAGCATAGCAACTGGGCCTGTGTGATGAAATGATATTGGCTATGCACAAAGAGTTTTTGAAGTCCATTATTCCTGGATACTGAGCTTAGAGATGCAGTATAGACTGAGTCAGAAAGAAGAAATCACCTGATAGATTTATGCGAATAAATGTCAAGTCTATTTGAAGGCAAAGAATTAAAGTTACCCTGTATAATGGCAAACGCAAAGTAGTTTCTTAATAAATGCGGAGTGCATTTGGAAGAAAACAATGCATTTTTGGCTTAGAGTACTAACAAAGTCTTCTAGAATCTTCGTAGCTTCTTCATTGTGGTTAAACCTATGCAGGGCTTCACACCTGAACTGCACTCTGGGTAAGAATCCCCCCATCTCTAGGGCAGCTCAGTACAGAAATTGGAACAGTCTCCATCTTAAGCTTCTATCAACGCTGCCCCCAACACACACACACACACACACACACACACACACACACACACACTTTTATACTCAAATGAGTATTTAATTCTATTTTTTAAAAAAATCAAAATTCTAAAATTACCATTTCAGAGTAAAAACCAAAACAACCAACCAAGTAAACCAGTTTATGCAGTGAGTTGCCTCATCAAAATAGTGAAGCCCTAAACCACCAGAGAACACTAACTCCTGAAGAAGGGAGAGAAGATGGGAAATGAGTTCTGAAAGTAGAATCACACTGACCTCTTACCACCTCTGCTTCTTCCTTTTCTTACCCTGTTGCTCCCTTGACTGGGGCACAAAGCTTTCAGCTGTTATTTGGTTATTTATCATGGAAGCCATCATTTCTCATGGGAGAATCTTTCTTTTCAAAAGGAAAATAAAGAAGAATAAAATTCAGTGTCTAACACATGGCTATGGAGTAATTAATAATATGCAAGATGTGTTCACATATATTTTACCTTTCTCATGTATGATTTCCTTCACCGGTTGCATCTCTGGCACATTAACTTTAGAAGTTTTTTTCTTAAGATTATATTTATTTCTTCATGAGAGACACAGAAAGAGAGGCAGAAACACAGGCAGAGGGAGAAGTAGGCTCCTCGCAGGGAGCCAGAAGTGGACCTGATCCCAGGACCCCAGGATCATGCCCTGGGCCAAAGGCAGATGCTCAATCACTGAGCCACCCAGGGACACCTAGAAGTATTATTTTTATGGGAACCTTTGTGATACTTGGTGGCTGAACTTCAGAAAATTAGATTCCCTTTAGCTGTTTTATTTTATATAAATATGTATCTTATATACATACAAAGAGATTTAGTATAAGGAACTGGCCCACATGATTGTGGAGGCTGAGAAGTCTCAAGATCTGTATTCGGCAAGCTGAGGATCCAGGAGAACTGATGGTGTAGTTCTAGTGGGACTCAGGGGTGGAAAACCAGGAAAGCTGATAGTATATAGTTCTAGAATGAAAACTGCAAGCTTGAGGGATGACTGGATGGCTCAGCTCAGTAGTTGAGCATCTGCCTTTGGCTCAGGGCATGATTCTGGGATCCATGATCAAGTCCCACATTGGGCTCTCTTGCAAGGAACCTGATTTTCCTCTGACTATGTCTCTGCCTCTCTCTCTGTCTCTCATAAAAAGAAAAGAAAGAAAAGAAAGAAAAGAAAAGAAAAGAAAAGAAAAGAAAAGAGAGAGAGAGAAAGAAAGAAAGAAAGAAAGAAAGAAAGAAAGAAAGAAAGAAAGAAAGAAAAGAAAGAAAGAAAACTTCAGGCTTAAGATCCAACAAGAGCCGATGTTTCCGTCTGAGTCCAAAGGCAGGAGAAAATTGGCTTCCCAGCTCAAAGGTGGTCAGGCAAGGAAGACTTGCCTCTCACTCCTGGGATTGGGCTTTTTATTCTATTGTTCATCGGTTGATAAGATGAGGCCACATGCATTAGGGGGGCAATTTGCCTTACTCAGTCTATTGAATAAAATGTGAATCTCACCCACAAACACCCTCATAAATACACCCAGAATAACATTGGACCGAGTGTCCGGGCTCCTTGTGGCCCATTCAGGTTGACACAGAACATTAACCACCACACCAGGAGAGATTCAATTATCTGATTAAATGATGACTGATCAATTTACATGTATAGAATTATGCTTTTATCATAAGTTCAAGTATTTGATTATAGAACGTTTGGAGACTTGAGGGCGCTTGGTGGCTCAGTCGATTAAGTGTCTGCCTTCAGGTTGGGTCCTGATCCCAGGGACTTGGGATGGGTCCTGGGTCGGGCAACCTGCTCAGTGGGAAGCCTGCTTCTCCCTCCCACCCATTTGTGCTCGCTCTCTCTCTCTCTCTCAAATAAATAATAAAAACAAAATCTTAAAAAAAATGTGGGCACCTGGGTGGCTCAGTGGTTGAGCACCTGCCTTTGGCTCAAGTCATGATCCCAAGGTCCTGGGGTCGAGTCCTGCACTGGGCTCCCTGCAGGGAGCCTGCTTCTCCCTCTGCCTATGTTTCTGCCTCTCTCTCTGTGTCTCTCATGAATAAATATATAAAATCTTAAAAATGCACACACACATTTGGAGACTTGAGTAGCCATTTTAAGGAAAAATCAGCCTTTGCAGGATTATCTGCAAAATTATTGTTTGAACAAAAACTCTTCTAAAAATATTATCCACTATTAAATTAGTTCATTTATTCATCTATCAATCATGAATATGTTCAACAAATTTCCTTTGAGTATCTACTATGTGCCCCACATGGTGTCAGGCAAGGCATTCAGATGCCAAAGGAGAGAAACCTGGTTCCTATTAGCCAGGAACTAAATAAATTAGGGAGTAAAGTAGGTGATTCATTTATTTTCTAAATCAAGATTTAACTGACATATACCATTAGGTTTCAGGTACACAGTATGATAATTTGATATATATATATATATATATATATATAGAGAGAGAGAGAGAGAGAGAGAGAGAGAGAGAGAGAGAGAAGTATTAATGGTGGGATGACCACACAGTCCACTACCGCAGAGCAGTCCCCTTTACATCTGTTGTTGTGTATACTAATTAATAGCTCCCTGTTATTTGCAAAAGTGTCCTAATTTAGGCGATAAATTATGCAGCCACCCAGCTATAGGAGATGTGAAAGAAGTTCCTATGAAATGCAGTAGGAATTCCTGTGAGGGAGAGGCTGAGCTACCTGTTGGAGATCCTGAGACTGATCCTGACAAATGAGGATGGGTGTTTATTGGACAGTGGGAGAAATGGAAAGAAAGCTCTGTGTGTAAGGGGCAAGAGTCAGGGATCAGCAGCGGGTGCAGGACCGCTGTAAATATTTTGACATATCTGGGGCAGTAGGAGCTGGGGGTTGGGAGGAGGTAGTAAGGCTGCAGAAGTTCACAGTAGCTCAATCCTGAAGGCCCCTCTGGGTTGCACTGAGGAGTTTGAACACATCCTGTCAGTGAGGATGACACACTGGCAGGGTCGTGGCAGATAATGGTTTAGGTTACATTTGTGATTTTGAAAAATAAACATGTCTGTTGAAAGTTGACTTTCTGGGGGAAAAAGAAGTTGACAAAGTATTTGCCAGAGTGAACCAACTTTTGAAAACTGAGGTATCAGAATTAATGGCATCATTAACTTCACCCTCACAATTTTAGAGCTTTTTATCAGATGATTTTATCAGACATCACATTCTAGGCATTAGGCTAAACAGGTTACATGCATTGCCTCAGTTAATCCTCACAGCCTTACCTTTTAAGGCAAGTGTTTGATCCCATTCCCCATACATGTAAGCCTTCCCCAGGGGGCTTTGTGAAGAAATGCTCACTCCTTCAGAATATATAAGCGGTCGTTTCTGGTTAGTGCATTTGATAACGTTGAGGAAAATATTTTCATCTTCCCACTGATCTTTCAGAAGCACTAGCAGAATCCAGAGGAATTGGAGCAAACTCTTTTAGTTTCATGGCAGTCTTTCTCAGACAGTTGCCACCTGTCTGTCGTCACCAAGGTCATGATATTCTGAGTATCCTCCATGAATTCATGTGCTTCTTCAGGGGCTATTTATTTTTAAATGTTAGTTGAAACCATGAGTAGGGAATGTCATTTAATAATTCAAGATCCCAGAGGAAAGAGAAGATGGGAAGGAAACTTTCCTGTTTCTGGTGCACTGAATGTTTTCCTGAATTTTTTTTTCTGAGAAAGCTCTAAGTCATACCTTTACAAAGACCTCGACTTCCAGACCACACATGTGATTAAGGCAATGATTTACTCAGCAGCTCACGGCACCAGGGTCTCCTCACCCTGGAAGCTGCAACCGGTATGGACTTGGAACCAGAACATGGACCCAACACCTGGCTCCGGCAGCCCCACACAGGCCAGGTTTGGCCACTACCATTGACAAAATCCAAAGTCAGAGTGGAGTGGTGGTGAAACAACAGAGGAATTTATTTCCATGAGACCAACACTACTAGGAAGATAGTGTACTAGCGCCACAAGGACTCTCCAAAGTGATGAAAATACTTCTAGATTTCTGTGGGACGAAGGTTGGCGAGTCCATGCAGGTGGGCACTAAAGGTCAAATTGCGGTCAATCATGGGGTTGGGCTGCATCAGGGCAGTTCCGACTGCTTGAGGGGATAGTTTTGGTTCACATCACAGGATACTTTGCCCTCAGGGTCTTTTGCCAGAGTTAAGAGATTAGTGGGACAGAAGAACTTTGGGAGCCTGAGTTGGCTCAGTGGTTGAGTGTCTGCCAATGGCTCGAGTCATGATCCCGGTGTCCTGGGATCCATGATCCCGGGCTCTCTGTGAGGAGCCTGCTTCTCCCTCTGCCTATGTCTCTGCTTCTGTGTGTCTCTCATGAATAAATAAATAAAATTTAAAAAAAGGGGGGGGATACCTAGGTGGCTCAGCAGTTTGGCACCTGCCTTCCGCCCAGGGCCCGGGATCCAGTCCCACATCGGGCTCCCTGCATGGAGCCTGCTTCTCCCTCTGCCTGTGTCTCTGCCCCCCTCCTCCATGTTTCTCATGAATAAATAAATAAAATCTTTAAAAAAAAAAAAAAAAGGAAGTACACACTAAGGTGGAAATGAAGGTAGAGTCCTCAGACTTAAGAGAGTAACAGGCATTGGACTACAATTGTTATTGTTCTTGCTGAAGGAGACCTTGGCTGGAAGAGCCAAAGGAGGCAGTGTCCCAAGACTGCACCTTGTACCTACTATTCATTTCAGTAAACTTATTTATGTGCAGTGCTGCCATCTTCAACTTCAAATCCTGAGAGATTGGACAGCCAATTGCTTCCTCTGGTCCAGGTAAAATAAAGAAGCAACAGGCAAGGCGTCACCCAAATATGCAAATTGAAGTCACTGATGATGGAAATTCTCACACAAGTGAACATTTAGCTTGGAATGTTATTACGAAGCCGCAAGAGACTGGATAGCCTTTAGAGAGCTGGAAGCAATGTGAGGATGGCTTTTTCTATCAGGCTGGAGAGTCAGTGTACAAGAAACATAACTTCATGATGCCACTACAATTCTATTTCAAGCCATTGTTCAGCCAACTCAGGAATTTTCTTTGTCACTAGTATCCCATTTGAATTCTGGGGTGCTTTACACAGAGCCAAGGTATTCAAGAGGCTCATCTAGTTACTGGGTTATATGGTAATTCTGTTTAAATTTTGAGGAATTTTTATATTGTTTTCACAGTGGTTGCATCATTTTACCTTCCCACCAGCAATACACAAGGGCTCCAGTTCCTCAGTATTCTTGCCCACCAGTGAGTTTTATAACAGGGGTGCTCTTGGCACTTGGGGTCAGTCCTCCCTTCTTATGCAAGATTGTCCCACTCTTTGTAGAATGGTTAGTGTCCCTGGCTCCATCCACCATTTGCACATAATGGGATAATGTTTCTCAGTTGTGACAAACACCTACCCCCACCCCTCACTACACTTTCAAATGTCCCCTAAGGGGTGGGAAGAAGCTACCCCCTTGAAACCCCTGGTCTATGCCTTGAATGTTTTCTGACGCCATAAGGCCTTGTCTTTGAAAGCTCAAAGTCCTGGAAGAGGCCCTTTTTCTTCTTTGTCTTATTGTCACATCACTTCCTTGATTCAATAAGCAAAGAAAGGCCTAGTTTAATTAGATGGAGGGGACAGGAAGGGGGGTGGGGAGGGATGAGAGAGAGATTAACATTTCAAAATATGAACTCACCACAGAAGGATTTCTCATCTTGTTGACTTTCTTCTCTTGAGTAACTATGAGTTACTCTGTCATTTTTATTTTTTTGTCAGACAAATTTAGATTTTCTAAAAAGGCCTAGACTTGCATACAATGTGTCCTTCAAAAAAGCATATGAACTATATTAACAGAATGAATGCAGTGACGAATATCACTCCTATCCTTAAAGGAAAAACACCCCTCTGTGTCTCTTTGACTCTCACACTCCTCTGCTCTTCCAATTCACTCCCAACCCCAGCTGGGTGGGCTTTCCACACATCGAGTAATGCTGTGATACCAGTAGGGTGTCTTGCAAGGAAGCTCAACTCTGACACGAGCTACCCAGAGGTAGCATCAGATGCCACAGGTTAAGGGCTCAGTCCCACAAGATTGCCCCCACCACCACCACCAGTTGCAAGTCCAGGTTGTCACCTGTGTTCCTGACTGACTGGCTATAAACTGGTGGTGCCCATTACCATCCCCTCCTTGGATTTGATTAATTTGCTAGAGTGGCTCACAGAGCTCAGAGAAAGTCTATTTTCTAGTTTACCGGTTCATTACAAAAGAATATAACTGAGGGACTGCCAGATGAAAGAGATGAGGGACAAAGAAAGTTCCTGAATTAACTGAACAATAGCTAAATGTTCACTTGTGTGAGAATTTCCATCATCAGTGACTTCAATTTGCATATTTGGGTGACGCCTTGCCTGTTGCTTCTTTATTTTACCTGGACCAGAGGAAGCAATTGGCTGTCCAATCTCTCAGAATTTGAAGTTGAAGATGGCAGCACTGCACATAAGTAAGTTTACTGAAATGAACAGTAGGTACAAGGTGCAGTCTTGGGACACTGCCTCCTTTGGCTCTTCCAGCCAAGGTCTCTTTCAGAAAGAACAATGACAATTTTTTTTTAAGATTTTATTTATTCATGAGAGACACACACAGAGAGGCAGAGACATAGACAGAGGGAGAAGCAGGCTCCTCACAGGGAACCTGATGTGGAACTGGATCCTGGGACCGGAATCATGCCCTGAGCCAAAGGCAGATGCTCAACCACTGAGCCATCCAGGCGTCCCATGAACAATGACAATTGTAGTCCAATGCCTGTTACTTTCCTAGCTTATGTCTACACCTATTGCAGCTTCCAGGGTGAGAAGACCCTGCTGCAGTCAGCCACTGAGTAAATAATTGCCCGAAATATGTGTGTGGTCTGGAAGTTGAGCTCTTTGTAAAGGTGTGACTGAGAGCTTTCTCAGAAAAAGGGTAATAAATACTACACCAGAAACAAGAAAGTTTCCTTGCCATCTGCTTTTCCCTCTTGGGTAAGTGCTCTTCTCCTATCATTCCAAATAGATTTCCCCAAGGTGTTCAGGTGCAGGTGGATCAATAGAGCACATACCTACGGACAGCTGCAACACTCTCCCCTTCCAGTCAGCACCGCCAGAAGCAGCCTTCCATGGGAGGTACCTACATTCTATTCTTCCTCTATGGAGGAAGGGAGGTGAGTTGAATGAGTATGATGGAGCTTCTGGCCTGAGATAGCCAGCACGCGGTCTTGCTTTTGTTTTTCTGTAAAAGAATGATGCTAAACCCTAGTGACTGGGTTTGGCTCCCCCAAACACCTGGATTCTAGTACCTGAAAATTTAAGCTAATTAGAAAAATAGAAATCCTACTTACCATATAGCTTTCATCTGCTGAAATCAATTTAATATGGTTATTCCCAGTGTTAATTTCAAGTTCTAAATACAGTCTCACATAATGGGTGGCTCACATAGCATCTCATCTCTCCATTTTACTAATTCTACTGCAGATAAGTGGTCCCTGGGCTACTCAGGCAAATCCTTCTAATCCTGGTCATGTGGTCCTTAAGTAACTAACCTCTTGTTGGAAAAAATACTACTCCTGGTCTTCATCACATTTCTATACTCTACAGAGCCCAGATTTGGGCAATTTCCAGTTTTCTTGTGTCTAGAGACTTCTGCTGGCTGCAAGACTTCTCAATTTTCTCGTTTTCCTCTCATGTCTGCTGTAGAGCTTCTCACAGTTTTACTCTCCCTCTGGCTCACTCTTGCTCTCTCTTCCCCCTTTCATCCTGGGAATTGAAGGTATGTGTTCTGCAGTCTCAGTAACATTGGCTTTTAGTCAGACCACAGTACAAAATAATAAATGAGATTTTAAACAATGTTTGAAGTGGGTGCGAGCCATGTCATATGTTTCAAGACTGATATTCTTGCAGAAGCCATTGTGGAAGATGACGAAAGGCAAATGAATCACAGATGGGGGTGAAACGAAACCAATGAAATAAAGAAAATGAACAGACACAGATTTTAGAAATGGTTTTTTATTCCTAATTAGGCTTGATACCACCATGTTTGGTTTTGAGTATATTTTCACTCCCATCTTCTGACCTTCTGAAAACAGGAAACAAAGAAGTTACTCCAAGGGACCCCCATTTCAATTTCAATATGTGGCACAGTTAGTTCATTATATCACTTAATATGGTTATTAAAGAGTTGAGTAGACCCCATATCTTCCGTCAGTTCACGACTTCTTAGTACAATGGGTGCTGCCGGGAACACATTTTGTTACTCATGGCAATATGACATTCACTTCCATAATACTCTATAGTTCCACTTCTAACCTGGCATGTAGTAATCATAAAATAAGATGAGTGAATAAGAGAACTATAACACATAACTCTGGTAACCCACTAATGCCCAATTTAGTAAGCCAGATATGCATGACTACTATACACAAAAATGGCACCCAAAATGACAAAGATATGAGCAGAGAATTTCATAATTTTAGGTTGAATATAACCAGCTAGGTGAAAACTCTAAAAAACAGTATAATCCTTTATAAAACTAAAAGCACAAGGAGTTGTGTTTAAATAAAAACAAAACCTAACGTTAGGGAACTGAATTTTTCATGGTGCCAAATTCCATGCCACTGATTGACTTGCTTACTGACAAAGGGAAAATGCATCTTACTAGTGAAAAGAACAGTGTTTGCAATCCCATTAACTCAAGGATCAAACTTGTCATCAACAATGGGGCAACCAGACTTAATGTACTGCTGATGTCATACACTGTGAAGTAGATACTCTCTTTTATGGAATATTCTTCAAGATGTATAACCTGGGGGCACCTGGGTGGCTCAGTCGGTTAAGCGTCTACCTTCGGCTCAGGTCATGATCCCAGGGTCCTGGGATTGAGCCCCACATCAGGCTCTTAGGGAGTCTGCTTCTCCCTCTCTTTCCTGCTCATGCTCTCTCTATCTCTGTCTCTCTCCCAAATAAATAAATAAAATCTTTTAAAAAATGTATAACCTGAATCTCATCAAGACTTAAGATCTAAGGGAGAGACAGAAGATAGATGGAGCAAGTTAAAGCACCATGAAAAATGAACCAAAAGTCCAGAATTGGGGTAGTCTGTAAGGCAGTTGGCCTCACCTCTTCAAAAAGTCAAAATAGCATGTGAAAAGGGTAAGTATGTGCTATTCTAGATTTTAAAAGACTGAAGACATAATTGTTGAATAAACTATGCCACTGGATTCTAAACTGGAAAAAAATCTATAAAACTGAGGTTACCATTTAAATATGCCTGGGTATTACACAATACTAGGGAATTAATATTAACTTGTTAAGTGGAGTATGTTAGAATTTGGTTATGCAAAAGGATATGTGGGGCACCTGGGTGGCTCAGTGGTTGAGCAGAGTCTGCCTTTGGCTCAATGCCCATAATTTATAAATAAATGATCTTGTTTGCACATTAACAAAATAATTTAGTTCTCATATTTCTTTTAACCAGCCTACCTGGATGTTTGTATAAATATGTTAATAAAATACTTATATTTTGCTGCATATATTTGACTTGAATTATCCTGATTTGGTAGTCAAATGTGATTTACAAAACTGCTGAAATCCATTGCCTGTAATAATCAGGTCATTATCTATTGGGCATAATGCAAATGGCACTGGACTGGTAGTTGTAAGACATACATGATAGGCACACTTACGTGCTTCTATACTACATACATATCTGACTTTGGGCAAGTCTTCAATCACTTTGGGTTTTAATTTCCTTATTTAAATATGCAATGGTTAGAATAGATGAAAGGCTCTTAGCTTCCCCCACTATGTAAATTAGTGCCTGCCCTTCTGCTGGAGACATGTGGCTCAGCTGACAGCCAGCAACAACCACCGAGTATGTGACTAAGGCAATCTTGAACCATCTAGCTTAAATTAAGCTATACATGACCAAAGCTGCCTGAGTGATTCCAGACAAGACCAGCAGGAGAACCACCCAGATGGACACAGGAAAATAGCCAAATTGCGAACAAGTTAATAATAGCTGTTTCAAGCCACTAAGTGTTGGGATAGTTTGTTACACTGTAATATCCAACTATTTCAAAAATGTATTTAACTCTTATTTAATTCTCAAAGGTTGTAAACTTCTGAATTTGAATGATTTAAAATTTTAGGATTCCTCATCTCTAGCCTCTTCATGAACTATGTCATAAGTAGGATTAAACCTGGCAAATGTTACAAACTATGCTTAAAAGTAAATTCTAGGATTTTTGAACTGAAAAATCAACAGGTCTTTGAGTCTATAATTCAAATACATTTTCTACTCTCCTTTTGAAAAAAAATGTGGAACTGGTCAGGTACTTCTTTCATTTGCTATACTTTCTTCCTTAAAAAAAAAAAACTCCATATTTTTTAAAGATTAAAGCAATTTCATTTGAAAATTCTAATAATATTCTAGTCTGATTTCCAGTGTTTGAACTTATTTAAGACAGCATTTGCTCTTAAGTGCTCTTATTTTTCAATTCCTTCTTCCCAAATTTTGTCCTGCCTTTCTCATTTAAAGAGATGATGGAGTCTGAGGGGGTGGCCATCTTGTATTTTCACCGTTGACATAACCTCAACCTAACACCATCACAGCCCCACACGGATTCCACACTTCTTTGTTTTTGTTTCAAACAGACCCTCTTCATCATCTATAATGTTAGTCTCCTTCTAGATTTAATCTTTCCTACTCTCTTCTCACATATTCTTGACAGAGTTTTCATATCTATGCTTGTTTTTTGAGATCATCTTTCACATTTTACATATACCATTTAAAAATGTATCTGCTCTCAGCAGACAGCTTCCTGCATGAAGACACTAAATCTTTTTGGCCACCTCCTTCTTTTTTCTTTTCTTCTTTTTTTCTCCTCTGTCTAGGACAATTTACCATAGTAGCATCCGAATTTTATTTTGAGGACTCTCCCCGGCTCCTTTTTGGAATCTCAGACTGAGGGGTCAAAGTCAGGCTTTTATAATTTCCTGAGATATTTTAAAACTCCAACTAACCAAATGTGTGTCTGGCAGTGACCACATCCCTCTGGAATTTTCTGATGGCCAGGTGGCCCTCTTCCAGGATTCCTGTCACTTCTGATTTTCCATGCAGGGCCTCCGAGTTGGCCAGAATTAGAAGCAGGGTGTTAATCCTCTTCATCACTTCCTCTCTCTCCCTTCTGAAAGATGAAATTATCATGTGGGTTAGTGAGTCTCAACCTGGCCGCACATTCAAATCACTTGGGAGCACTTCAAAAAGAAATCTGGGGCCCTACCCTGAGAGATTCTACTTTAATTGGAATGGGTGGAGCCTACCTATTGATATATATGTATATATATTTTTTAATTTTGGGATTATTCTAATGTGCTTCCAGGACCAAGAATACTAAGTGAGGCAAATCGTGGATTTATCAGATGTTCTGAGTTTAGAAATTGAACATCTGGCAGATGCCTGGATAGTGGAAGCCCCCATCATTAAGATCCTGGATGCTTCTCTTCTCTAGCCCATTAAGTTTTAAGACAGGCAATCTAGTTCTAGCGTGTCTAAACAGGATAATGACAACCAGAACCATGATATTACTTTCTGATTGTTGATATTAACCTCAACACAGCTCTGACATCTTTAAACAAGATGAAGCTAGACAGCAAAAGGTCCTTTGAAAAGTTCAGAAGACAACTAGGGACATTGGCTTTTCTGAAATTCCAAATGAAGATGAACTATGTTGTCCTTGATTGTTTCCCTTAATTCGTTAAGGGAGTCATTTGACAAAGGAAGTATATTTCAAGTGACAAAATGAAACACAATTTTTTTCTACTTCTTTGGTCAGTTTTCAAGATGCCAATGCTCTGTTAGTCAAAAGGCGATTGAGACGTCAAATACATTAGATTTTTGAAAAATTTCCTCTTACCACACATCACACATGCCACACATGTGGGCTTTCTTAAATCTTAAGTTCTAATTGTTAATTATTATCACCAAGTATGCAAATGCAATTTTCCATGAGGCGATTGTCCTTTCACCATAGACATAGCCTTGTTTCTGGTTAGTGGCAAAGCTGATTTTAGTGTCATTCTCAGAGGTAGGCTAGATGTCAGCCCAACTGGGACACTTAAGAGTGAGCAATAAATCAACACAGAAGCTGCATGATTTGAATGAGCATCTCCTCAAAGGACCCACCAAGGGGCATGGCTGCATCTTGGCCACCATGGCACACACTGGGAGTTGACAAGCGTGACTGTGTAACTTGGTAGGCTGTGCTGGGCACTCTGGGCACGTGCAGTTCAGCCTCCTAGGAGTTAGCGGTGACCATGGGAGAACATGAGAATGCGATTTTCCTGTATGCTTGATCAAGAAATAAAAGGCATAGAGTGCCCTAAAACTCTAATCTGTTCTGAGTTAGCTGCGGGGGACAGTGGGACAGTGGGATCGGGGGACAGTGGAGGTCCAGAGGTATGTTCTATAGCAATCTAAAAACAGATCGACGAAAAAATAAAAAATAAAAAAAATAAAAAATATATAAACAGATCGACGAAGGAAAGGATAAGCCACATTCTCATGTTGAAACACTGCAACTGCTTTCAATTAAGCAGGCCCTTTTGGAATCACGTGCATTTTGTCAATAATTCAGTTCTGCAAATGTTTGGCAATATGGTTTCATCTGACAAACTCTCAATAATGTCTTCTTCCACTTTCTAAAGAAAGCACATGTAGGAGAGGGTGTCAAGTAACGTTAAAGAGGATGTTTCGGAACCGTGGACACTATGAAAACTAGTGTTGGTTCTCTCTCCAACTCTAACTCATGCCATCTTAAGCCAGGATCATAGGAGTCTAAAAACAATGAATGAGAAGATGGTAGAATGAAACAGGATGCTTGCCAAAACGAGACAGAGCTAGTAGCAGAGTGAACACAACTGGTAGAGGATTTCCTAAAATGGGGCGCTTTAACCAAAATGAAGATTTACTTTAATGTCTCTTTCATCTTACTTAGACAACACCTATATGCACACAAATATTTCATCATCTGCACTCAAACATCGATGTTAAAAACAACGTATACTGCAAAAATTGCAGATTCATGCATGAGTGTTTACAGAAGTTTGAAAAATAATCCGGTTACATTTCTGCTCCTACCAAAGTTGTGCAATCTTTCTAAACAACTCTGTTGACTTTCCTGGAGAAAAGAGAAGATTCCCACTGCTTCAAATTAAAGTCCACATATTAGCAGAGGAATTATTGGTTATGACTGATGCAAAACAGATTGGGTATTCTTTCAATTAGAAATAAGTACATTCGTTTTATAAATGGTTTGCCACAGGAAAGCAGGCACGTTCAGACCTCAGGTGTACATTGCGATTGCTTCTCCCACCTCTTTCCTTAGAAATGCAGTGAAAAACTACACCTAATACTTTGAATGTTTTGGTTTGGCAAACAATACAATCTCTTAATTTCATCCTCAACCAGTAGGCTGTTTGGTACAGATCAACCAGGACTGCACAAAGGGCCAGGATCAAAAGAAGACAGTCTATCTCTTCACTTGAGCTGAGTCAGTGTAAATTAAATTAAAATGTCAAACTTGATTTCTATAAAACAGGCTTGAAAAACAATACTGTTTGGTTAAGAAAGAGGTTAATGAGGAAAATGTAATCCCCACTCAAATGCCATTGGAATGCAAAGCCACATTTATTTGCATGTGTGGTATCTGTAAAAGGTCCAAGGAATTTTGTTTTTGGTGTTTCAAATTGTTTATAATGTATTCTCTTTTTATTCCATCTACTAACAATTCCCAGAAATGATGGAAATCAAAAGACGGAAAAATATAAATGCATTTGGCTTCTAAGAAAATTACCAGTTGCAACATCAGCTCTAGCCACAGTTCATAAAGCAGGTGATTATGGGGACAATAAAGAAAAATGTTATTAAATCAGTAAAAAAAAAAAAAATCCCTCAAACCTTGCCAATTCTGTGATAGCGTCTTAAAGTCTGACACTCCAAAACAGTCAGTGCCAAAATTTGCAACAAAATTTCACTAATAATGATGCTCATTTGCAAGCATATAGTTTAGATATTCCACGCTGCAGGACACAAAACACTCTGGATAATTTCTTTGGCCTTGTTATGTTTTATTATAGCATTTACCAAAGTGTCAAATAAAACAAATCCATTATTTTAAAATCAACACTGGAAAGGTCACTGACTTTCAATAGATGAGTTTTTCATCACACTTTCAGATGATTTTCTTACACATTTCAGGGTCAGAAGCTGCTTCATTAAGAACACTGGGTTTCAAAACAAGCCCTCTTCCCTCAGGCTCTGCAGCCGGAACAGAGCACTGTGCTGGGAGCCACAGGCTGTCAATTAACAACAAGCCAGGCCCTTGGAGGAAGGGATGTCTTGGCAGAAAGTCGGTCGTATTAACCTTCAGGCCTTGGTTCTCGTTTACCACGGAGCTGCTTTCCTATCGCAGCTATGCGCTAATAAATTACCTCTATTTAATGTAGGTTAGGATTACCATTATCTAAACTTATTTCAATGCCTTGATCTGTCACTTGAATGCTTCCCCCAGGCTTTCAAATATGCAAGAATAAAAATGAGACAAAAATTAATGTTTTTATCGCCTCTCCTAATATTTCTATTTCTGGCAAATTCTTTTTGCTACATGGAGTGATAAAGTTCTACAGTAACAAAATCCCTTCAGAAACCTCTATTTCCCTTGCCTAAAGTTTTCCGGGGATTGGATCCAGGACCAAAAACCCTTTGGAGTAACCGCTCTGGCCCCTGAGAGGGAGGAGGGGTGATTTGATTGGTGCCTTTGGAAGAAAGACCTGAGCATGCCCAGTCCAGTCCTTTGGGACCAAACTCTGGCCAGGACAAGAGGTGTGATATATTGAGCCTCGAGAATGCCAATTACTTCACAGAAGTAAATTACCTAGTACAGAATTAATATAAAAACATAAGTTTTAGCAACATGTCCACTCTGCATTCCCATTCAGCCCTGCTCCACAGACTTTATTCTGGAGCCCCAGGCTCTATCTGGAGCCACCTGTATGTGTCTGATTCATTGCTGCCATGTGCTTAGAGGGACTAAGGACCAAAGACAGTCATTTCCACTCATCCTTCATTGGCCAGGGCCAGTCTCACGTGACCACAACTGCCAGCCACAGAGTAGGGACATGTGTGCCTCCTGCAGAGAGTGGTACCATGCATTTGTGAACAATGACACAGTTACCAAAGCGATCAGTTCCTTCTGCACAAAAATTAGTTAAATGACCATATCTTGTCTCTGCTCAGGAAGAATTGACGAGTCAAAGAACCAGCTCCTGAATAATATCTGCAGATTGAGGGCCCCAAGGTGGGCTTTAGGCTGCAAGGCCGGGCAGAGGGCACGGCCATACTGTCTGTGCTGCCACAGAAACTTGCATCGTCCACTCGGCTCCCAGATCACACTTGAGTGAAGCAGACTCGCCCAAGAAAATCATCATTCTCAGGCTGGAAACTGAAAACTCATTATCCTCCCTTAATCACTTACAACCTCACCACAGAGTGAGTGCCCAGATATTGGAGCACAGCACAGGACAACACACAATCAAGTATCAAAATGAGCAGAACAGATAATCTCTGAGCCCTAGGAAAAATTTTTGCCTGGACTCTCCAAAAATTACTGTTTTTCCTGTTTTGCCATGAAAAATCAGAAGGGGGAAGCAGCAGAAGTGAGCTTTTGTTGGGAGAGAGAACAAGATGACAGGGATTCAGCAGGCTCATCTCCAGTTTCCTGATTTCTGGATAGCATGCAGGCTCCCTGGGATCAGGCTCAGTGTCCCCAGACTGCCCTGGCCATCTCACCACCTGCAGGGTCTCCACTACGCTGTGCCACTGTGCCCACGCTAATCCTGGCCTCAAGTACGAAGCGCCCAAACAGCCTCTTCCCTGGATCCGTCAGGGTTTAGCACAGGAAACAGAAGACAATCTAGATCTTTTGAGCTCAAACAGATTTAATACAAGTTCTCAAGTGGAAGGATTAGAGGAATAGAGTCGGGGGAAGCCGTCAGAACCCCCATAACCATGGAATGCAGCCACTGCCCATATTCATGCCTTCCAGAGCCTTCTTGGGCACTCACAAGCTAAAGGAAGACAGGGTGCTCCTCTTTCTGGCCTTCCCATCCTATGTGAGTGCTTTTCATTATCAGAACCTAAAGTGCACCCTGATTCTAGATGCAAGGGCGACTGGGAAATAGTTTTTACACTCCTAGGCCCTGTGATACAAGGTGGTAGAGAAACCCAGGAATGCTGAGCATATAGATAGTAACTAGCAATCCTACAGGGCCTCTACAATCAATCACTTAATGGTCTGTCCAAGAATAAGGTGCCCCGAACCCATACTCTCCTGAGTCCTCCTCCAAGATGGAAAGTCCCCCAACTAACCACTGGGAGTTGGCGTTGCTGGAGTCACCGTCCTCCATATTGGATCCCCTGGCAGCCTTGAGTGTTGGGGGATTGGCCTGGGGCAGGGTTCTTGGGATTGAGTTGGCATTAGGGCCCAAAACTCAGGAGTGTTTTCATTTTGCTCTGCAGGTCACCTTCCTACTCCTGAACGCTTCTCAGAATTTTTTTTTAAGATTTTATTTATTTGTGAGAGACACACAGAGAGAGAGAGAGAGAGAGAGAGAGAGGGGCAGAGACACAGGCAGAGGAAGAAGCAGGCTCCATGCAGGGAGCCCGACGTGGGACTCGATCCCTGGTCTCCAGGATCAGGCCCTGGGCTGAGGCAGGCACTAAACCACTGGGCCACCTGGGCTGCTGCCTTCTCAGAATTTTATGGAGAAATCATTCTCAAGGTTTGGTCCTGGGTCAGCAGCAACAGCATCACTTAGGAACTTGTTAGGAAGGCAAATTCTCAAGCCCCACCCAGACCTGGTGAATCAAAACAATCAGTGGTTTAACAAGAGCCCCCGGGTGACTCTGATGCATGCTAAAGTCTGAGAACAACTGCTATAGGGAATTATTAGACATTTCTGGAACAAGAGAAAGTGGACAATGCCCACTGGATTACTAGAGGCAAAAACAGCATACACCTCAGCACAGAGCTCTAAGTCAAGCTAAATGGAGCCTGTGGTAGGTCCATCTCCGAAGTCCAGTTCAACATCTCCTTTCCCTCTGGCTCACCAGGGGAGGCAGGAACCCAAAGCCATGATCAGCATGTTTCCAAGTAAAGAGGGCCACACCCAAGCTGGGTTTTGGCTCAGCTACCTAGTATTTGGAGTAGGAAAGGGATGTCAACTCTTAGGTGTCCCCCTTCAGGGCAGACTGTACCCAGCAGGCCCACTTACCAGGAAATAGGAGAGCCAAAGGGAGCCATTGCCTTTAAACACAAAATGACAAAACAACAACAACAACAACAACAAAAACAACAACAACAACAAAAAAACACAAAATGACCTGGCTTCTAGTAAATATGGTGTAATGGGTGCCCTAAAACAGTAACAGTAGTACCTGCTCCTCTTCTCCACGGAGACTGGAAAGAAGTGGAGGAACAAAAGCATTCCTTACCACCCAGCATCCATCACTGAGCGCCTAACTTGCTTCTCATGGGTCAACACTACCCCACCTGGTCCTGTTAAGATAGTGAGTCCCCAAGCAGAAGTGTGTGACTCCAGCCAGCCCTCCTCCCACAGCCAGTTTGAATAAGCAGTACTATGCTTTGCTCTTTGCTCCAGGGCCCCTGCGGTAATCTTCCTACTGCCACTCATCCTCTCTTAAAGCCTTGGCTCCTCCTCCGTTCTTTCTTGCCAGTCTTCTCACTGTGGCCCTAAGCCTGACATGATCTCTTATCCAGTGTAACCTTCATAATCAGGAAAGAACCTACCATGCTGAGGTTTTAAAATTGAATACCTTGGGGTGGTTGGCTGGCTCAGTCAAGTAGAGTATGTGACTCTTGATCTCGGGGTTATGAGTTCCACCCCACTTTGAGCTTAGAGATTATTTTAAAAATAAAATAACATTTTAAATTAGAAACCACAACTTTCAAACTCCTTTTTAAATGTAAACCATGATAAGAAATACATTTTACATTGTGACCCAGGTCATAGGCACGAAGTGGGAGAAAAAAAAATGATTTGTGAAAGGATATTTATTCTTACATCTTTCTGATATTTTTAATTCTTTTCTATTTCGTTAAAAGAAAAAAAATACCACTCAAATCCCACAGTGTCGATTTCATGAGTTACTAATGGTTGGCAACCTGCAGTATGAAAAACCCTGCTCCGGAGTGCACACTGTAATAAACACACCACCAGCACCATATAAAAAGCAGCATTAATAGCACACTGTCATCATTACTAATGTTGCTGAGTGCTCTATGTGTTTGTATGTATGTTACTGTCATTTCAATTAAAATCTTAAAATTGCTATAGGCCATAATACCAACTCTACTCTTAAGTGTTCCAGTGAATTAAAAAAAAAAAAAACAAAACCTTACTTTTATTGAATTCGTCTTAACTTCAAATTTGGTGATGATTTGCAACAGCAGCACATGTGTATGGCTCCATTTTCGTTACCAGACAGTAGTTATTTTGTAAGTTTCAACAAACATTTTTATTCAGGGATGTTTGGTTTAGATCACGTAAATCGATATGCTCATATAATGGAGTTTCTCCCTTCTTCCTGTTAAGTAACAGTAGTTCAAAGACTGGAAACATTTCAAGGATAAAAAATGGGGTTTGAAAACTGAACCGTGCGCCTTCCATAATAGATTCAGACTCTCAGCTGTCCTAGGACGGAACCTCAAAGCCCTCCTCTTGCAGCTGGGAGGATTTCTACCCGATTTTTGTTTTGTTTTGTTTTTAAAATGAACATGCACCTACTCTGTTCCGTAGAGGCAGGTAGGCCACCACACAGGACACCCAGGGACGGGATCCTGCACCCACAGCCCCGCGCGCACCAGAGCGCCCCACGCGTCATCTGCTGCACAGACAGACGCAGCTTGCCGGCAGATTGGAACCGGCCTTAACCTTTCCTCGCTCTCCTTCCCCAAATCAAAACCCACCGTAAACACCGCGAAGAGCCAGGAAACCTCACGGCTTTAATGATTTCCGTTCCCCAAGCTGCATGTGGCACACAGGACACCCCGTTTCCCTTTGGGCTTGCCGGGATCGTGCGAGGGGCGCGGAAGAAGAGCAAAGCACGTGTCCCTCCCCGCAGACGCGAGAGCGCAGAGCGGAGGGGAGGGCGCGGGGCGCAGGGCCGAGGGCGCGGGGCCGGGGCGGGGGGCGCAGGGCCGAGGGCGCGGGGCCGGAGGCGCGGGGCGCAGGGCGAAGCTCCCGCCTGAGGCTGAGCTCGTGCTCCCTCTCCTCCCGACCCCGCCCCGGGCGGGAAGACCCCCCAGCTCCAGCAGGGGTTGGGAGGTGGCGCCACCTGGCTTGTTAAAGGGGAACGGGACCCGGAGGTGGACGCAGTGGAAGAAGCCCCCGCGCGCTCCTCTCCAGCGCGGCCTCGGGCGGCGCCTACAGAGCCCCGCTGCGCCTCCCACTTCAAAGCCCCCCGGGCGGCCGGGCAGCTGGCAACTGCGCGGTACGGAAGGAGAGGCAATTACCCTGCCGGGAATTGAAAAAATCGGGAACTGATGTGAGAATAGCGGATTCCACATTTAGGGCAGGTCCAGTGTGCAGAGATAACTGACAACTGAGAGCATCGTCGTACATAAGCACTGGACGGTTTACACACTGGTCAGCTCTGGCTCGGTCGTATCATCACTCATTCTGCGCAAACTTTCTACACCAACTCGTGGAAAAAGAAAGAAGACAGGAGAAACGGCATCCTAGGGTTCTGACCTCCACTCTGTTGCAACATTGGAAAGCAAGCATGCTAGCTAATGAATCATCTGTGCCTCCGTTTGTTCACGTGCAGAATGAGGAAAACAATACCATCAATGACTGCTCCGAGTGACCCACGTAAAAATAAAATGAAAGCCTAGCGGGAAAGTGCTTCAATGTTACCGTTTTAGTACGAAGGTACAGAATAGTCATAGTAAAAAGAGGAAGGGGCTATAATTACCCATTCGGTGTTCTATAAATTTGCACTGTTTGTAGTTGTGTGTTTAGATATAATGAATCCACAGAATGGCTGCTAATTGGGGGGTTCATTATATCCAAACACATAAATAGGGAAAGGTATGTTTGGAAATTGCTTTTCCATGTAACCACACAGGTGCACAAACGCAGAAATGTGGATCCGTACAGTAGGTACGCATTAAGTCCCTGTATGAAAATGTATACATGCATGGGAAATGTAGGTCAGTCCTTATTATAACAATGACCTTCCTACGGTGCTAGAAGACTTGCATTCACTTTTCATTTACTTCTCACAATATTAGGGGTATTTAGGGGTATTGTTAGTTCCCATCTTAACAAATGAGAAACAGAGGCGCAGAAAAATAACTTTCCCCAAATTTTGATGATACAAATCTATAGAACCCCAGTCATTTGTTCTAATTTGGGGTCATTCTCATATTCAGCAAACATGTGATAAACACCTACTGTGTGCCAGGCATGAAAGCCTTGTGGCCACAAAGATCGAAGATTTACTCACACTGCCCTCAAGGAACTCACACCTAGTGGAGAAGAACAAGAAATTGCAATCCTATAAAACTCTGTAAAACTCAGGATAAAAACTCTGTAATCAGCCTGGGGCTTGGTGAAGGCTTCCAAGAAGTGAACACCCAGGCTGAATCTTGAAGGACAAGCATCAGGAATCTGATGAAGGAGAGAGTGGTGTATGCTGGGCAGAAAGACAACATGTGCAAAGACATGAAGGCAAAACAAGAAATAAGAAAGAAAAGAAAAGAAAACCTCAGTGCCAGCACTTAGCAGGTATGAAGGGAAAGTGGTGAGAAAGGAGACTCTAAAGAGCATTGTACATTTAGCACTTGGGTTTTTCTGATGTCTATGGGGAATGCACAAAAGATTTAAAGCAGGGCAATGACATGATCAAATTGCAATACATAAAGATCCCTCCAGCTGCTGTGAGGACAGACTGGCAGTAGGAAAAATGATGGAATGATACAGGCAAAATTCAGTATCTGTCATTACTAAGGCAGGAGGTTGTGGGTTCACTTATTTGAAATATTTAGGAGGACTTGGTGACAGTTACCAGGTAGCTGGCCCGAGCTCCTGATTGGTGGTGGTGTCTCTCATAGAGACTAGGAGAACAGACTAGAAATTCAGTCTGTTTTGAACATAGGGGGCCTTACAAGTCTAAGTTCATCTATATGTAAATAACCCGCAGAAGGGGGTTGGATATTCAGATCTAGTGTTTCAAGAAAAGGTCTGAATTGTTGACAAATATGTCATTGGCATCAAATGAAATCACAGAATGGTTCAAAATACTAACTGCTAACATGCATTGAATACTTGCTATGTGTTGGGCACTGTGGAAAGCACTTTTAGTAGATTTTCTCATTTAATCCCCGTAACGACCTCAGGAAGTTAAGTATTATGATTATATATTGTCCACAGAGAGATTTTCATATAAGAAAAGGTCCAAAACAGGATCCTGAGGATGATGTTTAAGAGGAGTGGCAGGAGACCTCTTTCTACTATATTGCACAGCTATAGCCACAAAGAACAATTCACATTATCATCTGGATTTAAACACATGGGGTGACATGTCTACCTTCAGTTGGCTGAATTTTCAGCTCCATCCTTTCTCTGCATGCCTAGGGCATGGAGAGCAGATGTTTGGGCTGGACAGCCCATTCCCACATGCCTAAGTCCCTGCTGAAGGAGATTCTCTCAAACCTGGTGCTTTGTGAGATTTTTTTTAGCCCCCACGTCATCAAGGTTCCCAGTAGGAAGGTGACAGAGGAAAAGACAGTCTCAGTGAAGAGAAACTGCCTGTCCCGCTCCATATCGAGGGAAAACATATCACAACTGTTCCTTGATACACTCTGGATGCCAACCAGGCAGCATCAGGCTAGTCAAGGTCAACCAGGGCCAGGCAGGCAGAAGGGAAAAAGTGCCCTAGACTTAATTTTCAACACGGCAGACAGTTCCCCAAGTAATTTTCTCACATCAAGAAAGTTCTTCTCCAAAGCAAGCAAGAACAACTTTATTGTCTTATTCTTAATGGTGGATAATTTGCTAGCTTCTCCACTTACCCCCAACATTGATAATTTGGGAGTTTGTTGTGTGAGGGGAAAGGATCAGTTGAATATAATTGTGAACATTGGCTTTATTAATTTTATCTCATTATTAAATTTGACTAGAGTTTATGTTGGATGTGAGACTCTAAAAACAAATTAAGACTAGCTGCTATACTCCTCAATAGAGGAACCATAACCTTTGTCACACTGGACCTTGAGGGCTCAAAGTCTAAGGCAATAGAGAGGATATGTTTTGAGAAGCACTGCCCAAGTAAAATGGTACTGACTTCCAGTTCTGCTTTAAATTCACCCTCCTGAACCCAAGACAATTATATTCTGCCTAGGTTATTCCTGGCTTGAATGAGAAAATGGAGCGAGGAATGTGGATGAATGGGTAGTAGAAGTAAGTATCCTAAAGAATTGATCTGTGCTGGGAGAGGAGGGGCAGTGATGCTAGCTAGCTCAGTCAGTGGAGCATTCAACTCTTTTTTTATTTGTAAGATTTTATTTATCTATTCGAGAGAGTGGTCAAGAGTGAGAAAGAACACAAGCAAGGGGAGGAGCAGAGGGAAAGGGGTAAGCAGGAAGCCGGATGCAGGGCTCCATACCGGGACTCCAGGACCATGGCCTGAGCCCAACACATGTTTAACAGACTGAGACACCCAGATGCCTAGAGCATGCAACTTTTGATCTTAGGGTTGTGAGTTCGAGCCCTACATTGGTGTAGAGATTGCTTAAAAGTAAAAAAAAAAAAAAAAACTTTACGATTTTTTTTTTTTTAAACCTTATTGATCTATGCTCATCTTACCCATCACAGAGGCTGGTGGATGCCCATATTTGCAGTAATTCTCTTCAGGGAGTAGGAACTGTCTTCCTGAGCAGGGCTCTCCAGCTGTGCAGTGTAGGCATGGGGAAATCAGCTCCAAATGCCCCTGCTCTTCTAGGGCAGAAGCAGCTAGAAACCCTTTTACAAGTTTAATATTCACTCAATACTAATACAAGAAGCAGCAGGGTTCTAGTGTTGACTCTTGTTTTTCCATCTATATGGGTAAGGGGATCACTGTATGTTGATACATCAGAGAATAGAAGAACAGAAATTGGATTTATGAATAAATCACATAGATTACAAATTAAAATATATTATTATCTACGCATAATACATACATATACACGTTTGCATATATATACATATATGTATATATATGAGAAGAGAAAGAGAAATAGATGCAGCAAAATTGGTCAAGATATGCAGCAGGTTGATGGCAAAGCCAGGTCTAAAGCCCAGGTTTTCAAACCACTTGTCAGGTAATTTGCCCACTGGTCTCTGTGTATAAGTCGTGTAAGGCCTCCGAACACTGGAAGATGTGATAAAGATTCATATTTAATCAGCTCCATGTGTGATATATTTCCTTCCCCCACCATCATTAATATTGCATTAGAAAAAGCTGCAAGTTCTGGCAACAGCATGCTTCTTCTTTTAAATGGGAGCCCCAAGAATTTACCCCTGCTTTTAATACTAACCCTACATGTAAATTTACTGAAGGAGAATATCATTTTTCAGAGGTGATGATAGGAATCCATTTAATGGGAGAAGCTAAAAGAGAGGAAATTATCCAGCTTGTCCTTCCCTTGAGGGTACTGTGAGGTAGGGAGCCCTGTGGGTACTAGGCCTGGGAAAGAGGGCCCTTCCCCAGCTCCATCCCAGCTGTGTGCCCTGAACACCTTTCTGGGTCTCTGTTCATCTTCAGAGAAATTCAGAAGTTGGAACTAGATCACGTTAATGACTCCTGACATTCTGAGATTTCTTCTTGAGAAATTCCTGAAGGAAAGTGCCTGAACTTTTAGCCAACTTTCCCCTGTCCCTCTCTCTGCTAAATAATTTGAAAAACTGAGCCGGTGGTCTACACAGTAATAGTAAATAATAACAATAATAGCACTTAATGAAGAAGAGGAACTGTGCAACTAACTCTTGTTTGGAGCAAAGTAAAAAAGTGGTTTGCCGGCTATTGCCTTTACTACCTTCATTCAAAATTCATTCAATAAACATTTAAGTGCCCCCCATTCGAGCAATAAGGCCTGGGGATTCAGCCAGTGTAACTTGACCGCATTAAGGAAGCACTAACAGGAAAACGTGCTTTTGCTGATAGAATGCCAAAAGCGACCTGCAGCCTCCGTATCTGATGATGCCTGGACTGTGCCCCCGGCAGGCTCTGGGTCCTGGGGAGTCCGGGCCTCCCCAGCCTGGCTCTGCAGCCCATCTCCCAGGTTCCCAACCCGGGCTGGAGGCAGTTCCTGAAAGGCCTCATCGATCGCCTCCAAACAGCCGCCAACGGGCCTCCGGTGAACCCCACACGTCCTAGGGTAACTCGAGCCTGGGCTCCCTCCCATTTGGGGAAAAAAAAGAGAGAGAGAGAGAGAGAGATTGGGGAGGGGGGAGGAGTGGGATCGAAAAAGGAAAGGAGAAAAATACTGAGAAACATGTTTTGGCAGGCGAGGCCTTCGGAGACGACCATATGTGCTCCATATTGAGCAGCCCCTAGGTCTTTGATGTTTTTTCTGAAAGTAAAGACATTATTCTTTCTCAAACTGTGCCTAAGTACTACAGACATTAAAACAATGAGGCCAGGGGCACCTGGGTGGCTCAGTGGTTGAGCCTCTGCCTTCGGCTCCGGGCGTGATCCCTGGGGGCTGCGATCGAGTCCCACGTCGGGCTCCCCGCACCGAGCCTGCCTCTCCCTCTGTCTCTCATGAATGAATAAGTAAAATCTTTTAAAAATAAATAAATAAAAGTATGTGGCTAGAAGGAGCGGACCACTGGGTCCTTCACCCCAGTGCTCACCGCCCCCTCCAGGCCCTGGTGTCCCTGGGTCAGGCCGTCGGGCCGTCCGGACCCCCCCCACCCCCCCAACACCTTGGCGCCAGGTTGGGCAGCGAGCACTTTCCCGGATGCCCTGCGCGTACTCCCCAGTGTTTCCAGCGCCACGGCCAGGAGCCCTGCTGGGATCTGACGCATCCACTCGGGGAATCCCTGGGTGGCGCAGCGGTTTAGCACCGCCTTCCGCCCAGGCCGCGATCCCGGAGACCCGGGGTCGAGTCCCGCATCCGGCTCCCCGCATGGAGCCTGCTTCTCCCTCTGCCTGTGTCTCTGCCTCTCTGTGTCTCTCATGAATAAAAAAGTAAAATTAAAAAAAAAAATGAAGCATCCACACGACGACGGCGGGCCACGGGGAGAGGCCCACGCGGCGGGAAATCCAAGCGGAGCGGCGGGCACTTGATTACGTGCGAACACGACTGAAGGTCCCTACTACACGTACAGCCTGGTCCCCGGGCAGTCTGCTAGTCACTGTCGCCGACTGTGAAGTCCTCCTCCGTGCCTCCCCTCACCCACGGCCAGTCACAACGGCGACCTTAAACGAGGGGCCTAAACCCACTCGTGGCTCCTCGGGGAACAGGGAAGCCCGGGCCGCCGCCGCCGCCAGCGAGAGAGCCCCGGGCGGGAGATCCCCCCCGTGGGGCGGGAGGGCGGCGCGAACCCGGGACCCGCTCTCGCGCGACGCGTGGCTTCGCAGACCGGCACCTCAAAGAGGGGCGGGGAGGGCCGCGCGCGCGGGAGCGGCGTCCGCGCACCGCTGCTTCCGGGTCTCGGTAAGCGCTTCCGGGGTGCGAGCCACGCGGCTGCTCTCCACGCCGCCGATGGATGGTGACCGGCCGCTGAGGGGAGAGTGAGCGCCGGAAGAGAAGAGCGACGACGGCGGCCGGTCACAGCCCCGGGGGAGGGGGGGGCAGGGCCCCCCTAAGGGGTCGCAGTCCAGCCCCAGTGCCCGAGCACATCCACATCTGCGCTCCGCCGACCAGAGAAAGGGATTCCCGAAGCGGGGCCCAGAGCGCGCGCCTCAGCATCCCCGTCCCACCCGTGGTCGCTGGGGCTCCGCGTGCCTGAGGAATGGCCTCTCTGCGGCCTGGTCATCTGGATTGAGTCTGACTCCGTCGGGTGGGCTCAGCTCACCTTGACCCTCGAGGGTGAGGAAAAGAGCACTGGACGCAGAGGCCACTGATGCCACGTCTGCAAATGGGTCAGCTGGAGGGGGCTCCCTCGATATCCCGGAGGAGCCGGCTCGCGTTGGGGCGCCGGGCTGAGAAGTGGGAGCACATCCTTGAGGTAATCTCGTATGTGAGCCTGAGACTAATTGACAAGGCACAGGAAGCACACGCGCCCGCGCCTTTACTTACACTTGCTCTCAAATAATTGCCCCCTTTTCTTCGAAGCATACGTTTCGTCAACCAGGATCAACTGTCTCAGCTCCTACTGTGAGCTCAGTATCTTTTTTTTTTTTTTTTTTAAGATTTTATTTATTCATGAGAGACACAGGCAGAGGGAGAAGCAGGCTCCTCACAGGGAGCTCCGTGGGCGACTCGATCCCCGGACTGGGATCACACCCTGAGCCGAAGGCAGATGCTCAACTGCTGAGCCACCCAGGCGCCCCCGTGCTCAATATCCTTTTACCAGACCCTTCAGGGGTTCCAAGGGCCCAAGATTCTGGCTCATGAGCCTGACTCAGGACTGGGAATTAGTGGAAGAAAAGGAGGTTGCCCATTAAAGTTACTTCTGCTGCTGCACTTTATTTTCTGGAATGAATCAAAGGCACCGGAGAAGAATATAATAATGTATGCTTGGACTTCAGGCAAGGCTTCCTTTTTCTGACCCTTGCTCAACCTGGCTTTTCCCCCTCAAGAGATTTGGAATTCCCTTTAAGGAGGGTGGGTGGAGAAACTGCCAGCCCAGGTAAGTATGGGAGCCACATGGTCTCCTGAATGGAAAAAAGGAAATCATCTCCAAATGCAGCCAGGCAGGTGGGGGTAGATCGAATCTGAAAGGGAAGGGGAAATCTGAATAACCCCCAAGGCAGCAGAATGAGTACCCAATGGTGAGGTGTGAGAAACAGTCACCATTTGGAGCACTGGAGTCAGAAGAGTTTTGGCAGCTGTTAGATAACTTCCTGATCTACAATAAAGTTCGTATGACTGAGAGGATGTTTTCTGCAATTCCGTTGCCTGGCTACCTTCCTCTTTCTCTCTCCAAATCTGCAAGTTTAAGAGATATTTTTTGGTCCCAGTTGAACGGTGGTGCTGGCTGACAGCAACTGGGTTGGACAGGTGCCACCCAGCTGTCAACTGCAGGGTGACATCGAGGCCCCCCTTTTTGAATGAGAAATCTAGGTGCCCCCTCCCCACTACCAGCCACCAATCTGTTTGTTCCAGACCCCACCCAGATGGTGCAAACTAAACAGCATTTTTTCTATGTAAAGTCCCAAGCACCTTACTGGGCCCCAGGGTCCTCAGGCCAAAACAGCCAAGTTTCTTCAAGGCCATCTTCCATAGTTAGTGCCTGACTCCTATGGAAATATAAGGAAAAAAAAAAAAAAAGGAAAGGAAGCCCACAAGTTCTTCAAGACTCCCTGGGAGGCACTGAGTATTGAGAAAGGCCCAGACACACTAACCTTGAACCTTCCTAAGCCTGGGCAAAAGGCTTGGGAGGAGGGGTGATGGGGCTGAGACCCAAGAGGTTTTTCATAGCTCAAATCCCTGGGTACATCCTAGCAAAGGATCCTTCATGGCCAGCTAGTCCTCACATTGTTCCCACTCCTGGAACTCCTAGTCAGGCACGTGTGGACTGGCCGCCAGGTAGTACATAGGAAGCTGTGTTCCACTGGCATCAGGGGTCTGAATTTTTGCATGAGTTTTGGCCTGCTTTGAGGGACCATCCTTGGGGTCAGTGGAATATGGGCTTCCCAGAAGTGCAGCTTGGAGGATAACAACTAACCAAAATAGTAAGAATGCAAAAATCAAACCTTGCCACCGGGGGGTCAGAGGAGAACATAAAAAGGGGCAAGTTGGAGAATGCACTGGTGAGATGCAAAGGGAAGGATCTGGAATTTGCAGAGTTGGTAGTAGCTATGGGGGAGGGAGATGATCAGCCTAGCAAGCCATACCTCCCGGTGGGAGAGGAAGCTGGACGTTTTGTTACATTTCTGGAGTTTCTATAAAGAAAAGGAGTCTTTCCCCCCCAAAGATGAATAAACAAATGCACAATGATGAGGATCATCAGGGCTAGGAACAGCACTTTCCAAATCTTTACTGGGCAAATGTCCCGGTTTTGCAAAGGCAGAAACAAACTTGGTGAGGCCAAGGTGCTAGCTTGAGATCACAAAACCAGTGATCTCAACCTGAACCCAACCCTGGTGTACCTGGCCATGAAATGCACTAAGCACTTGCCTCTGACAGGAAGGTCAAGCGGGATCTTGGAGACCTAATTCTCCAAGAGTCCCTGATCTGACCAAACTCCTGATGGATTCTGGGGCCAGGGTTGGTCATTCCTAGCAAAGGAGAGACTTACCTTAAACCTGTTGCTGGGGAGGAAGTAGGGATAGTAAGTCTTCTTAAGTACTCCAGGAGTGCCTCCCATTTTCTGCCAACCAGAAGTGCAAATGTTCTAGTTTTTTTCTATAACCCTTCCAGCACTATACAACTACACACTCTGGACCTCAGAGCCCACCCGCATGCACCTCTTTGCCTGGCATGGAGTGGATGCTGAAGCAGCAGCTATGGACTTGGTCACTGGTGCAATCCCTTGCTTGCAGCCAGCGTGCAGAATCTGAGCTGCCCTAGTTTCCTCATTTGGATCCATTTCTTTTTGGTCTTGGCTTAAAATCAGTCTGACCATTAATAACTGTAAGTAGAGCTCAAGTCACCAGGATGGACTGGAGCCCTGAGGCTCCCCTGGGGGTGGTGGATGCTGGTGTCCCTCCATATGGATGGAGGAAGACCTCCGCCTGACTTAAGCCACACCTGCCAGGGCTTTTCTTACCTCATTCCTCCCTGCTACCTCCAGCTGTCCCTACCCACTGCAGTTGGGTAGAGCCCTGCCTGAGACCAAACCCACTTGAATGTGCCCTTCCCAGGCAATCCCCCCACCCCCCAGAGATACTGAACAAGAGAACTGGGTTTGAGAAACCCACGGGAGACAAACAAGCTTTAGCTTCAGTCCTCAGAAATTCAGGGAGAATTTCCAAATGCCTTTCCAGTTTTGTGTACAGGTATTTTCCTTTTTCTTCCTCTCTCTTCCTACAGTTTTTTGTTCTTTTCTCTCTTGAATTTACTGATTTTTTTTTTTTTTTAGAGTTTTCAGACAGTCAGTGTCTGAGAAGAGAGGAGATTTTATACCTGAGTCATGCCATTCTAAAACCAAGTTCAATTCAAATTGGCAACCTAATCCTAGTCTTGTGATCAGCTCTTCCACTTGGTGTTCCTAAAGTCCAGTGGGGTGCCACCAGCCATAAGCAGCAAAAGAAACTATGGCAGAGTATGATAGAGGAGAAAGACATGAATGCAGTACAGCTTTCTTAACTTGATTTTTACTTGTCTATTGTCTACCTTGTTGTCACCTCTGAATAAGATAATCAATAATTGTGAAATAGGGCACCTGAGTGGCTCAGTCAGTTAAGTGGCTGCCCTCAGCTCAGGTCATGATCCCAGGGTCCTTGGATCTGAGCTCCACATCAGGAGGGAGTCTTTTTGTCTCTCTGTCCCTCCCCACCTGCTCATGTTGGATTCTCTCTCCCCCTCAAATAAATAAACCTTTAAAAAATAGTTGTAAAATAAAACTAGGGCAGGGGGGTAGGCAGAGAGACTTAGCTAGTTGGCATTTAGGAAATCACCATAGTCTCTTCCTCTCCCTCCACGATGACTATAAACTGAATTAATATATGGGGATAGGTTTTTATCTTAATCCTATTAAATGACCACTCATTTAGCTGCCTCCAAGTTTGGAACACTGCTCCAGGGACAATTAGGGTCCAGAGGTCTTAGATTAACCAGAAATTCCCTTCCATGCCCAAAGGGAACAGAGGGCTCAACAGGAATATAGCTTTAAGGACTCTTTAAAACAATTGGTCCTAAATACCCACCTGGAGTCTGTGCCCCATGCAGCAACTGACCAAAAGAGAAGAATGTGGGCATCTGGCTCCCTAATTTTCCTTAGGCCCAGCATCAGTAAAGAAGAAGGAAAATTGTGAAGTAAATAGACAATGGAGAGGATCTAGACTAGGATCCTGCGTCTGTGTTGAAGAGAAAACAGAGAAAGTTTCCCTAAGCAACTCCCAAACCACAACTGCCCCTCTGCCCCTCCCCCCCACCCCACGCACAGGCACTTTCCTTCCTTGCTTCCAGGCTTTGCCTGTTTTGTCTCACCCCTCCTGCCTTCTGCAAATGCCTCAAATCCAAAATCGAAGGCACTTTCTCAAGAGTGTGAGCAAGTAGTGGCCAGACAGTTTCTCTGTAGATGAAAAGTCCGGTTATACCAAGAAGGAACTACTGAACAAGTGCTGGAAGGTAGATATGCCAATAAGAACATTCAAGTAGTGGAGCTCCTGGGGTTTCACTGCCAAAAGTTGAACCCTGTATTTCCAGAGCCCACACTCAGTCCTCCCCCGGCTTAAGGGTAGGTGTTCTCTTTTGCTCAGTCAACAAACTCTGGTCCTGACAAGTGGAGGAAGGTCTGAAGTGGCATTTGGAAGTTAGGAACCAAGTTAATTCCTTCCTTGGGTTCCCCAGGCTTCAAAGCCCCAGGCTGAAGTTTAGATGTTAGTGGTATGAACATACACTGAGGTCCAGTGAGTTTAAATCTCAACCCTGGAGTGATGGGACAAGAAAAGTGACAGTAAGGGACATGTGTGTGGCAGACTCTGGGCTCCTCTGGTTAAGTAAGAGATTCCTGGTAACTTTGATTTTCTCGTGAATATTTTGGAGGAATAGGTACAAAGGTGCTGCAGCTTAAAATGGTGTTCAAAGCTTCAAGTCCTTAGAACCAGATTTTCTACCAGTTAAATCACTCTCTAGGAATATGTGTTAGAGGCTCATGGAAGGCAGAGCATCTCTCTCTTAAAGGTCAACAAGAGACCTCACCCAGGCTGCAGGATCTTTTGGTGTGTCATCAACTCTCAGGACATTGCTAGAAGTAAGAGCATGGTCGTAAGGAAGCCTGGAGTTTAGTTTGGATGCACAGACCTATGGCTCTGCTCAGGTCTCCCCTCTCTGCACCTCAGTTTCCCTGCAGGCACACAAGGTTTGGAAAAACTTCCCTTATGGTTTGTGAAGATTAAACATTATAGAGCCTGTAAAATGCTTGACACTTAATAGGCTCTCATTAAAAGTAGTTCTTTCTCCTTTGTTCTGGAAGTAGGGGCAGGCAGATTTTACTTCTCTTTATTAAAAAAAAAATTATTAAGTAAGCTCTAGACCCACGGTAGGACTTGAACTTGCTACTTGGAGATCAAGAATCACATGCTCTATGAACTGAGCCAGCCAGGTGCCCCTATTCCTCTTTTCTTGATGGAAGAACTGAGGAGAAGTCTTGGAAGAGCAGCAGAGGACCACCCTTAACTTCCCTGACTTCTCAGGTTAAGCCCCATGGTCACCAGGCCCAGTATTGTTGTGGTGGGGAGCTCTCAGCCCCTCCTCACCTTCACAGCATCTTCAAGGAGCCTAGGCCCAAGCTTAGGCAAGTGCCAGGACTGCAGTGCCTAGTACACCAAATTGGGCCCAGTCTGTTTTAACTGGACTCTTAAAATATCTTGCTGTTTAGGTCCACGTGTGAGTGACTCAAGTTCATTTGACAGCCAAAGGGCAAGCAATTCTTGATACAGAGACGGGTGGCTTTCCCACAGCAGCCTTGCTACTTTGTCCTCTCCTCCCCAGAGATCATTAAACCTGACTGGGCACAGGGGTCTAATTTAATTGCCCCCACTCCACCCGAGGCCCAGATGTATGGAGCAGCCCCCAGATTCTCAGAGCTGCTGCATGGCTGCCAGAGGGGGTGGGGGAAGCATGGTGATTTGCTGTCTCAGAATCCATCAATGCCCAAGTGCTACCATTGGGATTGGCGCTCCAGAACCCAAAGCCAAGAGGTGGTGCTTATGATGTAGGCCAGGCTTTACTCCTTGCTTAAGGCCGACAGGCAGGCCTTGTTCTTTAAAAATTACCAATCTAGCCTCATAAAATGACCAAAAGCCAAAAGAGTCCCCAAATCTCCACCACCTGCTCCAACCACCCCCGCCACACCTGAGGACCCTCAACCAGTGGCCACCACCAGCACCACCTTACTACAGTGTGGATGTAGATCCCAGAGAGAAGAGAAGCCAACTACCCCCACAGGACTAGAGAGCAATGTTCATTCCCATCACCAGGAGGTGGATGAATGATCTGGAGCTGTAGTGGGAGAGCTGGCTTGGTGCATGGAAGTATTCAGTAGGTTCAGTGCTATTACTGCCTAACAGGGTGTGAAAAGTAATATGAATGTGAAATAGTGTGGGAAAATGGAAAGTTTCCAAAGCAGGCAGCGAGGCCCCCTCCACCGCCTGGCCTGGGAAGCTCAGAGTCCCTGCTGCCTCCCGTCTGGCACTAGGAGGCGCTGCTACTGGCCTGGGGCCACTGATGGAATTAAGGACCCAACGAGGGGGCGGTGAACACAAAGACTACTTACTACGGAAGAGGTGGGGGTACTGGGGGCTAAGCTGGCAGCACTGGGGAGAAACTCCAGTAAAGCCTTGTAGGCTCTCCGGTCTTGGCCAAGGAGGTCGACGCTAGGCAGCCTCTTGGAACCTCACTACCTCCCTACTAAAGGTACCGATAAAGACTGACTTTTTACCTTTTTTTTTTTTTTTTTTTTTTTTTTTTTTTTTTTTTTACTAATTTTATGAAACAACCTATTAACTCACTGCATAAAGATGACAAGAGGTATGCTTTCTGCAGGGGGTATGAGCGGATGTGAAATGGAAAGGTCCTAGTTGATGGAAATTTCTCCAATCGATTGGTCACAGATCGAGGAGGCACAAGCCTGGTAAGCGTCTCCCAACTGGGTCCTGAAGACAAGGACCCCTCCTCGGAGTCTGACAACACTCCCCGACCCCGGCACACAGAGGGGTTCAGACTCTCCTACCTCCCAGGCCTCAGCGATCCCTAATTGCAGGACGCCCAAACCACAGACCGGCAACAGGGGGAGACAGACCACCGGCCGTGCCCCGCAGTAGGTTGGTGCCCAAGCGACTTGTCCTGGGGCGATGGCAGGGCCCTCCAGGAAGGCACCAGAGAAGGCCTGGGACCAGGGTCTCCCCAGGACAGCGTAAAACGACCTCTCAGCTCCCACTCCGCCCGGAGTCGGGCTCTGGACGGTTGCCAGGTGTCTTCAGATGAGAACCCTCTCCGCCACCACCAAGTAACGACTCCGCTGGCAGGGCGGGCCCGGCTGGAGCAGCGCGCTCGCGTTCGGGAGGCCGAGGAGCCTATGCTTCCCCTGGGAACAGGTGCCACCGCATTTGTCGGGCGCACCGTCAGTTTGGAAACGCGGGTAGCTGCAGGCTCCTATTTTCTGCATTCAGGGCCTGCTGCCGGGAGAGGTGGCCGGGCTCCCCTTGGGAACGTTTCCCCAGACCAGGCTGCCTCCCCACCCAGGAGCAGTTGGGTGACCGTGTAGTTGGCTGCCGACGGTACCCGATTTGGAACAGACCCCCGGAATATTATTCTAATTCCCCAGTACTGCGGCGTGTCAAGGGTGGGTGGCCGAGGTCACCCTGGTTTTCTCATGAAGTCAGGCGACGTTCTAATCGTAAATCAGAGTTCTAGGACGTGATTTTGAGAGGGGCGCTGATGAAATAAGAGGTTAGGGGGGGAGGGGGGGATGTGGAAGAGCGCAGGGCAGACCGAGGCAGAGGCTCCCGCCGCGGGAGGGACTGGGGGGGGGGGGGGGCAGGGGGCTCGTCCGCCTGCAGAGAGCCCTAAGTCTCCAGCCTCAGGTTTCTGTCCAGGAGGCCTGAACCTCCTCCTCCAGGGAGCGGGAAGGACAGGAGGCGTGGCTCCACGCGGAGTGGTGGCCCGCGGCCCCGGAGCTTGGAAAAGCCGGCCTTGGCCCCCCGGCCTGCTCCCCGGGCGCCGGCGGTCGGACCGACTCGCGGGGACTCCTCCTCCCGCCCCGGCTCCGCGCGCCGCAGCGCTGAGCCTCGGGCCTGGCGGCGGCCGGCCCCAGCCTCTTTCCTGCTTTCCCCCGTGAGCTCACTTCCTCCCCGCGCCGCTCCCCGGCGTCGGCCGGAACCCGCTCCTGGGCGGTGCGAGGCCGCGGGGCGCACAGGGAGGGGGGGGGGCGGAGGGGCGCACGGGCCGCGGGGGGCGCACGGGACTCGGGGGGCGCACGGGCCTCGGGCCGCGGGGCCTCCTCCGCGCTCCGGGGCTTTCCTTGGGGCGACGGCCAGGAGCCGAGAGAAATCCCACTAGCGGGAAAGTGGAGGTCGAAACCTCTGCGAAGACAGGAAATGGCTTCGTTCGTGGCTAAACGCAGAGCGCGGGCCGGGCCGGTGGCGAGTCCTCGTGGTACCCCGTCGCTGCGGCCCAGCCGCCTGCTGTCTCCGCCTGCTTCCTTTCTGTCTCCCCCGCCCCTTACCCCCATGCTTCTCCTTCAGTTTTCACGTGTGTTAAGAAATTCATACGCAGGCACGTTTAAAAAGCAATTTCGCATTTTAAAGTCGGCAGCAGCGGAGGGAGAATTACAAATAGGATTGGATTTAATTAGCTGGTAATTCTCCTCTCATGCCCCCATAATTAAACAGAGATTCTAGAGCTGCTTCAGGGCTCGCAAGTGATTATTACAAGCATATTTTACATTTACATTAAAGTGCTGTCCCCGGGGTGTAATCCAAGAGCTGGCTCCTTTTATTCGGATTTCGAACCTGAGCGCTGAAGCCAGAATATTGCTCCCCCAGCTATGTTGTGGGATGGCCTGTGGGGGCTGTTGTTTAGTTTCCTTGGCTGACTTTTAATTTTGTTCAGTTTTTTTTTTTTTTTTTAAATTTATGATAGGCACAGAGAGAGAGGCGCAGAGACACAGGCAGAGGGAGAAGCAGGCTCCATGCACCGGGAGCCCGATGTGGGACTCGATCCCAGGTCTACCAGGATCGCGCCCTGGGCCAAAGGCAGGCGCCAAACCGCTGCGCCACCCAGGGATCCCCTTTTGTTCAGTTTTGTTTCCGGGGAGTAAGAAAAGACAGCCGAAGGCTGGGGAAGCCTTCGACTTCAGATCCCACCGAGACTCGCGCCAAAATAATTATATTTAAAGGAAGCACCCTTTTTTGAAAGCGTGAAGTTGTGCAAAACTCAGAGCCACCTTGGTGGATCCCCACCGGGCGTCCAGGGGCGCGTCCTGCCCAAGCACGAGCTTCAGCCCCGACAGCGGACTGGATCCGGCCACACTACGAGTGGACCCTGTTTCCCTGCAGAGATCCAGAAGCCCCGTTTCCTGAGCATCCAATCTCTCTGCCCCCGCCCCCATCTCTTCTCCCCCATTTCATCCTTCTCAGTCGCGGGGTGTACCAACCTTCCTCCCTCAGAGATTCCCTGTGAACCGCCGCCAGTTCCGCAGCCGAGCCTCAGCCTTTCTCCAGGGACGCAGCCTGCCCGGAGCTCCAGAAAGGTACCGGAGAAGGCGTGGGGCCGCGCCCCCCCACCCCCCCACCCCTACCCCTGGTCCGGCGTAGGCCCCCCTCCCCCCAGCCCCACCCCACCCGAGCGCTCACCTTGGGACTCCGCAGTGCTGGCGTCCCCCACCCCGCCTCCACCGCCTGACAGTTTCCAGGCTCCAAGCGAAGCGCGTGTCGGTGTTGTCACCAGATCCACGAGGCCTTTGATGAGAGCTGCTTCCCTTTTAAAAAACACCATTCCCTTTCCCCAAGAGAAAAGAATCTATTCTCCTGGACTGGTTTAAACACACACAGACGAAAAGTATCTGTGTTGTGAAAACATCAGCCTTTAATAATTGTCTTGGAGTCGAGTAAAGACTTTCAGGAAATGATGGAGATAGGCCTGCTCAAGTAACCCATCCCCAAACTGTCATTTCTCTGGCTACCTCTCCTCTTGCCTGATCCTCTACATCATTTTTTCTTTTCTTAAAAATGGTTCTTACCGCGACCTCCTTCTTTATGCCTTTATCTTAAACAAGAGATCCCTGGAAATAACTATCTAACCAGAGGAGAGGAACTCACCACTCCCAGTTTCACTAATTAGTGGCACATGCTGGCTGCATAGCAGGAGCATCTTTGGGCCTGAGTCTTCTCATCTGGAAAGAAATGGTTAGAACAGATGAACTCTAAAGGCCTATTTCCAGTCTTAAATTCAATACTTTCAAGAAAAAAACGTTCCTTCTTACTTCTGAATGGTGTGTGTGTGTGTGTGTGTATAACCAGTAAATCTTCTGTGACAAGATGCAGATGAAAAGGACATTTGAAACTTCTAACAGTGTCCTCCTTGCCTAGTTCCTCCCAAACCAGTCTTTCTCTCCTGGCGCAGAAAGAGAGCACCAGGGATAGGTCTCCTGAACACAGCCACCATCCAAGTCCACTTATGGTCACATGATTCATTAGGAACCCTAATCCTCATCTGACCCGGACAATTCATGCACCTCCAGTGAAACCCCATAAAACCAGCCAAGAGGCTGGCCAACATATGCACGCACTAATTAGAGTTATGGGGGCCTTTGGCTTCCAGTCTGATGAACAGTTCCAGGGCTTCAGGGGGCAGAGGGTTTGGGGTACTTTTTACCAAACCTAGTGCCCTCTGGTCTGACAAGGGCATCAGCTGAACACAGTGGGTGATCTGAAAGCTAACCCCAGCCACTAAGACTAAAACCTGGCAGTAGGTCCTTAAGAGGGACTGGCAAGAATCTGCTCAAAGGAGATAAAGGGAATTAGCAGTGAGCTTTTCTTGTTATTACTGCATCTAGTTTTATTATGAGAGAGAGGCAGGAGAAGCCTGAAGTAAAAGAAACTTTTAGCACTTATATGCTTAGCAGTTCTCTCCCTGAACACACACACACACACACACACACACACACACACACACACACAGTAATGATTGTAGTTTATAAAAAAGCTGAAGATGCTTCCAGCCCCATTTACAAGGACAGGGGAAGGCGTGGTGAGAAGGAGCATGTGGGCTTGAGCCAATTTAGTGACTACAGTTCTGGCCAGGTACCGGGAAGTCACAGAACACCCTAGATAGCAGAACTGACTCCATCCCTGGCAGGGGGCTCTGTGCATGGTACTTTTCCTACGAGAGGTGGAGAGGTGTCCTCTTCTCCATCCACATCTGACTCCTAGATAGAAGATGGTCAAGGTCAGTCACTGCCAGCCAGCAAGACCTCTTTGAGCCTCTCTGAGAACTGCAACAATATAACTGAAGGTACCCCCTGCTCTGTATAGGGAGCAATCAACTCTGGCTTTTACCTTCATCTTTCATTGCCTTGTAAAGGGCAAAATATTCAAGGTCTCTAGAGTCTACATACACTTACTTACGATATTGCCAAGTTTATCTGTCGTTTTATAATACATAGGTATGTCCCAATCCCTTTCTCCTTTATGTATAACCCATTCAAAATATCTACAGGATAGAATGGGGCAAAACCTCCCTTATAGGAGGAGGAAATTTATGACTTATTTGATGCATAACAATTTAGTCCTTTCCAATTTGTGTTTCAAAGAGTTTGCCTCAAAAAATGAGCCACATTCCCACAACTCTAGAATGTTATAGCCTCACTTTTTCTGCTTGCTTTTCTTTCTTCTTTTCTTCCCTGCTTCCTTATTCTTTGGACTCGACCACAGAGAAAAAAAAAACCCAGTTTGGAGCTTTTAGAAATTGTTTGTTCTGCATGTGCCCTCTCTTTTCCCAGATACTTTTAATTACAATCAGGAGGCATCTTACACCCTGGCCAGATTGTATTTGGTGCGAGTCTCTTTTAAAGTTCTTCAAAGCTTCCAGGGATCTCCCCCCACTGTCAAGCCCTCCAGACCAGCAAAATGGATACAAATGGAGTAACTTTTCTCATTTTAGATCCATAGAGATTATATTCCTATTTGCTTTTCTATGCATTCAGAAGCTCAGGACGGATGTTCAAGAAATGAACAATGGGAGAAGCACCTGGACAGATGTATTCACATGTACATTTTGTAGGTTTCTGACACATGAGAATTACTGCCTATTCATTAGAAATTAATCTGATCAGGGTATATATGAGAGATGCTAGATGCTAAATATATTTAGACATAATATCTCAGGGAGGAGGATCTAAAGGAGATCTAGAACATACCATAGACTTTCTATTTTGCTTAATTGGTCATAAGCTAGAAATATGACTAGAAAATAATACTTTATGCAGATTTATGCAGAAATATAAAACTTTAGGTGAGGCAAAATGCACACTCCTCTTCTCCTCCTCAAATATTCCTTTCTTATCCCCAGATGTGAATATTTGTCAGTTTAAAGCTATCGGTTCCTCCAGTTAAATCAGGTTTTACTGGGAACACAGACTTGCAGGACTGGCGGAGCTCAGTCCTAAGTACAAAGGTTAAACTAGAACACATCTGAAAAAGGACTGACGTTTCCTAATAGACACTTGAAAATGGACAATTTTCCTCCTTTGTATGAGGAGGACAAGATCCTTCCCTAGAAACAGCTGCCCCTCAGTGGCTCCCCCTCCACACACATCCTTTCACTCCTCTGAGGGTGGGCTAAACACTTTGCCCTAGGACTTCTCCTTTCCCTCAAGCTTTAACCAGGTGCAAAAGTTTTTATTAGGCAAATTCAACTCAGGAAACAATGTTTTAAGCCTAAATCAAAAAAAAGAGGATAGTATAAATTCCTTTAGTGATGTTAACACAACCAACCCAATTCTGCCGCCGCCCCCCCCCCCCAGGTCATTAGATGGCCCTTGAATGCCAAAAAAAAAACTTGGAAGTTCAAACTCCTGTGCCCTTTAAAAAATATGCAAACCAACAACTCCACCTTACTGAGGGATGCAGCTCTTCAGCTGACACTAGTGTTTACATCTCCTGCAGTTTTTCCTGTTGTGTAGTCCCTGCTAGTAAACAACCTAAACTGGTCTCAGGGCGAAGGTCAAATTGCAATATGAAAGGGACTTTTAAAAACTCTTATTTAAAGGTATGGTTTATAGAAAACCATAAGGGGAATAATTTTGTGTTAATAAACAAATCCTCCCCAAATGCAATGTCAGTCACCTTTTCCCACAAAAACTGATGGTTAACTATGTGATTTCCAAGGAGATACTCTTAAATTGGAAACCAGGAGAGATTTCAGGAAACAGACCAGGAGAAAGAACTGGTCAAGGTTTGTAAAACTCCAAAAGGTGGCATTTAGGGAAAAGTGAGGGGGGGGGGGGGCAGGAAGGAAAAGGAAGTGACTTGAAAGAGCCCTTGGTTTCCCCAGCTGTTTGCAGAACTTGGAACATATGGTGCCAGGGTTTTCCAAAGATGACAGCGAATAGAAAATGAAATCATTTTTCCCTAAGTCATGCCTTTCTCCCAAATAAAGATACTTCTTCAGGCGGGAGACATTTTTTCCTTCCATAGGGACTTAGAATCAATTCTCTTCTTTTAGTGAAAATAACAGAGTGATTATGGAAGTAAAAGAAGGAGTCAAGGTGTTCATGCTAAAAAAAACCTTTAAGATCAGGCCTGGCCTGGAGTGGGAATATTCAAACAGGTTCTTCATATTTCACATTTTATAGACAGAATTTTTCCCTAAAGGATACACTTTCATTAGGTCATAAATGCACCAACAGAGGAGAGAGAGAGAAGGTAAGAAGGGTGTGTGTGTGTGTGTGTGTGTGTGTGTGCGCGCGCGCGCGCTTGCACATGGGGACGCCGGCCACGGTGAGAGGTAGGGTCAGGGGCGGAGTGCTTGCCCCCAGGGCAGAGTTCAGGGACCGTGACTTGAGACCAAACTCTGTGCAGCTTCCTAGGGCTTCTGCTTTGACTTTTTTAGTTCTTCTATTTCCTTCGGGTTCCACTGGAGTGCCTAATTGCCTCAAGTCCAAGTACTTAACTTGCCTAAAGGCCATTAAGAAGAGGGATGGGGGAGAGAGACGTGTTTTTTCCAAAAGTTTGTTAAAAAATTTAACTGGAGGAAGATTTTTAGTTGGGGCCTCAGTGCCTGAGCCTAGATGGCAGGGAAAGGGGTTGTCTGAAGACTTTTACTCTCCGCTGGACCCCACTCCTGGACTGGAGAAGTTTACCTCCCCTAACACCCAAGGGATGCGACTTAATGCTCTCAAAGGCTAGTGCTCACCACGTCTGGGTTCCCTGGGCAGGCAGGAGAGAACGCTGCGGACAGGGAACCGCCCTGCCTCAGCTACAGAGCCACGTTGGCTTCTTCGCATTTCTTAAAAAGTGAGTCGGAGTTATGCAACCAGCATAGTTAGCGTCTATCGAGTCCCGGAGAATCTTTACATCCACAGCACTGATTTCACACCTAGAAGTCGCAGCAGTTTGGAAATTACTGTAACACACCGCCCGGATGATATATTGTCTGTCTTAGACCAGATTAGCAGGACACGCGCGCATACCCTACGTTTAAATCACACCCTGAAATGCGGAGAAGATGGTTAGCCCCGTAGGGATTTACACGCGACAGAGGAAAACTGGGACAATTCATTGTTTCTCTTTTTTGATTTCCTGTTTCTAGAGAAAGCATTGGTGTCAAGGACGAGGTAGGTAATGCGATCTAAAAGGCACGCCGGATGCCCCATCCTAATCCGTAGTTCCAGGAAAACTGCCTCCAGTCGACACCGCGTACGTTCCTCTCGCCTGTCCAGCTGCCCCGGCAGGGACGCCCCCAAGGGTCTGTATTCCTAGGGCTGGAAACAAAACAGCTAACCGGGTCTGCTGCGTAAGAGAGCGCTCCAAGATGGACTGCCGGGGAAAGGCATTTTGACCCCGATGGAAATTAGTCATATTGACAGACGCCCAGGGAAGGTAAATTACCCAGCGCGCTGACGTTGCGCAGAAGCGCGCCCCGGTGCGGCTCCGCCGCGGCGCCCAGGGGCCCGGGGCTCCCGGTTCGTTCCCCCAGATGCCGACCAAGCCCCGCTTTGCTTCTCTGGGCCTGGGGTTTCAACGTGAAGGCGCGGAGAGAGCGGTAAAAAGGTGCTCGAGAGTCGTAGGGCAAGAGAAAAACCAAAAAAGGGAAAAAGGAAAAAAAACTAGTGGGAAAGAGAAGTGCTGCGCCATAGTGCAGGCGAGCTGTGGAACCCAGAAGAAAACGAGCAAAATGCGCAGGGGAGGGAGGGAGGGGGGAGGCAGGGAGGGAGAGGACCGCGCGGCCCGGGGCTCCCAGGCCCGCCACTTGGGAGGTCCCGGCCCCGGCGCGGGCCCGGCCAGGCGTCCCCCCGGGGGGCTCGCCGCTCGGGCGGGGTCACGATTCCACCGCGGCTGCGGGCGAGGACTTGAAAACCGAGCGGCGGGGGCTTCAGTCTGGAAGCCAGGCCCTGCGGTCATCAGAGGGAGGCCGGGCCGGGGCGCAGGAACTTTTTACAAGGCGTGTGGGTACAAGGGGGGAAAAAAATCAAAATAAACCACTTTCATCCAGCGTGGGCCGTGAAAATAAAAGCTGCCTTATAAAGGGGGCGAGCGGGAGTTTTGAAATTCGGTGTGTGTTTTGCTTTTACATAAAGAGTTTTGTGGTTTTACCTGATAACCTAGGGGGAACTGTGGGGGATTGAATAACTGCTAGATTTCTTTTCTTTTCTTTTCTTTTCTTTTCTTTTCTTTTCTTTTCTTCTTTTCTTTCCTTTCCTTTCCTTTTCTTTCCTTTTCTTTTCTTTTCTTTTCTTTCTTTTTTTTTCGGAAGAGGGCTGTAATAGGAGTTCACAGGTTTCTCCCAAATCAGCCTGTATCCCAGAACCGCAAACAACTGTATACATCCATCCATATAGGTCATTACAAACTGGGAGACGGTACTTGCGTGACCAGAATATTGTGGCCATAAAGTGGGATCCAGTAGCCCCACCTTCTTTTTAAAAGTGAGTCTTTAAAACCGAGTCTCCAGAGGAGGCGGAATGGAAAGCGTGAAATAGTGTAACATCTCATTTTACCAGAGACTGGACCGGTGACTCCGGCGTGGCTACAAAATACGCGGCCCAGGACGCAAAGAGCAGGAGGATTTGGCCCGGCGGCTGCAGGGAGGGCGCCCAGCCAAGGCCGGGCTTCGGCCCGCGGCTCCACGAGGGGACTCGACAGCCGGCCCCCCTCCGGGGCAGGGCAGGGCAGGGCTGGGGGGAGGCGGCTACCTCCTCCTGGACTTGGGCCTCCTGTCTGCGGTATTTTTAGCTTTTTCTCTCGGGTCCCTGGAGGCTCTTTTGTAAGCCGAATGAAGGCTCTCCAAACTGCCCTCACTGGGAGGGGGTGTGGGAGTAGGTGGAGGCGACTGCACCAGTATTTTGAAAGAAAAAAAAATTACTTACGTTTAAATGGAAACAAAACTCTAGGTTTTTGTCCTTGCTGCCTTGTCTCTCTTTCGTGCCCCCTCTCCCCGGGCCAGGGCCGTGGGAACACTCCAAGTTCCATAATTAAGAGGACCAAGGGGGGTCAGGAGCGGTAGGATCTAGACGTTGGAGCAGAATCCGAGCGTCCTGCGTTCCTCCCTGCTCTCCTGGCCCCTACTGCTCCCCCGGAGCCCGCCTAGGAACCCTCCGGAAGGGAAGGGAGGAGGGGAGGGATCTCCGTTGCCTTCGAGGAAGCAGGGGCACGCGGCATTTGTTTATTTTTTAAATAAAGATTTAAAATAAGTCCAAATGTTTTTGCAATGGAGTTTCCGACCCGTGTGTGCCCAGGGATGCGAAACGCGGGACCCAGACTGGCAACTCGCGAAGGGACGGATGTTTATCACGGAGAAAGCCGGGTCTCGCTGCGCCGCATCACACCTTGGAGATGCCCTGGTCCAGCTTCCCGGCCGAGGCCTCAGCCAGGACCTTCCCCATCCCGCGTCCGCCCATCCAGGACCTGGCTGGGCCCCTGCTGGCCCCGGGGCTCGCCCTCAGCCCCTTCCTGATCCCTGCAGACCTCCCCTGCCCACATACCCCCCCTTCGCAGGCTCAGCGCTGCCCCTCGAAGGTGCCCAGGCTCGCGGGACTGCGCTCCGCTGCGGAAAACTGGGGAGGGAAAGCGGAGCGCGGGGGCTCTGTGCTTCCGCCCTGGCTTCCATCCACTCCCCCCCCCCCCGCCATCCCCACAGCTGCGCGAGGTGCTCCACGTTGCCCCACATACCCGAAGCCGTGCTTCTACCCACCGGATTGCCTTCGGGGCCCCTCGGAGCCGTGTCGACGCCGCGGCGCTGTGGGTCCGCGCGAGCAGGAACCAGCAGGCCCGTCAGGTCTGCGCTCTCGGCAGCGGGGTCGCCCAGCGTGGTCGAAGATGCTCAGAGGAGGAGGAAGCGCCGAGAAAAAAGGAGGAAGGAGGCGGCGGGGTGTGTGTGTGTGCGGGGGGGAGGACCTGACATACACACAAGCGCGCAAAACCGACTTTGGTGATGGGCTTTTTCAGTTTCACACGAAGCGACCTGTAGTATCTGGAGAAGGTTTTTGAAGACGTTTAGGAGGGAGGGTGAGTTTTCTGCTGAGAAACTCAATCTGCCATACAGTAGCGGCCCCATCTGGGATCTGTCACTGCTGACAGCACCACAGGGCACAGACGTGATCTTCTGCACAGCCTGCACTCCCCGAAATACCCTCCTTAATCAAAGGATGTCTGCGCGCCGGAGCTCAGCTGACCGCACCGGGAGCAGAGGGGCCAGCGAATTCCACCCCCCTCCCCCGGCCGCCCCCTCCCCACCGACACTGCCGGGCCCCTCTCCTCTGACCAGCGCATTAATTAAAAGCGGAAAAGAGACAGAGGCTGATGTCATTGCTCTCAGAAGATCATAAACGTAAAAGAGTCATCCTGTGAGAATCCCTGAAAATGACTTTAATGAATAATTTCAGAGACAGTTATGGCTTTGGGTAATTACTGAGCGAGAATATGAAAACCAGATTTGGAAAGCGAAGGCGATGGTCAGGCGGCCTGGCGGCCACTTTCTCCCATTAAAACCGCACCAGCTTTTCTTCACCGCCAAATTCTAGTTACAGACTTTAGATGCATTTTCTTCTTTAGGAATAAAAGCAACAAACACGCATTTTTTTCTTTCCTGCGTTTCTGCCTTATCCGAAAGAAAAAACTGTCAGCTCAAGGCGACAGCAACCCACTTTAAATAGAAGCCAACCACGTACTGGCTTTAGTAGTCATTGGCTTCCATCTTTTCAGGAAGGGGATATTAACAGCCACTTTGATTTAGAATGGTGTCTTTTTTGGCCTCTTCTCTAGGCAATTTACTTAAGAAAGGTTGAAAACTTCTGTCCCTAAGTAAGAAACTCTTTCAAATCCTTTCACCTGGTGAAGCAGCAAACAAGTGAACAGCGAATGACCCCACTTCTTACAGAAGAATTTGCAGGTCTCCCTGACTCTAGCACTTGTTCGCCAGGATGATTTGGTTCTACAGTAAAGAAAGATATTTTGAAACACTCCATCTGGTCACAGGGAAGCATTAGATTGGGTCTGGCTGTTCATGGTTAGTTGTGCATTAAATATACTATTTGAGAAAATTGGCTTATTAGTTGGGGAGGAGGTTGGTGAGTACCCTGTGATCTTTTATATGAACCATTTAGCTGCTTGCAAGCCTATCTCCTTTGCTTAGAAATAAAAACTGCGATTTTCTGGGCATGTGGCCCATGTGGATTCTTTCTACCTAATTCAAGTAAAAAAATAATTTATGCTATGTGCAAGAAAGTATTAATAAGAAGTAATGTAGGCAAAAGCAGTGTAGGTTTTTGTTGTTGTTAGTTTCGTTTGTTTTTGAGTCTGTGTTATCTGGACAACTGCTTATCTGCCTGAGTAGACTACATCATTAAGGAAGATCATGGGGAAGCCAGTGCTTCCCAGCACTGTGGGAAATTACATTGTGCGGCTATTACCTGCTCCTCCCCACTCTAAAAGCACAGCTAGGCCCCTCCTTCCTAGCCCCAAGCCCCCGCCCCCAAACTTTCCTTCCCCTTCTGCTGGGGGATAAGGGTGGGTAAAAGAGGGAGTCAAGCTCTCTCAAATGTGACATTTTCACTGACTTAGGAGGAAATGGTCCTCATCCGTTCTAGATTACATGAAGACACTTTGGAATCTGGTGTACTGAGTTGCCTCAAGGAATTGAAAAGGGGTGAACATTTGGGAAATTTTCTCCACTGGATTTCCTGTTTATATTTGATATCCTGCCCTGCCCCCCCTCCCCCAAATAGATCAAATCATGGGCCATGAATTCTTTTCCCTTTTAGCTAAATTCACTGTAAACACCAGCTTGGGCTTTGCAACCTGTGTGAAAATAAATAGCATTTTCTGGGTTTGTTTTGAGTCCTTGACTTGCCCAATTAAATGGAGGTGTAGGACTGATTCATGGGATGGTCAATTCTCTCTCTGTAGAGACTTAAAATAATACAGGCCTTGCCCTACCTCTCCACCATCCTTGATAAAGCCATCCTCACCCCCAGGGTCCAGTATTTCACAGTGGTGGTTGACTGAGTGCCAAGAATGTGGAATCAGCTGCAGTAGGTGTGTGTGGCCTCAGGCAGTGGTTCCTAAATCCGGGGAAAAGGGGGCGGGGGAGGGGAGCTTTTGAAAATTGAGGACTTCGTTTCTCCTACCTATCTGACCTGCTGAATCAAGATTTCTGGTAAAGTTGGGGTGAAATGAGGGCTGAATTTATAATTTTATCAAGTTCTGGAAATTTTGGGTAACTAGGGTGGTAAGCTCCAGCATAAAGTGTTCTGGAGTTGGATTCATCCCAGAGACCAGGACAGTGCCCCAGGGCCTCAAAGTCGGAGGTCTGGGACGTTCTCCTCAGGTCCCAGAATTATACAAATGTACCTAGCCTGTGCTCTGGGCGTTGAGACATAGTGCGGGACAAGCTGCTGCTGCTGCCAGTCATCCTCCTTTCAGCCAAGGGGCACTCCCACTGGGGAAAGGGGGACGGTAGGCAGAAGAGGGTCTAGAACCTCTGTTCCTTAGATCCATTGGGCTTTAATAGCAGGTGCAAAGACAGAGGCTCGGAGGAGAGACGGCCCGTTCTGTAATTAGCTTCTGCCCAGCCTCCTCACTGGGCAGGAACGGCCAACCTTGTGGCCGTAGGGCTGTGGGGTCCAAGCGGCGGCTAGCGCGGGAAGGGCCGCGCTAAGAGCCGCCTCCCTTGCCTCTCGCCTGCGCGGGCACCGCCGCCAGGGCCGCAGCTGTTGGTGTAGGAGAGCAGCCTCCTGGCGCCCGGCTAGAGGAGCGCTCGCAGGTCAGTCAGGGCCGGCCGGGGAGGCTTTTTCGGCTGAATGCACCAGGCGCAGCGAGTTGGAAAACTTAAAGTGAGGAAGGGGCCAATAGGAACTTTAACTGGCCCCGCCTTACCTCAAACAAGAAAAACAAAAACGTCTTCTGGGCTAAAAATACATATTGAGAAAGTCCCCGTGCGCACGCAGGCGGCGCGTTCCAGCTGCCGGCCTGGCCCAGGGAGGACTTGGCCGCGCGGCCGCCGATTACACCCAGCTCGGCTGGGATGGCTCCGAGCCGTCTGCCCTGACGTCAGCGAGGCCCCGGGCCCCGCCGCGGCGAGATAGGCAGCGCGGCCGGGCGCGGGCGCGGCGCTAATCACTGCCAGATGTCCCTAATAGCGCAGATAAAGACGGACGGAGCGGCCGGGAATAAATTTGTAATCAGGGCTCTACCATCTGATCATCAAAGCGGCCCAAATGCCGGGAGAATTTGAAGGGAACGTGCGTGTAGGGGGGTGACGTTTCGGGGAGAGGCGGGGGACGCGGCCCTCGAAGGGAACGGACTCGGGCGGGGTGGAGCGACGGCAGGGAGAGGAGTCTCACGTGTGTGCGCGGGGAAGTCAGACGCCCGCCCGGTGCACTTTACCTTCCACTAGCCTGGCGGGCCGCAGCCGCGGGCGGGGACAGGCCCCTTAGAGCCCGGCAGACAGTCGCCTGCGGAGCGTGCTCGTGGGGCAGAGCTCGAGGGGCAGGGCGCGTGGGGCAGAGCTCGAGGGGCAGAGAGCGTGGGGCAGAGCGCGTGGGGCAGAGCTCGAGGGGCAGGGCGCGTGGGGCCGAGCTCGGGGGGGCAGGGCGCGTGGGGCAGAGCTCGAGGGGCAGGGCGCGTGGGGCCGAGCTCGGGGGGGCAGGGCGCGTGGGGCAGAGCTCGAGGGGCAGGGCGCATGGGGCCGAGCTCGTGGGAGGGGCAGAGCTCTTGGGACAGCGCTCCAGGGGCAGAGAGCAGAGGGGCCGAGCGCGTGGGGCCGAGCTCATGAGGCCGAGCGCGTGGGGGCAGAGCTCGAGGGGCCGAGCTCGTGGGGCAGAGGCTGGCCGTAAGTCCTCCGGAAACATGCCAACCGCTTCCTCTCCTGCAGTTACCCCCTCTCCTGTCCTCCCCTTCCGAGAAACAGTTAAAAAATACCGCGTTCTCCCACCGCCCCACCCCCTCCCCACCGTCCCCACCCCACGGGAACCCTCCAGCGCGGCTGAGCTTCTTCAGGAAGGGAGGTACTGGGGTCTCGAGCAGGGACGGTCTTTCTCTCCGAGGGATCCGCGGGCTGCGACAGGCCAAGAGTCCCGTGCGTTGTAGAGACTCGGTAGTGCCTCCTCCTCATGCGGGGTGCAGGGTCCGGGCGGAGGAGTGGGGCTCGGTGGAGGGAAGGGGCTCCCTTGGGTCAACAGATCCAGGAAAGGCAAGCGGAGCCCGGGGTACGGATTCGGCCCTCTACGAGGCGTACGCCACAAGCCTCCTCCTCTGCAGATCATCTCCGCCTGGCACCTACCGCCAGCTCCTCTTCCAAATCCAGGCACGTGGGTGGGACTCGCGCGCAGACGGAACGCAAGGCGGCTGTGGAAGAGAAAATTGCGAGCCGCGTGCGCGGCGTTAGACACAGCGTTTCTGGAAAGCTGCAGGATAGGTGAGACGTTTCCCGCGCTTTGGAGACCCGCAGTGCAAGGCAGTTCCGGCTACTGTGGCATCCTGGGACCAGTTTATTGTCCCCTGCAAGCACACCTCATGCAACTGGCTCGGGTTCTCTGGGCAAAGCCAAAGTCTCAGAAGTAGCTCACAAGCCTGCCTCCTTCCGCTCCCCGTGGCTTTGATTTCGATCTCACTCTCACCCTAGGCATCCCTTCCTGAGAAATCGGCGTGCACGAAACTCACCCTCCTGCTTCCTTCACAACCGGTGGGATACCAGCTCTGTGATCCTCACCAGCAGTAGGCGAGGCAGCAGCCGACAGAGGCAGAGACGAGGGGCAAAGGATTGAGCCACCCTCCAGGCCCAACTCATGCATACTTGCTGCCCCTTCTGGCGACACCAATGCCCCCACCTCCTCAAGGGGACGACCAGGCCACCTGGTCCTGAGGAGGGCAGCCTAGGCCCAGAAGCCTACCCTTCCTACGTGCCCAGAGCTATTGGCTAACCCGCTGGGATGTTGGAGCTTCCCAGCAAGCCTTCAGAGAGTGGGTCTGGAATTTAGAAGGCAGGAAGAACCCCAAGTGATCTTGCGGTCTTCTTCTCATAGTTTTGACCTGAAAAAGGCTCTTAAAGCTGCAGTTAATGTTCCAGCTGGGGGCGGAAATCCTGAAAAACTGAGAATGGGAGCAAGGAGTGTGCTCAGGTCCCACTCTGTTGAATTTTTCAGGTTACTTCCCAAGGAGTAGAGAATGGGTAAGAACGAACACACACACACACACACACACACACACACACACACAGCAGCCGAGCCCTCTCCCCGCTGGTGCTCCAGGGTTATCAGGCTCTCGGCCTGCCCGGCGGTCTGGGGCCGGGCCCTGACAGCCAGATCTACCATCAATTTACCTTCCGCCGCCCCAGCTTCCCATTTAGCTTTTAACGTCAAATCCTGCATTTTTGTCGGCTCCGGCCTGTCTAGAGAGCTTGTGATTTCGCTGCAGGAGTGATTGCTTTTAACAAAATGGCAGCAACCACATTATCCGAGCAATTAAAACAGAGGCCCTTTTAGCAGATCCCGCAAGGCAAGAGGTTGGAAATATTTTTTTTTTTTTAAAGCAAAGGAGAAAGGGAGTTAAAAGAGAAATAAATGTGTAGAAGAGAAAAGCATGGACGCTCAGAAGAATCGCCTGCCTAGCACACCACTCACTTCCCGGGACTTGACAACGTGGAGCAGGGATGTTGGGTGGCTGGGAACGTTGGGTAGGTTAGGATGTCCCAATCGACTGTAGAGATGTATAATCTGGGGTGTCTTGCCACTTAGGGTGTGCGTTCAGTTAGGGGTTCGGCCCCCTGGGGTGTCAGGTCTGCTGGATGTCTGGCCAGCTGGGATTTCACACAGGTTGGAATGTCGAGATGCTTGAGGTGTTGGGGCCTGGTGCGGCTGGGCCAGAGGAAGCGTCGTGGCAGGCAGGAGAGCAGGCGGGCAGTGCCTGGCCCGGGCCAGACAAAGAGGATGAATTTCTGCAGCGCGGGTTTTAAAGCATGTGTAGCAGCAGCAAGCTGCCCCATAGCGATGCAGCTGCCAGGCTCCTCTGGATCTCCTCTGCTGGTGTTTAATAAACCAGAAAAAGTGTTAGACCAGCAAAAGTGCAGTAAGGCCCAGATGGTAAAGACGACCAGCTACCCAAGGCAAGTACAGGCACACATGCATGATGGACATAACTCCTCTTCAGTTCCTGTTTTAAAATCTTACCACCTCCACCACCACTCTCTCCACTATTTCAGTAAACCCTTTTCTTCTGCCCCTGGGATATGATGTCTTGAAAGGATTAAAGACGCAAAAGGCCGTTGGAGGCAGGGAAGGGAGAACGCCACTCGGTCAAACTGACAAGAATCCCAAGAGTAATAGAAAATCAGGGCGCGCCTTCCTACGCCCCCCCCCCCCCCAGTGCTATAAACAAAGGCAAGTGTCTGTAAACACAGCCCTCGCCCACCGCGTCGGCCCAGCGCAGCCTGACCCGAGGGGAGAAAGTTCAGATCGCTTTGGCCGAGTTGTTCTAACCCCTCGCCCTCGCGTTGTCAGCTGCCCACAGAAGAAACCCGCAGAGCCACTCGCTGGTCTGTCCTGCAGCACTTGCGAATTTGCCTGCTGTAGGCGACAGGCTCAGAGTGGGCACCGGCGAGCCGCGAGAACCCCTGGGACATCGGGGCAGCGTCTGTGCCCGGAGCCGAGGTGCGAACATCACCCCGAGGATGGGTTCCAAGATGGAAACCCTCTGGCAAGCCTCCCTAACACCAGATTTATATACGTGGCGTTTCATGAAACAAACCGCTTTTTAATACGTTTCACCTTTCTTCCCCCCACCCCCCATCTCTCCCCCTCCTCCCTCCCCTCCCTGGCCTGCCGAGTCCTTTATGGCACTTCAGGTTCTCTGGTTCCTAGGGCAGAGATTCCGGCTGTAGCCAAGACTACGGGCAAAGGAGGCCTCAGGGACTTCCATCCGGGGTGTTCCGGGGTTCCAGGAGACCGAACCTCAAACGGGGTGACGTCCCTGGCGGCTGGTAGCCCGGGGAGGGAGCCGGTTGCTCGGCTGGCCTGGGGCCGGGAAGACTTCAGACACTGCAGTTAATATTGAGTTCCCTGTAGCTCCTTGTAAATCTAGTCCCCCCTTCACCCCCCTTTAAATCCTTGGTCATGTTCGCGATTTCTTACTTGACGTAGAATTCCTTGTTACCTAATCATGGACTTTTTTTTTCCCCAAAAGCTCGCCCCTTCCCAAGGCCGGCTCAGATGAGAATCACCCTGATGGAGACTACAAATAAAAACCTCCTCTTTCCCTCTTTTTTCTTTTCCCGGATGAAAGCCCTACATTTTGAATTAAAAACTGTAGACTATTTCCTGCCGCTGCAATAACTCCTGGGATCCTCCTCAAATCTCCTCCACCTAAAACATGCTCCCCAAACAAAAACCGAAGTCCCCGCAGAATGGCATTTGGTTGATTTTGTGAAAACAAGGACACCTTTTCACCTTCCAGTGAACTGCCAAGGCCTTTCTTGGCCCCAGACCCTCCTAATACTGACCACTCAGCCTACTCTGGGGCTGGGGATGAGGAGGGGAGCCAGAAGGAGACAGGACTAGGGTAGAGCCCAAGTCCCAGGATTTTCACCAAGGACACTTCCCAATGAGGGCTGCGGCTCCCGCTGAGGATTGATCAGAACTACCGACTCTTTCAAATAAAGTTAGAGGCAATCACGATAATTTAGTTTACTTCTGAATATTTTAAATATTATGAAAACAAGTATAACAGTTTTGTTTTCAAAACTCTTTTGAGGTATCAACCATTAAAAGATTGGGGTTTTTGTAAAAAAAAACACACAGTGGTTTATTGAATACTTACAACGTTTACACCTTCAATATTAATTAAATTCCACTTAGTTTTAGAGGACGGAAGTGCACAAAACAAGTAGCTGTTGGAAACATCTTCGAATAGGGAACGACCACAGATGTAAAGACAGCACTAGATACCGACCTCAACAGAAATGTTAGCGGCCCCGTTTTCTGCTTTGAAATAAAACTTTATAATCCCCAGGAATATTTATATCCAAAGGCCAAGTAGTAAAGATACACTTCACATACACACTATTGTCTGCTGTCTTTATCTGGAAGGGGTTGGGTAAGTGGGGAGGGGGCAACACCGGTGTCTACACAGCCAGGAGGGAACATTCACACATAGAGAATCTAGGAGACGACGGGATCCCTTACCACGCGGGAGTGTCCTCTTCATATTAAAATATGGAATGCTTTTCTTCAAATATCCACTTTTTTTTGAGGGGGAAGTGGGGAGCGGATGCCTCAAAGGGGGCCAAAGAGAGGGCAGGCAAATTGCACATAAATAAACCGGATGATTCCAAATGCATGAAGTCCTCGGAGCGGAGCCTGGAGAGCTTGCCCGGAGTCCTGGGTCTGCTTCCGGCTCCTGGGCCCCGGCTCCTTCGCGCTCTCCTCCTCCTCCTCCTCCTCCTCCTCCTCCTCCTCCTCCTCATTGCTTGAGCTCCAGGGCCCAGACGTGCTGCGGCCAGCCCGTCCGGCCTTTGGTTTTCTTGTCGTTGCTGCTTACTGTGCTTTTCAAGATTTCGTTCTAGGCAGAGGACAGACGAAGGGGAGAAAGGTGGAATGAGAAATTCAGAAAGGAGGCCTGGTTCCGCGACACCCCCGCACTTACTGGGGAAAAAAGGAGATGGTGAGAGATCGAGTTGGGGATGAGAGATATGGGATGGTTTCGAGTCCTCGCCTCTGCAGAAAAAGCTACAAAGGTTTGCGCAGCCTTAGCTACTGCCCAGGCCTCCACGCGCCTGCGACGCTCAACTACCGGATAGGCAGGCTTATAAACAACCAGCCGTTTCCAAGTCTTTTATGGAGGAGCTGGGGCCTTTTCTCTAACTCCAGATGTAGGGGCTCCCTGTTTTCATTCGTAATCCCAGCTTCGCGCTCTAGGGAAGGTGGGGATAAATTCCTGGTGCCTTGGACCTGGCCGGTAGGCGAGGGGCTCCCCGGCCCCCAGCACGGCAGTGCCTCTCCAACGAGGCCTTTAAAATCCCTCGTTATTCGGGAGGTCACTCGACTATGCACCGGCTAAAGCTCCACAGGCCCCAAAGAAGAAAAACTAAACAGCAGCCCTGCTCCGAACACCACTGACCAACGGAGGACTTGGTAGGAACTTGAGAAAACTAATTTTCAGTTATAGGTCCGTGTTACTGTTAACAACAATAACAACGACCATATTAGTATTTACTGTTTGTCTTAAAATGCTCAAGCAAATAAAACAAGAAATAGCCATGACGCACACTCATCTGGGAGGTTACAGTTTAGTCTCATCGCCAAAGAGAAACTGGAGTTGCATTTTAATATTAAAAGTACTTATTTTTATGTTTATCTTTACGTCTTGGAGCACTGTAATGAGAACCACCACAAAATTCTCTTACAATCAGTGGTGGCCTGGTTCTCCTGAAGGGGATAAAGGATCGATGGTGCAATAATTGCAATCTGGCGCTTCTGGGCGATTTATTTTAGAAATACCTGAAAGCAAGATAGGATAGGAGGCCAAATGAAGGCTCTAAGGGACATAGAACGATTGCACCAGTGCAGTCAGAAGATCAGCGGGGACCCTGGGTCGGAGAAGCACGCCCGCCCGAGGTGCTGGTGCAACAGCGGTAACCCAGAGGGAAGATCCCCAGCGCGAAGCATCCATCCCTCCTAACCTCCTCCTCCTCCTCCTCCTGCTTGCAACCTCACCCATCTCTTCAGCTTCTCAGGAAACCATCCTTTCCACAAGCTGGTTTAAACAACCGTGGATAGGATGCAGCCAAAGACCGAGGGACGGCATTGCTCAGCCCACTTGGAAAGATCCCCGTAGCTCCGGTCCCCCGAACCCGCACCCCCTCTCCCCCCTGCCCCTCGGTACTGACCAGCTCCTTCTTCCTCTTCTCCTCTTTCACATCTGTCTTCTTGATCTCCGCCTTGAAGGCCTCCGCCTCGCCATTCTGGTCGTCCTTGGCCAGCAGGTCCATGAGGTAGGCGATGTAGCTGGTGGCCAGGCGCAGCGTCTTGATCTTGGAGAGTTTGGTGTCGGCGGGCACGTTGGGGATACACTCGCGCAGTTCGGCGAAGGCGCTGTTGATGCTCTGAGTCCTGCGCCTCTCCTTGCGGTTAGCGGTGCCCCGGCGCTTCACCGGGCGCGGCCCCCCTAGGCCCGGGGGCCCGGCGCCCGGCGGCACCCCCCCGTAATGGGAGTGGTCCAGGCCGGCGGCGCCGCTGGCGTACTCGGGGCTGTAGGACAGGGCCATGCTGTAGTCGGGGGGCGACATCTCGGGGTGGCCGATGAGCCAGCCATGGAAGTAGGGGTTCTCCTCGTGGCTGCAGCGGCTGGCGGCGGCGGCGGCGGCGGCGGCGGCGGCGGCGGCGAACGGATAGCCCTCATGGTGCACCACCGGGTGGTGGGGGAAGCCCCCCACCAGACTCATATCGCCCTCCGCGCCCCTCCACGCGCCCCAGCGTGCGCGCAGCCCCGCCGCGCCCTCGGCCGGGGCCCCCGCTTCGGCGCCGGGCGGCCTCCCCCACCCCCCGCCCCCCAGCCCTCGGGCGCCCGGGCCGGCCCGGCAGCCGCAGAGGGGGCCGCTGCAGCCCGGGCCCCGACCCCCGGCCTGGCCCGCCGGGCCCGCCTCAGCAGCACCGCGGCCTCCGGCTCCCCATAGGGCGCGGCGAGCTGGTCCCGGCACCGTGCGCCCCCGGCCGCCGCCGACTCCCGCCTGGCTCCCCGGCCCGCGCGCCGGCTCCTGCTCCCCGGGCCGCTGCGCGGAGGCACGAGCCGCTCGTGCTCATGCAAAGGTGCCCGCGCTCCCGCGGGGCTGCGTGGCGGAGGCGCCGGGCTGCGCCGCGGCCGCGATCCTGGCACCGAGGCTGGCTCGGGAGTCCCGGGGCGAGTCCGAGCCACGGTCGGAGGAGCCGGCCCGGCTCTGCAGGGAGGCGGCGGGGTCGGCTGCTCACTGCGAAGCTGCTACCTCCATGCGACCCTCCCCTTCCCGCCCCTTCCCCTCCCCCCACCAGCCCGGTCTGGGTTCTTGGGCGCTTATTGTTTTAATGAAATTTTTGGTTGTTGTTGTTTTGGTCCTTGAACGTGATTTTAGCAGCGGGTAACGTGTCCTCACTCCTCTCGGGCTCCCTCGGAGGGTTTTCAGAGAGGTCTCATTGCATCCATTTTCTCAGATCCTCTCCTTCTTTCAGGGGAAGGACCTGGGGCCCTGCAGGCGCCCCGGGGCGCGAAGGCGGCGGCGCGGGTTCTCGGGGGTCTGCGCGGTGGCCGCGGGGGCTCCCGGGCGGCGGCGGCGGCGGTCCTCCGGGCCTGGACGCCGTGAGGGGAGTAAGCGGATTTCCCCAGCAAGATCTCCATGTACAGCTACATCTTTAGGGCTGCTCGGGTTAATATATGTCGTCAGAGGCTCCTCACGCCAATCCCGGGGCGGCAGGGGCGGTGCCTCTCGCTCTCCGCAATAAAACTTTTTGATGTTCTCGTTGCTAATTGTCGAAGTCCTCTTCCAGGATTGGCTGCCCCTTCACAACCATGAGATAATTAAAACTGGTGGGGGGGGGGGGCGGGTTAAAAAAACTTTTTTATCAGTCAGAGGTTAATGCAAGTGTTTAGCAGATGCTTTACTATTAAATTATCCGCCACCCCCCCCCCCCAAGTCTCAAATCTTGAAGAATCTCAAACCAGGTATGGTATCACTTCTGCTTTCTTTTCTGGTTTAAGAAAACGGAAAAAAAAAAAAAAAGAGAGAGAGAGAGAGAGGTGGAGGGGACTTACATATCTCTTTTGTAAGTGTTTGTGTAGGTGACCGAGGCAAGAAAATAAGCAGGCGGCGTGGTGCCTTTTCCGTACGGGGTGGGGCGGGGGAGGGCAGAGGGGCGGCGGGGGGAGGGCGGCCGCTGCGACCTGGCACCGCTACCCTCGCGCGTCTCCCTGCCTAACCCACTGCGCTACCCCGGCCCGGGCCTCGGAGGTCGCTCCCGTGACCGGCGTTGCTTTTGAGGATCGCGGTTGAGGCCGCCGGACGAACGTTCAAGCCCCCTGTAAATACCCTTATTCCCATATTCTTCAGGGACACCAGCCCCGGCGACGACGACCCTGGGCGACTGCAAAGCGCAGGCAACCTCGATTCCCCGAATTGGTGGAGTGGCCGGCATCGGTGTCCCCCTGGTTTCACTGGCCTGTTTGGTAAGTAACTGAATATTTTTTACAGCGTGTTCAGAGCTTATTTTCCAGTTTTTATGAACAAACATATAAATATATCTGTGCATTCCTGCGTCTCCCATAAAAGCGGGCATCTGTGGAAGGCAGGTTTAGTGATCGGAGGGGAACCATTAAACAGCAGTTTAAGAGGCGGACCGGGAGGACGGCTCGTGGATGTTGAGGCTGCTGGCCTCAGTGATCTTGCACGCATTATAACGGAAAGTGGATCTCCGCTTGTAAGTCAGCCGGCCGAGGCGCCCTCGTGGCGTGAGCGTTTTGGGAAAGCCGGAAAGAGGCCGGGGCAGGGATGGACGGAGGCAGCAGCTGGAACATCCCCGGGCTTGGCAGCGAGTCGCCAAGGGAGACCCCTTGTTTCGGGGAGGTCGGGGCCTGATGGCATTGGGTGCGGGTGAGGGTGTCAAGCGGGACCCTGGGGGCCCTAAATTAGAGGTAGCCCAGGGCAGAGTGGAGAGGAGACCAGGCGGGCCCTGGCGGCCTGGGACTCTTGGCTGGGCCTGGCTGGGGTCACCCAGAGGAGACCCTTGACTCCACCTTGGGGATTGTCCTTTGGAAGCAGGCAGAGACAGGCCCCAGGCCTCACAAGGAGCCCCACCTCACAAAGGGAGCCCCAACCCAAGGACTCCGCGGGGACAGTCCTTCAGTCCTTTCCCAGAGCGCGGGGCACTTTCCACATGTCGGGGGTTGGGGATGGAAGGCAAGGTCAGAGCCAGCGGACAGAAGGAGGGTGGGAGCCCCCAACTCCTCTGCTGCAGGGGATTCAGGGTGGGCTTCACCAGCCTCTACAGTCCAGGGCATCAGCATCGAGAAATGCATTTTAGGTTTGCGGTGGCTAGGTGGTAGGAGAGGGGAACTCAGAGACCGGCATAGGCTAGCAAGCCCAGTCCTGGAGTCCATTCAGGGTCCCTTCTGTCCCCCGGGCATGGGGTCAGTTCTCTTGGATGCCCCCAGCATTGCGTCTTAAGGCTGAGCACAGGATGTGGGGAGAAGCTGAAATCAGATTTGTTGGTAAAGTGCCACTCGGGCATGGAATACAATAGAGACCTAGAGCTTGCAACCACCCTCCCCCCCCACTTGGATGGGTCTGCAATTTTAGCATGAACGGGAGTGTTTTAAAGACCTTGTTCTTCAAGGAAAGAATATAGGTAGTGTGGTGGGGTTCTGTTTACATTTTCACCAGGGAGGCAAACTCTGAATGTGTAAATACTGGTAGTTCAATCCTCTGACATTTGATACTTAAAAAGAAAAAAAGTCTGTTTATAAGAACACATCTAGGCCTTGGAAGCAGGTAGGCAAAGTTAAAATGGTTGCACTACGTATGGCTGGGAACAGATAACAATATAAGGGAGCAGTTGGTAGGCTGCTTTCAGACTCAGAGGAAGTTTTGGAAATTGAAAGGAAGAAGAGGCTAGGCGGAAGGCTGAACTGGGGACTGAGATGCTGTGTCCACCAGAAGCAAGTAGCCTCAGTGTTGAAGCTATCAGAATTGACCACTTTCAGCCTTTCTCATGCTCTTTTAATTGAAACCAAAAATGGGCAAATATCTTCATGGTCCCAGATATCATGGCAAGTGATAAAAGAGATGGAGAACACGGGACAGAAAAAAGTCGTAAAAGATGCTAATCTGAGCATCAGTCCTTACTGACAGTGTCATTATCAGTTAATTAATGCTGTGCGAGGGTCTAGGGCTTCATGTAGCTCAGAAAGCCAAGCCCAGGGACTACAGCCTTAGAAAGGCAGCTTGGAGGCAGGGCACAAAGGGATGAACCCTAGCTAGTTATTGACACAGAGACCAGACTGGCTGAATGCACAACCAAATGAGTCCACTTTTTTTTTCTCTTGGTGTCCTCTTTTGTATATTCCGCTGCAGGTCTGGTGGCATGCTGGGTTAGTCTCTGCTTTGGAAAGCTGTGAGGCAGATGCCGCCATCTCAAGTCTCAAGCGTGCCCCCAGTTTAGATGGCCCATGCCTTTTGGGGGTGGGGTGGGGTGGATAGTGATGGAGGGGAAAAGTGGGAAAAGAAAGGTGGGGGGGGGGGAGGATAAGTTTCCCAGCTTAGATGTCAACCCAGGGATTGTAGGAGTGTGCACTCTGGCGCGTGGTGCGCTGCCCCCCTAAGGGCACATGTTCTGAGTATTCAAAGGGCCCAAGCAGCTGAGATGATGCAGGCTCTAGGCCACCCTGGGTGCCCACAGGAGGAAACCTAGTGAGGATGTGCTAACTTCACTCCCCTTTTCTGAAGCCATGGGCAACCAATCTTACCCAGGTGGGCAGCCCCAGGCTGAAGAAATGCTGTGATTCTATGTCACAGTCTTCACTGCAGTTGCTGATATACCCACTGTACTGCGCATTACCTCTGCCCAGAGAGAAACAGACTGAACCGGGTTCAACAATTTATTTTGCGCCCATGTCTCTTGGCTCCTTCCTTTAACTCCCACCCCTTCTCTGGAAAAGACTCAAAGAGCATGGGAGAGGCTGAGCACTCCCTTGCAAACATTTTGGTCTTGTGAGATATTCCTTTTAAAATCAATCTGGTTTAAACTAAATATTTTTTTAAAAAAAACTTCAGTCTGTTTTTAGGGAAAATACAGATCTTTTTGAGGTATTTATTATTACAAAGGCAAGGGCAGTTTGTATCTCGTGTTTTGCTCAATGAGAACTCAAAATAAACTGGACCTGAAAAGAACCAGGCCGGAGGGCCATAAACACACATTTTATGTTTACGGGAATTATGGCTCAATTCCCTCCATCGTTTTTCAAATCTTGTTTTACCTTATTTTCCTAACCAACATAGCAGAAGTGACTGAGCATTCTTTTAAATACCTATGACGCTCTTATCTAAGCCCCAGAATGTATTAAGAACTCTCCAGAAAGATCATCAAACCCAGGAGGTGGCAGAGAAAGTAATGTGTTCTTGAAGATGTGACCACAGCCCTACCTGCTCCAAGGAAGGTGCTTCTTATGACACCTTAGCTTTGCATTTTGTCTGGCCTAAAGTGGGATTGAGTCATTTTATATGCTAGCCCCTTGGTCTCAGAACCTTTAGGACACATGGAACAAGGCACGTTGTGGGAGTGGAGTGGCAGCAAGGCATCTCCTTCTAACTCAGGTTCCCTCGTCCCTCCCTTCCTGGGTTGCCTTTTGAGAAACAATGGTCTACAGACGTGGCAAGTGACAGTGGCCCCAGAAATGTAGTGGTGCTCAAAGTACAGTCTTATAAAGCAGAATCAAGTTTGATTGACCTCTGATGTCTGCTTCAAAAAGGAAGGACAGGAAAAGTTGTCTTTGGCTCTTAGGAGGTTTTATTTCTGAGCATTTTGTTTTTGCATTTTGGAGTGGGGGTAGGGTATTTGAAGAGTGATCCTCTTCCCCGTCCAGAGCAGAGCTGTGGAGATGGGGGTGGGGTGGGGCTGAACTAGCTGCAAGGACTAGGGAGGGTTTGATTGCTTAGGACTCCGTCAGTCCAGCCTTTTTTTTTTTTTTAAGTCCAGTTTTGATTAGGAAAGATTTAAATTGGTGGAGAAAATTGGGACTTGCTTGGTGCCTCCACCCCACCCCATTTAGCCTCTTTCTCTTTCCCCTTCCTTCTGTCCCTGTCCTTCCCTCTTTCCCACCTTCCCTCCTTCCCTCCCTTGTAATTTACCTTTGAGCAATGCTTGGATTTCTCAGTTTTTTTTTTTTTTTTTTGATGTCACTGAATCTTGAAACTGGTGAAGAATAAGAAACTGGTTTATCTTTTAGTCCTTTAAGAAAAAAATTGAGATATGATCGACATACAACACCATGCAAGTTTAAGATGTATAACGTGTAAGAAAAATCTTAATATCCACTACCGTGGATATTAAGGTAGGAATTTGCATTTCCTTCAAATAATCAATGACCAGATCTTCATATTAAGTGGCAGATGTGCTGTTTTGGAAGGTTTTCACTGGTCAGGGAGAATGAGATACCTGGCCAGGTATCCAAGCCTGTCCGTAAAGCTAAAATACTTACTCAGACTAAAGAGAACAAAAGTTAATGTATGCAAAAGGGCCACTCTAGAAGCAGCAGGGTGTGTACCTGGGAGGTATTATTAATGTTGTTATACTAGTCTTTAGAAGTAAGGTAGATCTGGTCATTGCTAGTTTCTAATAAAATAGAGCAAAAGTGGCATGAGAAAATGCATCCCATGGGATTTATGTGAACTACTTTGTTTCAAGCAAATTACATACACACTGGCAACATTTTCTTCCAAGCCAGAGAGAAAGCATTCAACAGTCAGATGAGGAAGTAATTGTAATTTTGCAAACCCCGTCTATGGAAAAATAAGTAGTAGTTAACTTTGACCAGTCTACAGTACAGTCTGGGATTCAGAATAAAATACAAAAGCAAATGGCAACTTAAAATGTGGAACTTTAGACAAGCCATTGAAGTGACGGGAAGTTTTGTTTGTGACTTGAGCCCCCTGTGCATTCCTGGTTCTAACTGCAGGGTTGCTCACATTCCCAGGATGTCTTGCTCTGAAGCCTCCTTTGCAAATTCATGTAGGGCTTTTTTTTTTTTTTTTTTTTTTTTGCCCTGGCAGTTTCTTCCAATCTTTCTACTTTATTCTAGGGCCTTTGCTCCTAGACAGGGGACTTGAGCCAGGATGGTTGGGTTTCAGGTTAACAAAAAGAAACCCTTTTATTGTCAATATTAATGGCAAACCTCGATTTTTACAAGGCTTAGGTTTAGCAGCATGAGCAGATCAAAAGCAGCTTGGCTTGATTTCTCAATATTCTCTGGAGCTTAGACAATTAACTGCAATTTTGCTTCTAATGAAACAACACAAAAATGTTAGTTACAAGAATGTTAAAGTTAGTCTTTTAGCAAGAATTTTACCTGTGTACAACATGTCAGAATCTAATAAATTTGTCCACTGATCCTGAGTTGGGTTTTGAGGGAAACCTCCTTAAGAAAACGTGTGAGCGGAGTGTCTTCGTTTGCAATGCCACGAGCCTGTTTCAGTGTGTGCATTCCACACTTGCCTTTCTGGCTGGGTAAGGATCCGGCGACTGAGGTCCCCCTGGTAATTTGGGTACACCGAGTCTCCAGTTAATGATAGATAATCAGCCTTTGGGTCATTCGGTCATTCTCTTATTACAAACCCCTCCTGCTCTCTCTGATCTCCTTTCAAACTAAATTTCACACAAACAAATAAAGCAAGACAGGGACAAGTTCTTGAAAAAAAAAAAAGAGGGAGAAATATTAGAAACTCCTGATACAGAACTCTAAACAAGGAAAGGCAAGCTAAAAGAGGATAGGAAAGAACATCTTATCAAAATGAACATGTTGTGTACAAAACATTAGAAGAAAAGGCTCTGGTTTCTGTTAAAGTGACAGAAAATTAAAATAAAAATAATTGCAGGCAGAGAAGTTATAATATAAACAGAGAAGGCAGGATGCTTGTTGGAAATGCGCAGCACCAGGAGGCTAATTTGTTGTTACAGATTATATATCTGCACCAGGATAGGAGAGGCGCTACTTTGTTCTATTTTCCAGAAAAGAATGGCTTTCTTTTGAGTACTTGTATGAGTGCCCACTTAAGTTAACACAGGCCAAACCCTCGAGGAACAAAAAATGGGAATCGCATTCTGCTTGCGAAGCATCCAACTTCAAAAGAAGGAATCGGTTGCATACAAAAAAGGAAAAGCAAAATTCCATTCAGAGCGCATTTAGATGGTTCACTAAATCGGTATGACTGATGCTTTTTTGTTTTGCTGACAGAAGGTGCAGATCATTCTCCGGGAAGTACAGCTGAAACCAGTCCTCCTCTGCCCTCTGGGGGCCTTCATTTTCCCAGCCTACATCTGCTTGTGACTCCAGAAAGACAGACTTCAGATTGGCCAAGGTACATCTCTGACCAGATCCCTCTAAGAAAAACTCAGGAATGTGTGACTCTAATTGTTCAGAACTCTGGTGAGAGCATCCTTGGTGCTATTTTCCTGCCCTGTCTTTGCCCAGTCCTTTTGGCCCAAGTCCAGGGTTCCGGAAGGGTCAAGATTTAGCTACTGGTGTCATCTCCAAACCCTGGGTTTTCAATCCTAAGAGAGACTGGAACTGGATTAAGCTCAGGGCTTACTCAACTCCTAGTTCTCCAAGTTAGAGGGGCAGCCGGGAGATGGCAACAGGTTGTGAAAGTGTGACTCCCAGATTGTCCTCAACCATCTGTCTGACATTCCTTGACTTGCCAGCATAGCTGGCAAACAATCCATCTTTCTCTCTTTTTAAATGTTTCTTCTAGGCCCAGTTTAAATGCCGCCTCCTCCAGGAAGCCTGTCCAGGTATTGCTTTCCTTCTCTCTGCTCCTCCAAATCAAGTCCCCCCTTTCGGAGGCACCTCCTCACATTCTCTCTGCTAGATCGCTGGGCACATACCTTTAACTTCTGGCGACTGTGGGTTCCTTGAGCCCCCAGTCAATGCATTGTACCCAGTAGGGGACTAAACAGCTTGTGTAAAAGGGATGACTTAGAACTGGGTGCATTCCCATACCTCAATTGCAACCGGATCTATTTTCTTTATTTTGAAAGTGACTCGAGCTAGTAGGGGAGGTGGACGTCTCAATAGGGAACAGACCTTCACTTCCAAGCCCACGGGAGAACCGGGGAGGGAAGGCTTCCTTGGGATGGATCCCCGGGGCAGTGGGTCTGCGTGAGCGCATATGGACTCCGAGGGGGGGAAGCCCGGGCGGGGCCTGGCCTCCCCGCGTGGCCCCTGCGCACAACCTGAGCTCCGGAGTCGGAGCTGGGCAGGGCGGACGAGGGGCACCAGGCACCGGCTGCGGGATCTCAGGCAAGGCCGTCCGGCTCCCTCAGCCTTAGTGCCTTCATCTGAACAATGGGTTAATGATCCCGAGCTGGAGGGTGCGTGTGGGGGGATTAAATGAGATCAAGATGAGCCCGAGAGCACGGCGCCTGACGCGCAGGCTGCGCTCAATAAATATTCATGTATTTTCTCTTCCTGCCTCTTCCCCTCCCTGACAGCCTCCTGGAGCCCCGGCCCGACGGCGAGGGGCCGCGCGGCGGCGGACCGCACCACTGGCCTCGGTGCCCCGAGCCGAGCCGCCCGCTGCTCCGCGGAGGTGGCGGGGCCCTCAGGCCTCCCGGGACCTGGGCGCCGGGGGGTGATGCGGGCTGCGGCGGCCGCCGGGAAAGCTGGGGTGGGGGTGGCAGGGGCGCGGCCGCCCCCTGCATCCCGGTTAAGTTATCCTTTTGATCCCCACCCACCTGTCGGTGCCCGGCACCGGTGAGGCCGGTGCCCCGCAGCTCGGACCGGGGGGAGGTCGCCGCGCCCGGGCGGGATGGACCCCCCAGCTCCCCCTAGCTGGTCTCCGAGGACTTTCCGCCCGACGCGGGCAGGAAGGGGTTAACCGCGCCCTTTTCCCTCCCCCGCATACCTCCCCCCCCTTCGCCCCCCGCCCCAATCCGGAGCCCTCGGCCGCGGGGCGAAGGCCGCCGCTCCCTCCCGAGGTCTCATTAGGGAAACCCTCACCGCTATTTGCAACATTTCCTCAATCAAGTGCCTTTAAATAGAGCTGCACAAACAAATTGGCGGCAAAAGCGTAGATCTTGTCACGATTGAGACCGATCCAATAGTTCAGCCTTGTTTGCTTTGCAATTACGGGTTGGCTTGTGGCTGCGGTGCCATCGGGGCAGACCTGCAGCCGCGCGCCCGCTCCCCTGCACCCTGGGCGGCGGCGGAGGCGGAGGCGCCCCGCGGAGCCGCTGCCGGGAGGAGGTGGCGGCGGGAGAGGCGGGAGGGCGGGAGGGCGGCGGGGCGCGCCCTGCACCCGCGTGCAGAGGGCGCGAGCGGCGCGGAGAAGACGGACTCCCCGGCTCTTGGCGGAGCCCCTGGGATGTACGCGGCAGTCATCAACTGTGCAAGGCGCTCGCATCCTCTCTCCGCTCTTCCTCGTCCCCTCACTTCCATCTCCATTACATTTTTCTGCAGTATTTGTTAGCGGTTACTGCTCCCCCCTTCTTTCCCGCTGTTAAACTGCTAGCGTGATTTGTTACGTTTTCCATAGCTGCTTATTCTTGTTTGACTTTTTGTACAGAGTCACTTTAAATCTGCTGCAGGGAGCACGAAGCTCCCAGCCCTGAGGATGGGCTCCCGCCGGCCGAGGCTGCCCCCACTGCTCTCCCTCAGTTCCTGCGCGGTGGCTCTTTTGTGTAAATCTGCTCCGGGCGCGTTCGGTCACCGCGCAGGCCAGCCTAGTTTCTATCAGCAGAACAGTAGTTAACTCACATCAGGTCCTAAGCCTTGTATTTCACAGACAATTAAATCTTGGCTGCTGTTTAACAAAATTGTAATATTTACTCTGCTCAGTACCGAGGAGCACTTTTAAAGTCAAAAACAAATACATTTCAAAAAGAAAATATGATAATAAATCTCTTTTTATGGATTTTCTCTGCAGAAGTGGAAACAACGTGATTTAAATCCTCACGCCCGCACCCCCCTCTCAGGCATAGCTGAGGTTACACAGATACTGTCTTTTAACGCACCGTCTTCGTGTCTGGGGCGGGGCGGGGTGGGGGGGAGGCACCTGCATTTGTTATATTCAATTTAGTTTTTAAGATTTCACACTGCACCCTAACCCGTATCTGCAAAAGCAACAAGGATTTTGGAATAATTAGGTCTGGGATATGAACCTTATTTTTCACACTGATTCAGGAAAGGTGGGCATGGCTTGGGTCATTATTTTACGATTTCATATTACCTTATAAATGACTACCCATTTTTCTCTCATGTTGACTTCTGATGGAGGTGAGAAAGTTGAGGCAGAGAAATATTTTTATGAGACTCTGGGGTACATATTAAAATATGGTTCTTTATTATTTAAAAATGTGGAGTTGTGGATGGCCCTGCATTTGTTTGCTGGCGGTCATAAAATAAATTCATAGCTGTTCTAGTCAATTAACAATCTCTTTTAAGTTTTACATTTTTTTGGGGGGGGGGTGTTTATTATCCCACCTGGATTGTAGCTTCATTCTTCTGGATTACACTCCTATTGTAACATTTTGGCTCTCAATTTTATTTAAAGCAAACCTCTGAAATAATGGTTTCATAAAATTGTGCAATGTCAAAGCCACAGAATAATATTTCATGTTCATATGTCATGCACACCCATGAATATCTTTCAAGAAATAGGAAGCAGTAGCTAGAAAAGGTACCATTTCATGAGAATTCTCTCTTCACCAAAAAAATTGGTCTGGCATATTATGCAATGCACAAATTATAATATTACTTTCATGTGTGTTAATCTGTTTAGTATTAAAACTGCTAGTGTCTTAATCATTAACATGTTTTACCACACTACTTTCAAATGGGTGATCTCAGATAATTATGAAGATTTTGATGTTAATCTCATGTTAAGTGAACAACTATGAAAATAACCTTAGAGCATTATTATTCTTATATAAACGCCAACAAACACAATTGTAAAGGGAACACGATTACTTTTTATCTGGCATTATCCTATAAGGATATGGCTACATTCATTTCTCTTAAAATCAGAGCAGTTTTCAATTACTTTTTAACAATTTTTTTTCAAGACAGCATTTTGCAGTATCTGTAAACCACAACAACTTTGTACTGACAGATACATATTTTTTTCAACATTTATCCATTAGCTTCTCTGCAAACTCACTAAAATAGAATAATATACAAAAATATCAAAATATAGAGAACAATTATTAGGTTCTACATATTTATTTAGGTAAGCCAATGTTATTAAAATTAAAAACATGTGCCTGGCATATAAATGTTTCTTTAAGAATTCTTTTTTGGATGCACAGTTATTATTTTTTAAACCAACTCAGATTTTCAAGTACTGATTTTTCTCTCTAAACAGGCATTGCATTGTTTTAAACAGTAGCTCCTGGAACAGTACCACTCTTAGTATTTTAGACTTCCAAACAACAATTGGAATTGGATAAATGCTTTCAGCTGGGAGCACTTTCTTAATACCTTTGTAGGTAATAGGATTCCCTATTTGTGTGGAGTGACAAATGGACAGTGTGGTGGACAGACTGCTTACCCTTTACAGAATCTATCAGAAAATGGCGTTTTTTTTCTATGAGATTGTTTGTGGTCCATCTAAAAGAAATTCTGTTCAAATGTGAAATCAGGGAAAATGAGCGAGTGCTTTTTCTAACTACAGTTATGAAGTGACGACTGAAAGAAGAGGATGAAAAATATAAGACAGAAGGAATGCAGAAACATAAAATCTGAAAAAGACAATTTCCTTAGGCAGGATCTGGCTCTTTGTCTATAAACAGGAGAGTGATGAATTGGATCCATATAGTCAGAGTTGTTTTTGTTTTCTTCAATCCAGTGATTTTTAAAATAGATTTTTCACTAGATGAAGAAGCCCAAACAAGGAAATATATTTAAATTCTTGAATATGGGAAAATGGTAGCTTCCATGATTTTTACGTATTAGTTTAAAATATAATGAATTTTAGGGGTGCCTGGGTGGCTCATTTGGTTGAGTGCCTTCAGCTCAGGACATGATCTCCAGGTCCTGGGATCGAGTCCCAAGTCTGGCTCCCTGCTGAGTGGGGAGTCTGCTTCTCCCTCTCTCTCTCGCTGTGCTCTTCCTCCTTCTGTCATACACTCTTTCACATAAATAAATAAAATCTTAAAAAAAAATAATGACTTTTAATCCATTGTACCATTGTCCTTTCTAAATGAGTACATGTCAAAAAAGAACCTCATGATAAATGAATACATGTCAACAAGCAATGAATTTTCAAACCAGTGAAGTATATCCATGAGATAATTTACGTAAACTCTGACTTGCTGAGAAAAAAATTAAAAAAACAACTTTTTTCAGGAACACACCAGGGAACTTTGTTATTATTCTGGGATAAATAAAGCAAGAAACTGCCTCCTTCCATTCCTAGTAATTCTTTTGGTTTTTCCAAACATTGTTAAGTTCTATGCGTCTTTTGCTATTCAAGTAAAGATGATGTCAGGAATAAAATTACAGAATCTAATCAAGTGACTATTTTTGCTTTATTACAAATATACATTATATATGGGCTGTTGAAGTGCCTAGTTGTTTGAATGCTGAACTTCTCTTTTTTCTGACACACTGATATTTAATGAAGTGTTTGTAAAGATAAATATGATGGCTCATCAAAGGTAAAACAGTCATGGTAACAAAGCAGTATTTGAGTCTGTGAGGTGTGGGCTGCACTTTGTAAATTATAGTGTTTTTAAATCATGACCTAGGTATTTGTAATGAGGATATGTGGGAAGAGAACCCCGAGGGTCCTCGGCATACAGAGGCAAAGGAACACAATCCTATAGGGGAATTTGCTTTCAGAAGAACATTGCCTTTTCCACCCCACTGCCCAAGCCCCTATCCCTGCCATATTTCCACTTGCTATATTTTACTAAAAGTTACAGAGGGACATCTGGGTGGCTCAGTTGGTTAAGCATCTGCCTTTGGCTCAGGTCACTATCTCAGGGTCCTGGGACCCAGCCCCGCATTGAACTCCCTGCTCAGCTGGGAGTCTGCTTCTTCCTCTTCCTCTGCCCCTCTCCCCTGCTCATGCTTTCTCTCTCTCCAGCCCCCCCCCCCCCAAAAAAGGCCACAGAATTAAGAGTGGCTGCAACCGGATGGGCTTTTCTCTCCTTAAATACTTTAATATCACATGGCATTAGTATAGCTGCATTAATGGTTGAAAAGTTCACTCAGCTGTTTCTGTGTTTTGTTCTCATTGCTAGCTATATGAATATGTGAAAATGACTGGATCAGGCACTGAATTTTTCTCATTGCCTTAAATACTAGTTTTAGTTTATAATCTCAGATAGATTTGAGTAAATTGTAAGCCATATACATTTTATTGTGTTATTGTGTATGCCCTGCTTCATGTCAGAAAGACTCTAAAGTCGCTTTATCAAAAGTTGGTAAGATAAATTTTTAAAAATCTGTAAAAGTAATCCCTGTAAATCTAATTGTAATTTATTTTGACGCTTATTATAAGATCAGTGATGTGTTCTGGCAAATATTTGATCCCAAGGTGAAACAAAGTCACATTTGAAATATGCCAAATTTTAAAAATTAATTTTGAGGATATTGTATTATTAAGAAATCATCATCATAATACATGGAAATAAAGCTGTACTATGCATGTAGTATAGTATGCATAATAGCAGCATAATGTAGTGATTAAAAGCAAGTCTCTGGAGTGAGAGGTACAGTTTTGAATACTGACTACAACACATATCTGCTTGTGATCTTGGGAAAGTCACTATTCTCTGCTTCAGTTACCATGTCTACAGGTGAATAATAATTGTAGACTGTTATAATGTTGTGAACATTTTTTTGAGATGATTCCCACAAGGCTCTCAGTTGAGGGTCTGGCATAGAGTAAATGCTTGATAAACAGTAGCTCTTCTCTTCGGCACAGCTCTGTAGCATTAAAAAGTGGCAAGCCACAGTTCCCTTCCTGAGAGCCAGTAGGCGTGGGGATGTTCATTGCCCACAGATTTCATGGAGATTTGTAGGAGAAGCCTACATTGGCTTCCAGACCTTGATGTTGACAGGGTAAAGACAATGGCTGCTGTCTGTCTTTAGAGATTCTAGAAAGGTATGGGGAGATGGTTCTGGTGATAGCAACCTGGCAGATTGGCAGCAGAAGTCTAGTTTCATGCCACCTTGGCTATGTGTAGTGTGGTCTGTTGGTGCCTGACACAAAGGTCTAGACTGAAGAAAATGACACATTAAAGAAATGAAATCCACTAGGGCAATGGTCTCCTCATTGTTTTAATTGTGCACTCCAACAGTAAGACATTTTAAGTATATATTTATTTGCAAATTATAAATCTGCACCACTTTACTGATGTAGTATATACTTGCAAAAAATAAGCTAAAAAAGGGCAAGATAAAGAAGGCTTAAACAATAGATTTAAATATTTGCAGGTGAGGGGATCCCTGGGTGGCGCAGCGGTTTGGCGCCTGCCTTTGGCCCAGGGCGCGATCCTGGAGACTCGGGATCGAGTCCCACATCAGGCTCCCTGCATGGAGCCTGCTTCTCCCTCTGCCTGTGTCTCTGCCTCTCTCTCTCTCTCTGTGACTATCATAAATAAATAGATTAAAAAAAATAAATATTTGCAGGTGAGATAAACTCAGTTATCCGCAGCAATGGATGCAAATCCACGTTTTAATTGGTCTTGGTCACTTAAAAACGCTTTGGTTGACTTACTCTCTGATTTGTGTTATCAATGTTTCTGTCTTGTTTTGTGGCTGACTAAAGTCTCTAGTAGGAAAAACAGAGTCAGTCTGCCATTTTCTTGATGGTTTATGCCTGTATTTGATTGATCTTTTACTCTAAGGTTCGTTGTAGGGCTATTTGTAAAGACCCCTGTCCATTTGGTGAGGGTTAGTTTAAGTAAAACTGGATTACAGGGCAGCCCGGGTGGCTCAGCGGTTTAGCACCTTCTTCAGTCCAGGGCCTGATCCTGGAGACCTGGGATCGAGTCCCACATCGGGCTCCCTGCATGGAGCCTGCTTCTCCCTCTGCCTGTGTCTCTGCCTCTCTCTCTCTGTCTTTCATGAATAAGTGAATAAAATCTTTAAAAAAAACCTAGATTACATCATCTCCTTCCACCTAACTGAGCCAGATAAGCCATAACACGTCTTGATCTACCCGTGCTCCTGCAGGGCCCATCGTCAACCCTTCTGCAGCTGCGATCTCCTCCTTCCCTGAGGATCCATATGTGCCTCAGACAACTTGACTAGGACCAAGTTAGGGTGTTGGTGAACTCATTTCTGAGTGTTTACGTGAAAACAAATATGAAGAGAATTTCTAATGTGGTCTTCTTGTACTTGATTCTTCGGGCACCATAGTCCCAGACTCAGGTATCATTATGGTACCTGGCATTTCTCTCCCTTGAGGGTCTACAGCAGAATGAACGGGACCCTTGGGTGCACTTGACTTTGTCTTATTTATTTATTTATTTATTTATTTATTTATTTGAGACACACTCAGAGATGCAGAGACACAGGCAGTAGGAGAAGCACAGGAAGTAGGAGCCTGATGTGGGATTTGATCCCAGGACCCCGGGATCATGCCCTGAGCTGAAGGCAGACACTCAACCACTGAGCTACCCAGGTGTCCCCGGACTTTGTTTTCTATACTTTGCATTATTCTGTGTAGCTTTCCACTGTTTACAAATCACTTTCACCTGTTTCTGTCATTTGAACTTAGCAGCTTTGTAGGGGTGGTAAAGCAGGTCTGATTCTGTCCATTCTGAAGATAGAAGAGATGAACCATCAGAGGCATTGACTGGAGAAGTGAAATAATTGCCCAAGTTCACACAGGTGGTAGGAGGCAGAGCTGTGTTTGAACTTTTCTTTTCTTTCTTTTTTTTTTTAAAGATTTTATTTATTATTCATGACAGACAGAGAGAGCGAGCGAGTGAGAGACATAGGCAGAGAGAGAAGCAGGCCTGATGCAGGACTCTTTACCTGGACCAGGATCATGCCCTGAGTTGAAGGCAGACACTCAACCACTGAGCCACCCAGGCGTCCCTTAACTGAATTTTTAAACTGTATTCATATTTGTCTGAACTGAGAGAGGGAATGACAGGACTGAAGAGAAGCAATGGTTCTAAGTTGTGCTGGGGAAGAGGGGATTAAGAGGAAGCACCTGCACTAGAATATACAAAGATCAAATGGAGTAATGCAGAGGAAAGGAATTAGCATTTGTTGAGGACTGATTTTGCCCAGTGCTCTCTACACACATTGTTCCTTTAATATAGTTCTTTACTTCAAGGAGTAGGTTTTTACATATATGGAAGTTGTAGTTCAGAGATGTTAAAGCAATTTGCCTAAAGCATACAGCTTTTAGGTTGTGAGGTTTAAACCAAAGAGAGCTGACATTAAATATATACACATTTTTCGGTATCCAGGTAATGTTAAAATAACAACATATGTTAAATTTGAAAATCTGGGGGTGCCTGGGTGGCTCAGCAGTTGAGCGTTTACCTTCAGCTCAGGGCGTGATCCTGGGGGTCCTGGGGGTCCTGGGATCAAGTCCTGCATTGGGGTCCCCGCAGGGAGGCTGCTTCTCCCTCTGCCTATGTCTGTGCCTCTCTCTCTGTGTCTCTCATGAATAAATAAATAAAATCTTTAAAAAAATATTTGAAAGTCTGGTGAGCAACTTTTGTCCCTAATCAGATCTTTGGCTTTGGCTAAAAATCAACAATGACAACACCAAATGCTAGCAAGGTTGCAGAGAAACTGGATCACTAAGGCACTGCTGGTGGGAACGTAAAGTGGTCCAGCCAGCCTGGAAGACAGTCTGGAAGTTCCCTAAAAAGTAAATGTGTAACTACCATGTGACTTAGCAACTGCACTCCTGAGCATTTTTCTCAGATAAATGAAGACCTAAGCTTGCATGGAACCCTGTACATGAATGCTTATTGCAGCTTATTCATAATAGCCCTAAACTGAAGACAACTCACAGGTCCTTCACTAGAGACAAACTGTTAATCATTGTGTTAACAGTTAAGCATGTATTGGTAAGTATACACCATCATTCTGGTGGAATACTGTTCAGCAATAAAAAAGGAATAACTTATTGATAAGAGCAACAACCTGAATGAATCTCCAGAGAATTAACGCTGGGTTAAAAAAAAAAAAAAAACTAACAAGGACAAATTATAGACTATATATTTCCATTTATATAACATTCTTGAAATGACAAAATCATAGAAATGAAGGAAAGATTAGTGGTTACTAGAGGTTAAGGAGCAGTGGGCGTGAAAGAGAAGTGTGTATAGCTATAGAAAGGCAGCAGGAAGGATCCTCGTGGTTATGGAAATGCATCTTAACTGTATTAATGTCAATATCCTGGTTGTGATGTTTAACTACAATTTTTCAGGATGTTACCACAGGAAGAAACTGGGTAAAGGGTGCAAGGGATCTCAATTATTTGTTACAACTGCATGAGAATTTATAATTCCTTCAAAATAAGAAGCTTAATAAGAAAGTCAATAGACCTTTAGTGACTTCCAATTTTAGTATATGTGCTGCCGAAGTGAGCACTCTTTAGTGACTTCCAGAATGGACCTGAAAATAAGGAAACATTGGGGTTGAGAATAGGAGTTGTGGACTTTAAAAATTATTTTGGGACGTCTGGGTGGCTCAGTGGTTGAGTGTCTGCTTTTGACTCAGGCTGTGATCCTGCTTCTGGGATCGAGTTCCACATTGATCTCCCTCTGTCTATGTCTCTCATGAATAGATAAATAAAATCTTTAAAAAAATTTAAAAAATTATTTTCAGTAGACCACTCAAACTGGGTCTGAATTTTTTCCTTCTGGTTTTTATTATGGATTATAATGCATTTTTCTTTTTTAATAATGCATTCTTACTGCTATTTTGGGGAAGAAAAAATATCACCTCTTCATCATAGGACTTCTGTTTTACACACTACAGTAAATTTTTAGTTCATTGGGTGACAGATTCACACACTAAAAGATGAAACTCAGTGGGAAGAGCATGTGACTTGATTTTAGGGTTGTGAGTTTGAGCCCCATGTTGGGTGTAGTTTACTAAAAAAAAAAAAAAAAAAAAAAGGAGAAACTTAAAAAAAGGTGAAACTAGATTACTTGGGTCTGATTGTCACATCTATTTTTTTTTTTTAAGATTTTATTCTTAAGTAATCTGTGTCCATATCCAACATGGGTTCAAACTCACAACCCAAGATCAAGAGTTGTATGCTCTACCGACTAAGCCAGCCAGAGGTCCCTGTCACATTTATTCTTAAAGTCAGAGAAGAAGTATTTTTTGTTTTCTGTTTTTTATTTTTTTAAACTTATTTATTTGAGAGAGAGAGAGAGAATGCCCATGTGCATGTGTATACACCCTTGTGGAAGGAGGGGCAGAGGGAAGGAGTAAGCAGACTCCATGGGGCTGGATCTCCCAACCCATGAGATTGTGACCTGAGCCAAAACCAAGAGTAGGTTGCTTAACCAACTAAGCCACTCCGGTGCCCCGAGAGAAGAGTTATTATCCTTTTCTCTTCGTCCGTTTAAACTTATTTTTCTTCTTTTTCTCTTTATCCTAGTTGATCCCATTTCCTTATACTGTACTATTTAATCTAAAAGCTAGTAAGTGTATATATTGTAGATGAAGTTAGTGATGTCATTCTTAAAATGCAGACTAGAAAGATATATTGATTATGCACACAGTACTGTATTTGTACAGAATTCTTGGATGTCCTTATTTTTGGAGAGGTGTAGTGGAGATTATAAGTGTAATTAAAAAAAAATCTACTGATGGCTTGTTGAGAAGGTAAAGAAGCAGCAGGATTATAGACGGTTGGTCTCGCTCTTGCGAGCTTCGGACAGAGTCACAAACTCCCCTGCAAGCACCTGACAATGCCAGAGAATGATTTAGTCATTGCCGGGGAGCTGCCGTCATGACAAATAGGGGTTAAATTGTGAGAATTTCAGGACATATTTTGGGGAAGGATTAAATAAATCAGGGGACTTGCTGACAGCAAATAGTATCTTTGAGTGGCTGATTTGAAACACAGCATCAGAGAATTGAGATGAATCCCAGGTGGTCTTTAGGAGCTGGAAAAAATCCCAATGAGATGGCCGACTTCAGCCTCAGCTTCATTTTAGCATCATTAAATGGTCTCTAAGTGATGGCTTATCAATTACCACCTTACGAAAACATTGTGCTAAATACAGTAGTGGAATTAAGATATGTTAATCCAGCGAACATTATTTATAGTTAATTTCAGTTATTTCCCTTATTGCAGGGTTGGAAGGCCCTAGAACTGCTCCTTTTTGTTTTTAAGATTTTATTTATTTATTCATGAGAGACACAGAAAGAGGCAGAAACACAGGCAGAGGGAGAAGCAGGCTCCATGCAGGGAGCCGGATACAGGACTCGATCCCAGGACCCCGGGATCACGCCCTGAGCCAAAGGCAGGTGCTCAACCACTAAGCCACCCAGGCGTCCCTAGAACTGCTGCTTTATATTTTCAGTTCTATCACTGTGCTACTATAACACGCCTCTTTCAAGGAACTTAAAGTGCAGTAAATTCTTAACTGTCAGACTGCAGAATAATTTTTTGTTCTAACAGTACATGGAAGCTCTTATACTCTTATGATAGTGAATAATGAACTTTATTCAAGGATGCCATAATTGGATGTTAAAATGAAGTCTTTCAAACTCAGCTAGCTCGCAGGGGAATGAGAGATGTCAAAAACGGTGATTGCGGCACACGTGGGCATTTCCAGCTGCTTGCCAGGAGGAAGTGCCATGGGGGACAGGGGCAGTGAAACAGGTGAATGCCAGGAAACAAAAAGTTCTTGTTGCATGTCTCTATAAGAGAATTTAGCATGGCTGGTCCACCTCAATTTATAGTTTTGTCAGACCAAATCGACAAAGAAAATATAAACAACAGAAACAGTGAAAATCCCAAGACCAACAATCACACAACAAAAACTTTAGTATGAACCAAAACAAAAATTGGGCTTTTATGAGGTTGATTCGAGGTCAGGAAAAGAATGGTACACTTTTGAGAGGAAGAAAGAAATCATCAAAGCCAGGGGAAGCTCGAAGTGGGGTTTAATAGCAGCTATCATATTGCTTCCAAGCCTTGGCCATTTCTGATGCAGCTGTTTTGTTTTAAGATGTTCCCATTCCTGTTTCACTAACACAGCCTTCCACAGTGACCTGAGTGCACACACCCAGGCACTCGGGCCATTCTAGATAACCGTAAACCCCTCAGAGAATTATTCCAGGGCCGTGTAAATGGAAATGATGAAATCCAATATAGCATTTAGCTGAATCATTGTCTGAGGTTAAACCCAGTGAACAGTTAGCAATATTGGGAGTTCTCCGTATACCTGTCAAAATTGCACTGATGGCATTTTGTGCAAATCATGTACATGAGGGGAAGTGACTTTTTATCTTTAATATCAGTGGACTTTGGGTAGTAACTTGGATACAACTTTTTAAAAAAATTATTAAGGACAAGAGTGGTGATAGGCTTCTCACTCTGGAGAATATTTTTAAAAATTGCAAGGTATTAGGCCTTTTGGAGAATTAATTTTATTGAGTGGTGAATTTTGTCTTCTCATTTGCAAAAGGAGGATGATTTATTATGGGGTGAACATTCTCATGGGGCAGTGAGCACCTCTAGGATAGTGTGAAGTTCTGGAAGTTGGTCAAGACCTTGTTTCAACCTATGGCAGGAATTAGAGGTTGAAGGACACCTGGCTGGATCAGTCGGTAGAACATGCAACTCTTGATCTCAGGGTTGTGAGTTTGAGCCCATGTTGGGCGTGGAGATTACTTAAAAAAAAAAAAACAACTGGAGTTTGGAATAGTAATAATAATAATAATAATAATAATAATGGCACTTACTGTGTGTCAGGCCCTTTTCTAAGTGCATTTCCCATATTATCTCATTTATTTTTCACAATTATTAAGATACCATTATTCCTCTTTTACAGATGAGAAACTAAGGCACACAGAAGTTACCAGGGTGACAGAGCTACTGAGTAACAGGAAGGAATGAAACTCATGCAGACTGGCTCTTGATTGTGTTCTATTATCCACTTTCTTTCTTTTTTTTTTAATTTTTATTTATTTATGATAGTCACAGAGAGAGAGAGAGAGAGAGAGAGAGAGGCAGAGACATAGGCAGAGGGAGAAGCAGGCTCCATGCACCAGGAGCCTGATGTGGGATTTGATCCCGGGTCTCCAGGATCGCGCCCTGGGCCAAAAGCAGGCGCCAAACCGCTGCGCCACCCAGGGATCCCTATTTTCCACTTTCATTTTTTCATTTGTCACTTATTAATTGAACATCCATTACACTATGGGCATTGGGCTTTATGCAGCCAATACTTTAGTGAATCCAGATGGATGTTTGTCTTCTTTGAGCTTACAATCTATTGGGCATGAAGTTAATGACTTACTGTGTAAAGTACTTGATGTTACGAGAAGGTATTAGTCAATATTTGTATGGCACATTGATTTTGATATAAGCCCCTTAATAAAAAGAAGTAGCCCAACTCCTTCCCATACAACTTTGGTTGTCTTCTTCCTTCCACTCTCCATCTAAGTGGATAGGAAGGTCAGCTCACTTAAATGTGAACCCTGAACGTCAGGCACCTTCACTATATGCTGGTGTGTGTCTCAGGTCACAGGCTAGGTGGGCGGGTGGATATGGCTGTACCAGTAATAGTGGCAGTAGAGGTGGGCTTTGGGGGTGGGGGTGACCTTAGAATGCATTGATGTTAACCCATTTTTGGTTTGTGTTGACATATATCCATACAACTCTGGAATATGACTCTGGGTTCACCAATTCTGGGATGGCCTCCAGAGAGGATTTAGGAGAAAACTTCAAAGGTTCTCTTCTTTTATACACAGGAAGGTCCAAGCTAGCTCTTCTAAAGACATAGTCACATCTATTATCTCTGACCTCTGACTAATTTTGTCTTGACCTTTTGGAAACCTTAAAACTATTTCTTCCTGGGATTCAAATTCAGAATTATGTGGAATGAATGACTCAGAGTGGATTTGAGCCCTGTTTTTGAGACTTCTATCTTGAATTCCATCTGGGATTTTCGCTAGGGCGTACCCCTTTGTGACTCTGGTTTGGGTTCCCAAGTTCAGGTGATTGGGATTCCTTAATTCCTCCATGAATGTTAATTGAATGTCTACTATATGCAAGACCTAAAATAAATCCAACTGGAGATTCTAGAGTTCATTGATTTCCTTACAAATTCTAAAGACAAAAATGCTAACTTTAGATTTATATGAGGATTTAGGATTAAAAGGAAATAAGAAAGTATCATTATTGAGGAAACAATTATTTGTTTTGCTCAGGAGGAGAATGTTCAATTCTAAAACATACTGATAATGTATAAACACATTTGGTAATAAAACAATGTAATTTTTACGAGAAGGTATCTATCTAAGCATGAACACTGAGATCCAGCTTCTTCCAAATGTGTAAAATAAGTTAGAGTTTTATTCATACTAATGATAATGGGAGTGACATATGTGCTTACAGTGGGTTGAAGGCCCAGCTGATTAGAATCTGTGTCCTGTGGTTTTTGTCACTTGTGTGTGATTAAACCCTATAGAGTAGAGTCTGTCCCCATGTATTTGGTTTATGAAGAAACTGGTAATATGATATTGAATTAATGATCCAGTTTCTTAAAAAGGGAGACTATTGGCCTAACACCTTTCTAAATTGTAGCTGTCAACATGTTTAGTTTGGTTCTAATGGGAGCTGGGCTGGAGAAAGGAAAAGTTTTATAAGAAAGGTTATGTGATATTAATAAGAACCACATTCTGTTTGATGTTCTCTCAAATTATATGTCTTTATCTTACTAAAAATCAAACCATTCAAAAATAATAAACCTTACTTTTCTCAGGCTCAATGAATGATCAACATTTTGGTTGATCAAAAAATTTTGTCCTAAAGATATCCCCACTTTTAGCTCAGCTTTATTTTCTGGTGCTGATTTATAGCTAAGAGCACTACTTCATATTTTTTTCAACTATCAAAGTCATAATGTATTTTACAAATACTCAAAAGTGCTGAAAATCCATGAACCTCTGTATTCCTATTTTAAAAAATTCTTATATAAGAATGTATCCAAATTGGTTAAACAGATGGCTTCCTATTTTTGAAGGAAAAAAAAAAAACCTGCTAAGAATATTCACCTTAAGATGGAGAACTCATAGGTTAAATTTCATTCTGGAGTGCACTTTTACAACCAAGTAATTAACCTTTGAAAATGAGAATATTTCAAGAAAGCAAGGGAAATCTTAACAAGAGGATCTCACTGGCTTGATAGACATCTCAGAAGCAGAGATGCTCTAGAGATTAATAATGAAAGACCTCAAAATATCTTACATTTTGAGTAAATGTAAAACATTTAATGAAAGACTTTAAATGTTTTATAAAAGTAGCTATTTTAATTTCCCAAACTTTCTTGTTGTCTGTCTTTATTACAATAGCCTTAAGAAATAAATACTTCGAGAAGTATTTCTTCATAGTTAGGAATTGGGATAAAAATTCTTGGTGGGAGAATGGAGATTGTGACATTACTAACTTTCAATCAGTCATATTTGCTGGGTGCTTACCACTCAACAAAGGTGGTAAGAGTATTTCCATGCTTGTGGAAGGATACAGCAAATTATAACATGGAAAATCTGCCCTTTAAGCTTATAATTTAGTGAGGCTGAGAGGGACTGGATTCATGAAAAGTGAAGAGGAGAAGTAGAAGGAATTGTAGATGGAGTGTTGAAGTAGTCTATGGTTGCTAGCTGAGAAGCTATGTTCATAACATGAAGTTAAACCAGTGAAAGGCTGTTATGGGATGGAGTGAACAGGTAAGAAATCTTCTTGCCACTTCCACTAAGCCTTGAGAGAAGGACCAACTTTGGAAAGACAGAATTTGGGTATGTGAAGGCAAAATAATACCCTAGATGGGAGAAGGGTTTCTTTTTGGAGCCAGACAGGGTCCAAATCTGAGTTCAAATTTTAGTTCCATTGTTCTATAGGTGTGTGTAATCTTGGGAAGTTACTCAGGTTTTCTAAGCATCTTGTGGAAAATGGATATTTTTCTTTAAGGGTTAAGTGAGATAAAACATATAAAATGATACATAATAAGCACTCAATAAATGCTAATAACCTTATTAGAGAGAACATCCTTAACAAGAATAGGAGAAGGAGATGTCTGTGCCAGTGATGTCTGTGGAACACTGGGGAGGCAATTATGAGTCTTGGAGGGAAGGATTAAGTAGAAGTGAAGTGAGAGAATGTGGAGAAAATCAGGCTCAAATTTAGTCATTCTCTAGTTTCCTCATTCAATAATTTATTGAGCTCATTTTATATGGGAAGTCTTCCGCTAGGCATGGGGATGCAAAGACAAAGAAGACTTAGACTTGAATTTCTGCTGGATGTCAGGGTAAGGAATTGGAACTTTATGCTGAGGGGAATTTTATCTGTCAAAAGGGGAGGAGCTTTAAAATAGTGTTTTGGGATGGCATTTTTGAAATATGCTTCTTGTGACCCAAGACATGAGTTCGGCTGTTGTCTCTGGTGGTTGGAGTTTAATGTTTTGTGCTTGTGACTTTGCTGACCAGGATCCTGATGGAAGAGTCCGTTTAAATGAATGAACAGGAAGAACTTACGAGTGGAATTTTATTTCATCCCTTGATGGAAAACGTTGGCAATGAAATTGCTCATATTGTACTTGTGGTTAGATTTCTCACTAATCTGGAATTTTCCACACTCAGTGAGTATTGCATTAGGTCTACAGTCATGGTGACCCATAGAACTAGGCACCAGAGTAACTGTTTATTCAGGGCTAAGGAGAAATAGGATAATCCATTCTTAGTGACTTTCTCCATGATTGTATGTCTTATGAATGGAAGCCCCCTCCCCGTTAGTAGATCTCTATAACCAGAGGCCCTATGCACACAAACACATGGATATTTAAGCAAAAGTTGTAGATTGGCTGAGCACAGATTTTTTTTTTCATGAAACTTTGCCTTGGTACACAGCTTCTGTGTCTTCTAGTCATAAATTATTGACTCATATTCTCACCTCTACCTTTGCCATCAGTCTACTATTCTTATCTCTACTTCCCTTCTTAGTCCAAGGCTCAGTAGACTACAAGTCAGATGAGATGTGGAATGTATTGCTTTCTGGGATCTTCTGATACATTCTAGTTAACTACTATTTCAATGGCCACTTTTTAAATTTCAGAGTTGGTACCATATTGAATTATGATACAGAATTGAGATAAAATTCCTTTTAAGGTGATTGGTTCTCAGTTTGGAAAATGCTACTGGGGCATTGGATACAATATATACAACTTATGAGAGAACATAATACCCTCCTTTAATATCTAAGCATCACTTTATATCCATTGTCATATATTATTCTATACCTGGCTTTGACACCCACACATAGACATCTATCTACACAGTGTTCAGGTTTCACTTTTTTTTTTTTTTTCTGGGGCTGTTTAGCTCAGGTGGCTAGGGCATTGAGCTAATGAGAACAAGGTCACAGGTTCAATCTTTGTGTGGGCCAGTAAGGTTTGCTTTGTTCAGTGTCCACAGACCTGGTCCAGCCAGCTGTCTAGCATATGTCTGCCCCAGGTCATAAGAGGACACGGCAGGAGTGTGTGGATGGACAAGAGCAAATCCATCACCACCATTAGAGAAAGCCAAACCAAGCACGTGTCCTACTAATGGGGGGTCATTAATGTCTCATTTAAATGAGGTTGACATTTTAATACCTCTTGCTGAGAGGGCCTTTTGAACACCAAATTTAAGCATTGTTACTTTTTTTTAAAGATTTTATTTATTTATTCATGACAGACACACACACACACACAGAGGCAGAGACACAGGCAGAGGGAGAAGCAGGCTCCATGTAGGGAGCTTGATGTGGGACTAGATCCCGGGACTCCAGGATCATACCCCGGGCCGAAGGCAAGAGCCAAACCACTGAGCCACCCAGGGATCCCCCTAAGCATTGTTACTTTTTAATAAACAGAAGTCTGTATAAGACCTCAGATGATTACGGATTGCCAACTACAGATTAATGACTTGAATCTCTAAATAGTTGGTCTAGTAATAAAAAGATTTAGTATGGCTATTCAGTTACCCCTTTTTCTTAAAACCTGTTTAAGTTAGTGAAATAAAAAATTAACTAGCTTTTCAGAGAGTGGTTGAAATCATTATCTTTGTTTAAGAATGAAAACTTTTATATCAAACTTTGTGATAATTAGACTATCAAAATGTTAGCAAGAAACCAGTACAATTCTGTATTTTTCAACATTTTGGCCATTACCCAGACCACACATTCCTTTTTTCATTTCTAGGCAAACAGGTTCCCCAAATTACTTCATTTTTTAGCATCGTATCTTGAATCAAAATCTACTCCATTCCAAAGTGCTCTGCCTCAGCTGTTTCCTCCAGCCAGATCTTTATGAGCACTGAATAGTCATTTGATATGGAAGAGGACAGGGCAGAGTACAGGGGGAGATTTTGCAAGAGAAGAATGGAAAATCATACATTGAAGATTCTCTTAAAATCCGTTTGTTAGGGATGCCCGGGTGGCTCAGTGGTTGAGTGTCTGCCTTTGGCTCGGGTCCTGATCCTGGGTCTGGGGATTGAGTACCACATTGGTTTCCCTGAGAGGAGCCCGCTTATCCCTCTGCCTATGTCTCTGCTTCTCTCTCTGTGTCTCTCATTAATAAATAAATAAAATCTTTAAAAAATAAACTTTAACCTCTAGTTCTTATTTAAAAAATCCATTTATTATTAGACAAACACTAGAAGAATGATACTGGAAATATATATTTGCAATTTTTTTGAATAGGTAATAGATTCACAAGGTTAAAAATAAAAAAATTAAAATGGTATGTTGTGAGAAGTTTTGTGCCTTCCTCTGCCCCACACATAGCCAGTTCTATTTCCCTCGTATAGTAATTTTTACTAGTTTCTAGTGTACTCTTCTTGAGTTTTTTTATGCAACAATATCTTGAACCCTCCCTTCTTTTTTTTTTTTTTAAGATTTTATTTATTTAATCATGAAAGACACAGAGAGAGAGGCAGAGACATAGGCAGAGGGAGAAGCAGGCTCCATGCAGGAAGCCCGATGTGGGACTTGATCCTGGGATCCAGGGATCATGCCCTGAGCCAAAGGCAGATGCTCAACTGATGAGCCACCCAGGCGTCCCCCCTCCCTTCTTTTGATGCAAAAGTTAACACACTATAAACATTATTCTTTTTTTTTTTTAATTTTTATTTATTTATGATAGTCACAGAGAGAGAGAGAGAGGCAGAGACATAGGCAGAGGGAGAAGCAGGCTCCATGCACCGGGAGCCTGATGTGGGATTCGATCCTGGGTCTCCAGGATCGCGCCCTGGGCCAAAGGCAGGCGCCAAACCGCTGCGCCACCCAGGGATCCCTATAAACATTATTCTTAATCTTGCTTTTTTCACTTAATATATCTTGGAGATCATTCTATATGAAGAATAGCCTCATTTTTCACAGTTGTATACCATTCTACCGAATGGATGTACTATAATGTATTTATCTAGCTACCTGTTGATAGACTTTGATATAGTTTCCAATATTTTCTATTACCGACAACAATGGAATAAATTATTTTGGATTGCATCCCCTAAAAGCATTCTTATTCTTTTTTGACATTTGCATATTATCTATTGAATGGATATGTCATAACATATCTATCCAGTCCCCTATTGGTGGACAGTTTCCAATCTTTTATTTTTTATAGACAATGTTGTAATAAATAACTTTATACATGAATTATTTCATATATGTGCAAGTACCCATGTTGAATGAAACCCTAGAAATCAGATCTTAAGGTAAAAATGGAAATTTTAATGAAGTCAAAGTCATAAAAAAAACTTACTACATTTTACAATTCAGTATTTTCATTTTCCAAGTTACCTCTATGCCTAAGTCATTTTTTCCTGGTTGTACATATAAGTTATTTTTCTTTTACACTTTACATTATAATATAGACATTTGAAAAATATAGATTTTAGGTCTATAATAAGAATTAAAGAATTGTGGGAAATCCAACAAAGAAGAAACTTTAGTGGAGTGGTACTGGGGGTTATGGTTGTCCTTTAGGCAGTGTCAGAGCCATACAATAAACTTAAAATTAGAGAGGTCTCTGTAGCCTACTTAATTAAGGTTATAGAAAATGACAAACAAAAGAAGTATGAGCCTAAGATAACTGCATGAGTGAAATTTTTGGTTGTGAACAACACTTTTCAGTCATGGATAATTTTTAGAAACTATTAGCTTTGGGAATGATGGGGAAAATCCCTTTGGTCGCTGAATTAGAAATATTGTGAGAAAACAAGTTAGTGCTAATAATGGTTAATATTGTCATGTACCACTTCAAGAAAATATTATATCCAGATAATTCTATTTGCTTTCCAATTAAGTGAAATTAATGGAATGAAGAATTCTAAAAATTATTTTATAGATTTTATTTATTTATTAATGAGAGACACACAGAGAGAGAGGCAGAGACACAGGCAGAGGGAGAAGCAGGCTCCATGCAGGGAGCCTGACGCGGGACTGTCCCCAGGATCAGGCCCTGGGCTAAAGGTGGCCCTAAACCGCTGAGCCACCTGAGCTGCCTCTAAGAATCATTTTAAATGAAGAAATAAGAAGGAGAAAAGAAGGTAAAATTCAGGGAACACTTTTCTGAGTACTTTTCAGCTTGCTCTGTACATGAACAATTTATCCTTATAGTTAACATTGTTATTGGCATTTCTTGTTATGTGTGACCTTTAAAGAAAGGAAATTTAAGAAAGTCATTGATGAATGACTGGGTTAAGGTAGGACAGTGTATTTTTGGGTGATAGCAATAGGGTTCACTATAGGGTATTAATTCATTCAAAAATCCATTTATTCAGTTCACTTATTCATCTATTCCTTGTCACATTCTGTATTTATTTGTGTATAATTATCGTACTCTGGGAAATCCCTTACAGTCTTGTAAAGGAATTAAGAAATGGACAAGGTAAAATAAAAGCATTTATGTACCTCAAGAATGACATAAAATGCTATGGCAGTTCTGAAGAGGAAGACAGTACTTTTTAAAAAAAAATTATTTATTTTTTTGGGGAGAGGCCTAGACGGAGGGAGGGGCAGAGGGAGAGAATCTTTTTTTAAAAAGATTTTATTTATTTATTCGTGATAGACACACACCCACAGAGAGGCAGAGATACAGGCAGAGAGAGAAGCAAGCTCCATGCAGGAGCCTGGCATGGGACTCGACCCGGGTCTCCAGGATCAGGCCTTGGGCTGAGGGCAGCGCTAAACCGCTGAGCCACCCGGGCTGCCCAAGGGAGAGAATCTTTCAAGCCAACTCTCAGCTGAAGGAGGAGCCTGAGGTAGAGTTCCATCCCACAACTCATGAGATCAGGATCTGAGTTGCAACCAAAAGTCAGATACTTTAACCGACTGAGCCACCCAGGTGCCCCAGAAAACATTACTTTCAATAGTCAAGAGACAGTGGCATTTGTCCTGGAGTACAAGAAAATTGGAGTTAAAAATATGCAATGTAAGATTTTACTGACAAGTAATGTCTATATTGACTGGATGAATTGTCAGTAGCTGATAAAGGCACTGTGCCCCTGCCAGCTGCCCACCTTTCCTTAGTTCTGGGGCTGACATATCACACATTTGCATAATTTGGTTCCATGTTGTCCAGTGGGGCTGGATGGACTGTTTTAATTGTCTCTCCAGATGCACGCAAGGAGCAGACTGCCTTGGATGTAGTTCATGACACAGAGACTCTTCTTTCATGGTTGATTCTATCCCCTCCTTTTTAGCATATGTTTTGGGGAGCTTAGCTAGCACTTTCTCAGGCTGTCCCAGTCTCAGCAGATTCACCATGAAACAGCGTATTTGATAGAGTTGAGGCAAGGAGCACAGTAATGGGCTACCTCGGCACTTTCCTGAGGCAGCCTCTTTAAACTACTCATTCTTGCCCCTCTTGCTAAGCTATCATGGCTGCATCTGAAACAATTCTTAGCTTTGCCAAAAATAACTCTGGAAAGGGTCTTGATGAATTTGGACCTAGGGAGGGACTGGGAAGAAAGAGAAATCATTCAAAGTGGAAGAAAACAGGATAAGCAAAGGTATGCACACAGGAAATTGCCAAGTGTGAGGGGTGGGGAAGCAGTTTAGCATAGCTTAACAAGGGAATTTCGATGGGAATGGTGGATCTTAGGCTCCTGTTTTTCAGCTTGCTGCTCTAATTGTGGCATTTGTTGCTATGTTTTTTCCAAGAGAAAGGAGCGTAAGTAGTTGTCATTTAAAAAATGTACATGTTGCATTTGTAATGTATGAAGTGCATTCAAGATTAAAGCTGGCAATGAGATGAGAATAATATACTTAAAGTTAATTGGATTTGCTGGTACACTGCTAGAAGGACAGCTATGATATTTATTATCACACTCGATCAGATTTGCTCAATTAAACTTTTGGCAATGATGGAGATGTTCCATATTTCTGCTAATAGAGTGGTCACTAGTCACCTATAGGTACTGGGCTCTTGAATGGGGTTAATGCAAATGACAACTGAATTATTTATTGTGTTTGATGATATCAGTTAATTTAAATTTAAATGGCCACATTTTAACTAGTGGCAATTGTATTGGAAAGTGGAGCTCTAAACAGTTCTTGGGTATTCTGAAGATTTAGACTCATAGCACTTTTTAAAAAGATTATTTATTTGAGAGAGAGGGGGAGTGAGCATGTGGTGGGGGAGGGGCTGAGGGGGAGAATAAGAGAGAGAGAGAGAGAGAGAGAGAGAAAGAATCTTTTTTTTTTTTTTTTTTTTTTTTTGAGACAGAGAATCTTTAAGCAGATATCCCACTGAGCGTGGAGCCTGACACAGTGCTCCCCTCCATGGCTGTGTGAGATCACAACCTGAGCCGAAACCAAGAGTTGGTCACTCAACCAACTGTGCCACCCAGGCGCCCCAGAATTATAGCCTTTAAGAACTAGAATAAACCTAATCATTTACCTAGTCTCGCACTTTGATTTTACAAATGAAGAGACTAAAGCCCAGAGAGTGAAACACCTTGTCCAAGGGCACATGGGAACTGATTCCTCATCTTCCAGTTTACTGGACTTTTGACTCCACCATTCTGCTTCCCCACTTATGACAGTGGGCTGTGGCTACACATAACTAAACATGGTTGATTGGTAGATGAGAAAGTGAGGTCAAACTTTAGCCCTTCAAATCAAGCAACCAAAAAATATGTGCTGCACATGGTGCCAGGCACTGAGGTCAGGAAGAGATTGTTGGGGTAGGGAGCTGAAAAATGGCATAAGGAACCCACAAATAATTTGAGAAAACAGGAAATGTGTGTGTGTGTGTGTGTGTGTGTGTGTGTGTCCTTGTACAAGGTAACCTAGGTGAGCTAAGGTGAGCAAAACCCCAGACCACTTTGGGCTATGAACATTTAGGGAGACCACTTGGGTGAGTAGAGTGTGTCAGGGACGGGACTTGATCTATATTAAAGTCTCTAACACAGGGGGTAAAAGATAACAGTAATGTCATTCAAACTTAACAGTGGTTGACATGAAGCAAATTTCTGATTCATAGTTGTTTTTGTATTCTTGCATTCTTTATCAGTTATACATGTTCAGGGCAGCCCTGGTGGCGTAGCGGTTTAGCGCCGCCTGCAGCCCAGGGCGTGATCCTGGAGGTCCAGGATCGAGTCCCATGTCGGGCCCCCTGCATGGAGCCTGCTTCTCCCTCTGCCTGTCTCTCTGCCTCTCTCTCTCTCTCTCTCTCTGAATGAATGAATAAATAAATAAATAAATAAATAAATAAATAAATAAATAAGTAAATAAATCTTTGAAAAAAAAAATTATACATGTTCATTTGTGACCACAACCAGGATGCATAGCTTAAAACTGTTTCTGGAGATTTAAAATGTAAAAGGAAAGTAGTTTGTTTCAAGATTATTTTCTTATAGAATGGTAATTATACAGAATTAATTAATATTGAGGCTGTGTTGTTAGCTCACCGAAAGGCAAACAATCATAGAAGACTGTACATCTGAGTTGGAGAAAAGTTTTGTCTGTTATTATCTTGTAGGCATAGCTGCAAGATCAGATCCTTACTTGGCTTATTAAAGTCTTAATGTAGTACTGCATGACAACATTTCTAGATTTTTCTTTCCCATTGGTAGGCAAAACAAATGAGACCCAAGTGCTCATAGAACATTCCAAAGAGTCAACAAAGAGAAATGGAAAGTATTAGAAACATTGTGTTTGGAAGGCTGGCATAAACGTAAGTACAATGGGGAATGAAAAATCATCTATTATCTGAAGTTCAGATTATGGATGTTTCTGAAATTTTTTGTTTGATCTTATAAAGGTTACATGTGCTTATTGTATTTAGCTAGGAAAATAAAGAGAGGAAGATGCAAATAAAAACCACTCTTAATCTCACTTAGAGATGGTCATTGTCAATCCCTGTTTTTCTCCTTTGCAAACATCTAGTTTTAAATGTTTAGGTAGTTACTATTGTAGAAAGTTTTGAATCCTAATTTTTCACTTTGCCTTAATTGAGTTTTGAATGGAGAATATTTTGAGGGAAGAACTTTTACTAGGGAAGTCCATGGCCAGTGGGGAAGCTATGCAGTATTTATGCCCTGTAGGTTTTTAAGGATGTTAATAAATTATGTTTTGTAATAAGTTGTTCATGACATCCAAAAGTTTCCTTTGTTGGTGTGCTTTGGTAAGTGGGTTAAATAATCTGGCTTGTTATCTTGTTGACCAGAGGTTGATATGCACCATCCATCAATTTGCACCAAGTGTTCTTTAGTGACCAGAGGATGACAATTTAGAAAACACCAAATGTCTTCAATTGGCAGGGCCCAGAGATTCCCCCTTGCCTCCTTGGCTTATAGAGATCTGATCTGGTCTGTGGGGCTTCTAGAGTGGACTTCAAGAGTCATCTTTTTTCAATGAAACACATGTAATTATGTTTCATTTATTATATGGACTTTCCCCACTTCCATGTAAGTGTTTGAAAAATAACTTCACCTGCTGTTTTGGTCAGTCCCCTAAAAGGATCCTTGATTTGGCAATTTAGTGTTTTTTTTCTTGCTGCAAATGATCTATTAGAAACATTGCTAAAAATGTTTGATCAAACTTGGGTAACCTAAAATGATACTCAGTACTTACTAATCTTGAACTTTATAAATCAGTTTCTCATCCTCAGAGGAATTTTTTTTAAGATGCTGTTTCCTGCACAATTATTGCCTGCTTTGATCTCACACTACATTTGGTCTTTCAGATAAGAGAGACCAATAATTCCTCAGCTATAACTTCAGCAACATAGATAACTATCATGCATTGTGTGACATGCAATTCGTTATTCAGTTGTGGATAACCACCATGGTCCTATATTAAATGTTTTACAGCTCATCTCTTCATGGCTCCCTGAGTTAATATAACACTTATGACTATTTTAAGGTCCAAGAACAATAAAACAACTCTTCATAAAATGGCATATAATATTTAAATTAAAACATTTTGAGACATCTTAGAAGAAGAAAATAGTAGAGTGAAGTAAATCTCCATATGTAGCTTAGTTATTTTATTTTATTTTATCCAATAAAGGGGCCTCCTTTCTTTGATGTGTCTAGTAATTCTCATTACTGCCTTCTGGATAACCTAGATAAGTGTGTAGAAGCAAGATTCCGCCTTCAGAAATCTTATGATCAGCCTTTAATGATGTTCCATCATCCTTCTTTATCCATTTAATAATGTACTGTTGAGTTATTTGCCCCGCATAAAGACCTCTTTGGAATGTAACAGAAAACAAAAGATTGGTTCAAGATCTGATCACATATTTGCGGACAATCTTCCTACAGTTTTCCGTTCACCAAATAAAGAGTTGGCAGTCTGGAGATGGCTGGAAGAGCAGTTTCCTAATTTTGAGTCTTTGGCAAGCTGGAATTCCACCTGCTCAAATTTAACAGTGTAGAGATTGTTATCCAGTGGGTACATTTGCAACTTTCTGTTTGGTGCTCAATAAAGCAGACTGTATTACTGTGCTGGAAAAATGTAACTTGCTGTTCATTTGAGTATTAATCTATCAAAATATTTCCTGGACTTATTTTACAAACTAACAAAAGAGCTATTATACATTTACCATCAGAAAGTTCTTAGTTCATATTGATATTTTTAATTCCTTAATTGAATGGTTTTACTTCCTAGCTTAATGTAGACATTATTTTCAGATTATTAGTGAACTAAGAAAAGGTAATTTGTAAGTTGAATTGGATTTTTGTTACAAACTGAAAAGCCTTTTTGTAGCCCAAGAACATTTTTTTCCTGGACTGTGATTCTCCCTACCACCCCTTTGCCTGCACTCCTCTGCTCTCAAACAGGGTCTCCCATTTCTTCATTCTACTTCTCTTCAGTCAAGTGGCTACTCTGTCAAATAGCATGTGCTCACTCTTTTAGGATGCCTTGGTTTCCAGACATTTTGCAGGGGGTGGTGGTGGTGGTGGTGGTGGTGGTGGTGGTGGTGCAGATGTTCAAAAGTGATGAGAACTAAAGTTTCTTACTAAAGTAATGTTTTTTGGTGTAGGTATCAGGATAAAAGTCTGGTCACTTTGTAACATAAATTTGAACCCCCTCAAAAAGACTTATATTATTATTTTCTGAAAAAAGTCATTTGAGATGATAGTGTACAGTAAATCCTTTTCTAATTTAGTATACAATTCCAGAGCAAGAGTTAAAAATTTTTTTTTCTCCAGTGATTCCTGGGGCTGTAGTTTTTCATCTTTTTGTGTAACATTTTTAACAGAGGATGTTCAAAGTTTGTTTAAATTTAAAAACAAATTTTTCAAGAAAGGTGAATTTAAAAAAATAATCTGGACTAATACTTACTTTAAAAACACAAAATAGGATTTTTTTAAAAATAGGAATTGTTTTGAATTTTGCTGTCCCTTTTTTAATAAAGATTTTATTTATTTATCTATTTATTTATTTATTTGAGAGAGAGAGACCGAGATAGCGACAGAAAGTGTAAGCAGGGGGAGTGGCAGAGGGAGAGGGAGAAGCAGACTTCCTGTTCAGTGGGGAGCCCAATGTGGGGCTTGATCCCAGGAGTCTGGAATCATGACCTGAGCTGGAGGCAGATGCTTGACTGAGCCACCCAGGTGCTGTCCTTCTTTCCTCTTATTCAAATCTAATTCGTCAGTGTGTGTGTATGTGTTTAGGATCTGTGGGTATGCATGAACTATTGAAAACAAGAAAGTTTAATAGAAGGATTGGCATAGTGAATAAGATGTCTACATGAGCAAAATTAAGGGTCATTTAATAATTAGTAGGTGAGTTTGGACTATATAGAATGACATGATGGTTGACTGATCTTGGTACCAAATTCCAATTCCTTCAGTAATAATTTTTAAATTATGAAAACATATTTTTACTTCATCTATGTGAATCCCACTTAAAGTATCTAGACACTGGGTACTATCAATATTAGCAACCTGAGCTGATGTAGGCAAGGTTTTGTCAGAATAAAAAAATCTCTGCTTGATAATGACCTTTTCAGAATCCCCTTCCTTGATGTGCATCTAATTCCTTGCCTTTCAGGGGCTTTTCAGATATTTTTATTGTGGACCCTCTGGGGCCTCTTGCGGCCTTCCCACACCACCACACATCCATAGTCCTCAGCACAATCAGAAATTCATTTCTTTTCCAAAATTAAAGTCAACCTTAAAGGCCTAGGAGATGGAAAATGCCGGAATAGAGAAATGGCTGCTTCCTTTTGTTTGCCAATGGCCAGCCATTGTTGCCATTCCCCTTTGAGAGCTTTTAGAGGCCCTTAGTGTGGTCCTCATGACCTCCTACAACATCCCCTATTTCCTCTTTGTGGTAGAAAAAACTCTATGTTCTGGTTGAAAAATCACTGCTGTGGTATATCCAAAGCTCTAAAGAAGAAAGGACTATGTCAAGGACAGACACTGTCCCAGTTTGAGAGTTGTTCAACATCTCGAATGGTGTGCCCATAGGGTGTCCTAGAGGAGGCTATGGTGGGCCACATATCTGTGGTGGGCAATTCTTTAAGTGATAAAGCTCTGCAATCTTGAGATCTTTTGCCTTTTCCATTTCTGCAGGCCACTCCATTTATGTAATTGTTGAGGGGGAGGTACCTGGAATCAAGTAACCTTTGCCATATTGTGTGACCTTAGTATTATTTTCATTATTTAAGCAGACATTAAAAATAATCCCTACCTCACACAGCTCTGTGAACATTCAGGGAGATGAGATGCTGTGGCACTGGGCATGTTGTAGGTGCTCGAAACATGTGCTTTGCTATTATTAATAACAAAGATAAGTACTAATAAAGATTATAAGAGCTTCAGAATCATAGGCCTCTCATGGTTGAGCAAAGACAGATGATCTGATAGACTCAAAGAATGAGCTTCCTGCTAGTCTCTGCCTTTGGCATGGCAGGTCCTATACTTGTTCTGGGGGGATGAAACCATTAGAGATTCAGACAATTGCAGAGAGCCCCGGCTGGGGGGAGGTGATCGAAAGTGGCAGGATTTTCTTCATTGGTTTCTCAATGAGCCATAATTCTTTCAGATTCACTGCTCACATATGGCCTCCAAGCAGATCTGGCAGTTTCCATCCACGATATAGGCTGGAAGAGGTAGGGTCTGGAAAACTCATAAAAGCAGGTTGAGTGGTAAAGGAAAATCAATCTTCTCCTGCTTTGGACCAAGTTGATGAGAATCATTCTCCCTGATTCTCCATAAATTGGAACAAGGCTTAGGACACTAATCCTACTGTAATACCATTTGAAGACGAACACTGACATTTGTGACATTTAAATAACAGTTCAGGTCTGCTATTAAACCAGGGCCTCCAACTGTTTAACCTTTGCCCTTGTGTACTATTACCCTTCGTCTAGTGCATGCAAATGCATTTATTAATGCACTTCAGCTTTCTGATGACACATGCTTATTTAGTGTTGCTGGATACATTGCACAATGTGAACTACACTACACCAAATACCAAATTTATCTTAAAACTTTTAAATATGACATATTTCAAAGCTCTTAGATTGCTTTTATACAGTCAACGCTAAATAAAAAGTTGAGGCAATTATCCAGAAATTTTCCAATGGGTGGATTCAGAAATACAAAGTGTATTTCTTGAGCTAAAATGATCTAGAATAATCCTAAGTCATTCATTCATTCAACAAAATGTCTTGGGTGCGTTTTATGTGTCACATAGAATGTTAGACCCAAAATAAGCAAGATGTGCCTCCTGCTCTTAAAGCACTGCAGCTATGTGATTTTAAGGACCTGCTCATACAGTCCTACAGCTCAATTTAGATGTTTCTTACCTTAGCCTTTGTTTGACAACACAGACAAAATCTTCACTAGTTTCAAAAGAGCAGTTTCTCGGGACATCTGAGTGGCTCAGTCAGGTAAGCATCAGATTCTGGATTTCAGCTCAGGTCATGATCTCAGGGTTTGAGATCGAGCCTCGTGTCAGGCTCTGTGCTCAGTGAGGAGTCAGCTTGGGACTCTCTCCCTCTCCAGCTGTCCCTTCCTCTCCCACTCTCTCTAATAAGTAAATCTAAAAAAAAAAAAAAAAAAGGAGCAGTTTCTTATTTATTTTGAATGAATTAGACACTAGGAGTATGGATATTTCCTACTCAGATATGATGTTTTTATAAATATAGTGTTGGTATTAAAATCAGGAATAAACTTTTCATCCCTTGGATATTTTCCTAAACAAGAGAAAACACTTTCTTTTATATCCTTTATCACCACATACCATTTTCTGAGTATCAACAGATCATCTCCATATCTCATGGAGATGTGAGTTGGGTTACTTTACTTATTAGGGTCACTTTGATGTCAGAGATTCTAGTTTGGTTTAATATTAATTTAGTCCCAATCTGATGGCACATGACCGACCCAAGCTGGATGACTGGTTCTGCCAGTTTCTGGATGCTATGAAATTCAAGATGTTTAATTTCACAAGCCTCAGTTTCCTCATCCATAAAATGAATTGATAACACTTGCCTTGCTGAGTTATTGGGAAGATCTGAGAAAATAATTCTGGGAAGGTTGCCAACATAGAGGGTGGCATATCACAGCCCACGTTCTCTTTCCCATGCTTTAGAGAGCTCCCCACCTCATCCCAGCCTATCTCCAGCTCCACTTATTGCATCACAAGCCTTTCCTTTCTAGACCAGTATTCTGAACTGGGAGCGATTTTGTCCCTATGGAGATATTTGGTAATGCCATGGGATTGTTTGGTTGTTATGATTTTGGGGCAGGGGTTGTTAGTTGCATTTAGTAGGTAGAGTCCAGACATGCTGCTAAACATCCTATAATGCATAGAAAAACCTCCTCCTTCCCTTATGCACCAAAGACTTATTCAGGCAAAGTGTTGATAGTCCCAAGCTTAAGAAAACTTGCTCTAGATTCCTAGGACCCTGGGATTCTCTCCCTAAACAGCCTGCTCTCAGGATCTGTGCTTCTCATCACTCGGATACTGGGGTGGCTATTTGAGAGGGAGGTGGGCGAGATATGGATGTGTGGGATGGGATATCCACACAGGCTTGTGTGAGGCCTCTCTCAGATGCCTGGAATGGAAGGTAAGTGGTGTGGCTCTTGGGCCAGCTCTCTCATACCACCAGGTTTCAGTGTGGAACTCCAAGGAGTCTGAGAATTCTAAATTGGAACCCGGCTTTCTAAGTCGTTATGAAGGTATTATTTGTCAAGGACAAAGAATAAAATATATTTTATTTAAGTTTGTAAGCTTGATCTATAACTTTAAATATTTACACATATCATATGTGGGCCTTTGCGCTCTTGCTCTGGGCCCCACACATGTTAGGATGGGCATGCCAGTTAGATTTCTAATTTTAGTATATGTGCTGCTGGAGGGAGCATGCCAGTTAGATTTCCAAAACTGCATCATTCCTGCTGCATGCCTGGAGGGTCACCTGATCTGCGCCCTTCAGGCTCAGTTTTAAGAATTAGCTTTTATTAAGGCAGATGCTGCATGATTGGCTCTATTGCCCCATGCCCCATGTGCTGAGGCTCAGCACATTTCTTTCAATTGCTGGTTTATTCCAGAGTTTGTGATCTTTTTTGTAGTTGAAGTATTTATGGTGACCATCCTCCCGGTGACCTCTTTTCCTGAGAACTTCACTTCAGCGCAGGCATGGGCCTCTGGCAGACGTGTTAGTATCATCTGATCCAAGCAAGCCCTTCAGCATCCTTTCCAGGGAATCAGTTTCTGCAAATGGCTGTAACTCAGTGCTATAAACATGAGAGCTGGACAGCCAGCCATCTCCCACCACAAAGAAAGGCAGTTGGTAGAGAAAGGAAGAGGCAGAGAGAGGAAGAGGCTTGCCTGGGTTCTTGATACTTTTCCAGCCTTGGAAAGATGGCTGGGTTCCATCAGATACCTCAGTTTCTTCCAAGAAATTATCCAGTTTGCTTAAGCTGTATTGAATTGGTTTCTGTTATGTGTAACCATAAGGCCCTTGACTAAGACCCCATCTTTCAAATTCACCTTTTGGTAACTTGCCCCAAATCTCAGTGCCTGGCTTGCACAAATCTGGCCTTATTCTTGCCAGTGCATGAACTGGCAGTGTGGAAGATGGAGCCCACTGGTGGGTGTCAAATTTTGCCTGTTCTAAGACCCTTCCTTTATCATTTACAGGTGGGGATTGACTCCCAGGAGCTGTCCAACAACAGTGGCTAGACTTGGTTCTGGAGTCTCCTAGTTGCAAGAAACAAGACCATTAGGCCATGTCCTCAGGTGTGATGCTCCCTATCTTCTAGAAATTTGCAACTTAAAGCTGTGTCTACATGCTTCCATAAATCTAGGTAAAACTCCTGAAGCAAATGGATAATGCATTTGGAAAGTTTATGAATAACAGATAAAGCAACAAATTTTTTACCTGGACTCCTGCAGTTTATTGAATGTAATCTCAAATGCATATCATTTTGAAAGAACTGGTAGGAGAATATACAAGTGAATATTAAGATGCCAGTACAGAGGCCCAGTTCAGAGGGCAGGAATGGAGTTGTAGTTGGAGGATGTGTGCTTGTGAGTGAGTGTGCCTATCTGCTCTTTTCTGAGGTCTTTCTGTATGTCTTCCCATTTCATCCTCACTATAACCACGTCATAGGTATTGTTTATTACCTCCATTTTTACAGCTAAAAAACTGAAGGCTCTGTTAATGATGAAGGTAGAATTTGAATTCAGGTCTTTCTGATTCCACAGGGATGAGGGTAAGGAACCCAAGTTGGGAGGTACAGAAACCAGTGGTGTTCTTATAGAAGAGAAATGTTGGGATGATTATTTTTCTTAACTTTGTATCATACAAAAAATAGATTCTAAGAAATCACATAGGAATTCTGTTATGTTACATAACAGTTTGGGACACTTTTAATTTTTCTCTTTCTGTTTACCTGGGGATTTAAGCCAGCTTCCACAAGAGACTGTTGATTCATTAGTTCAGCTAAATTTTTGTTAGGTAGAAAAAAGTCAGTATAGCTTTTAGGTGTAGTGGAGTTCAGACAATTAATTGACTGGATTGCTCACTCTCCCTTCTGGTCTTGCTGATCTTTAGATTCTTCCCTGGAGTTTGGCATCTTTCTCTTCTTATTTTTATCCATGCCACTCAATCAATGTCTACCGGTTTATTTGGATGGATTTGTCTGAAGTTTCTTCTGTATAGACTCAGATGGTTGTCCAGCTAATCTGATCATCTGTGCTAATATTATTAAAATATTATTAAGATGACTAACATAAAAACCCCAAACAAATTCCAAAAAATCAATTCTTTGACCTCCTAAATATTCTAATTACATGTTTCCAGGCTTAGCCTGGCCATAATTTTAAATTCAAGAACTAAATCCAATTATAGATTTGTATGTAAAAAAGATGTTTAGAATGTTTATCATGATCCAGAGAATTTGATGTCAACAGTTTTCTGACTTAATTTTGTTCATTTGTAAAATTCTCAATCTAATGGACATATCCAGGATTGTTCAAACAGGGAAGTCTTATTATAATTGTTGAGTAATTAGATTAAAAAATATTTTGCCATGTATTTTAATCAATAACCAGGAAAATCTAAAGCCCTAGAAATTCCACTGGTTATAGGAGAAAAATAAAGGACTAATCAAAGACCCATGTCCACAGTAGAAAAAAGATGATGAATCTTTTCATCACTCAGCAGTCTGGGATGCTCCAAATACATTGTTTTTTTCCCCCTTGGAGTTATTTATTGGCCAGAGGGGAGGGTGGACAGAACTTCTTTGAAGTTAAACATCTTGCTTGGATGAGCAGATATGTTGCATCAAATCAAAGTAATAAAAAGACAAAATGCTTTATTAAATCTTCTTTATCACTATATTGTGCTCCAATAAGATGATCTAATTAAAGGCACAGTTAAGCCTCTTTTCATCTGAAGAGGAGTTCAGAAGCTTTCATTATTAAAAGGTTTGCACAGAAACAAATACATTGTTGTATCTCTTCCAAGTTTTTCAGTGGAGCCTCCTTCCTGTTCTGCTCTAATTGTTATGGATGTCTTGGCTGCCACTTCCTGGTTTGATGCTAATTAGTCCTTTTCATCTTCAAAGTACCTGTATGACACTAACATGATTAACATTCATAATACCAGTCTGAGGTAGGCACTGGAAGTGCTATGTTCTTCTTGGAGATATAGAAACAAAAGAAAATAATTTAAAGTGGTATTTATTTGGATGCTGATGATGAGCACTTTGCTTTCTGGTTCTGAGCCCTCAAATGCCTAAGCTGGTTCCTTCCTTACCTTTGTGCTTGTCCCTGCCTTTATGCTTGTCCCTGCACGGGTATCAGATGCTGCCAATTCTATTGTGTATAATGTGAGATTTCTTCTAGTAGTCTATCTAACCACCATCATCATCATGAGAAAAACGTACACAGATTAGGAAGAACTCAATTAGTGATTGCCCTTCAGTTGGATTCTCTCTAGGTCTTCTTGATTTAGCAAGCATCAACAAGACACCGACTCATGTTTTAATTTGATCCCTCTATAATATATAATATCATTCTTGCATAAAACTTCATTCGGGTTGGACTAAACAGGATCCAAACTAGCGGCTGATATAAATCCTAATTGAGCAAATTGTGTCATAATTTTTATTTTTGAATTTGCAGTGTTTGTAGTGAAGTTTATGCTTCCTGGATCATCATAGACCCCACTGTCCTCCATTGCTTTACACGGAGTTGAATCTGTGTGATTTATATTACTTGCCTAACTGGTGAAGGTATTTGAGTTTACTGAGAAAAGGGGAGATTGTCATATTTCCCCCAAAACGAAGGTAAATTGGTAGAATTGGTAAATTGCTGGATTTCTTGCATTACACCTCACTCCTGCCTAAAGATGATCTCTTTCCTTTCCCTGTTGAATTCTTATTTGTTTATTTCATTTAGCGCTATTAGAGGAAAGTAATCTAATAAAGGAATCCACATTGAATTGTAAATGGCTGACACCAGCTCGATGTTTTATCCTCTAGAACTACTGAGAGTTAAGAAAGAATGGTAACTACACCACCATCTCTGGTATCTGCCAAGTCAACAATTTTTTTTTTTTTTAAAATAACAGCATAAGGGATCCCTGGGTGGCGCAGCGGTTTGGCGCCTGCCTTTGGCCCAGGGCGCGATCCTGGAGACCCGGGATCGAATCCCACGTCGGGCTCCCGGTGCATGGAGCCTGCTTCTCCCTCTGCCTATGTCTCTGCCTCTCTCTCTCTCTCTCTCTGTGACTATCATAAATAAATAAAAAAAAAAATTAAAAAATAAAAAATAAAATAACAGCATAATTGGAATCTCTCAAGACACATTATATACTTGTGATTATTGGCTTTTATTGCTATAAGCATATAAGGCAAGTTCTACGCAGAAGCCTGCATGGGTTTTACATATCTATATTTATATTTATATCTATATCTATCTATATCTATCTATCTATATCTCTATATATTCAGATTTCTATGTCAGAATTTAAGACATTGGAAGAAATCAACAAGGAAATGTTGAAAAGTAATTCTAAAACATTGCTTATTTATTTAAGCTTCTCTCTGTAGTAAAGAGAGAACAGGAAGAGAATGTTCTGGGGGAGAAATGCTGCAGAAGCTAGGCAGACTCTCTCTCTTTTTTTTTTTTTTTTTAAACATTTTTTATTTATCTATTCATGAGAGACACACAGAGAGAGGGGGAGAGGCAGAGACATAGGCAGAGGGAGAAGCAGGCTCCATGCAGGGAGCCTGATGTGGGACTCGATCCCGGGTCTCCAGGATCAGACTCTGGGCCGAAGGCAGCGCTAAACCACTGAGCCACCCAGGCTGCCCCTAGGCAGACTCTCTTACTTTTTTATTTCCATTCTGAATTTGAAGCTGACTTGCCTGGCCTTGAAAGTTTCAGACACAGATAGTAGAAATTTCCAGCCATGATGAATGATCTTGGTCAGAGGAGCTGGTCAGGGAACAGCAAATATTAGTGAGAAATAGGAAACATTCCAGGTGGGACCTATTCCAGAATGGACGTGCAGGCCTAGAAGGTGAAAGCCTAGAGCACAGCCTTACTGTGTCATTCTTCTGTGCCTTCTATAGCTTCACTTTCCACTTAACTTGACCTTAGTTGAATTAACTCAACCTAGGTCCTCAAAGGACCTGGCAGTGCAAAACAAGTCACTTTCTGAGACATGTGCATCTCAGTTAATTCCTTTGGCCTTCCATTTTTAATTTGTTGAATTAAATTAAATTAAGCTGTTGAATCAGCTTTTGCTTAACAGTAATTTGTGATCAAGGTTAAATTAAAGTTTATTTTATTTTTGGTGACATTTTGCAACTAATTTGAACTTAGGTCTCTTCTTGGAGAAATGTTTACAAAGAAATAACATCAAACTGCATGGCGTAAATGCCATGCCATTCAACTATGTAAATAGCAGCTGAGATAGTTAATTGAAAATAAAACAGTGGTAAAATGTTAACATCTTTCTTATTCCAGTTGCCTCAATGGCACAAATAAATTCACTAACTGATGGTAAAAGTTAGAATTTGTAACAGGGTCCAATAACTCCAGTGTACCTGGAAACGTCTTTAGTAACTGCTATATTCTTGCATGATGCTCAGTCCGCCTCTCAAAACACATTCATTTGTTGTCATAAATATTGGCTGTTTGAGACTTACTGCATTGGCATTTTAACGTACAATTCAATGTACCATTGTGGGTTCTGTTTTTTCTCTCATTCAGCTTTTCTGTGGCTGTACATTACCTGTCTCTCTGCCTGCCTCATTGTCTCAATCCACTAGAAGTACACCGGGCACTCCAAAGTATCAAATGATTAGTGTTTTGAATTTGGTTATCTATTTTTTATGTGGCTGTAACTCTGTATTGTATGGCACACCCCAAGCAAAACCCTCAAAAGTCATATCCAGGCAAGCAAATTATTGGAGGAAACATACATCCTTGGTTATGGGATAAGGAATGTGCAACTACCTTGGAGAGAATTGTCTGAGTATCACTTCTTTTTGGAGAGGGTCCTTTATTCCAGATTTATGGATTCTCATATGTGAAGATGAAATTAACACTTTTTGAGCCAAAATTTTATGGAGAATCATTTCAATGATCCCAACCAATTGCATAGTCCACCTTTAAATTACTGTTGATTACACTAAGATAAAAAGTTCTTGCACAGTGGGTAAACCATAAACAAAACAAAAAGGCTACTGAATGGGAGAAAATATTTGCAAATAATATATCCAATTAAGGGTTAACGTTCAAACAATATAAAAACTTACATATAACTCAACACCAATAAAACAAATAATCTGATTAAAAATTAACAGAAAACTTAAATAGACATTTTTCCAAAGAAGATGTACAAATGGCCAACAGACACACAAGCTGCTCAACATCACTAATTATCAGGGAAATGCAAATCAAAATCACAATGAGATATCACTTCATGCCTGTCAGAATAGCTATTATCAAAAAGACAAAAATAAGAAGAGTTGGCAAGGATTTAGAACAAAGAGAACTCTTATGCACTGTTGATGGGAATGTATATTGTACAACCACTATGGAAAACAGTATGAGATTCCTCAAAAAATCAAAACTAGAAATACTGTATGATCCAGTAATTCCACTACTGAGTATTTACCCAAAGAAAATAAACAAATTAATTCAAAAAGACATGTGCAACCATAGGTTTATTGCAGTATTATTTACAATAGCCAAGATATGGAAGCAACCCGTGTCCATTAGTAGATAAGTGGATAAAGATAATGTGGTATATAAATACAATGAAATATTAGTCAGCCATACAAAAAGAATGAAATCTTGCTGATTGCAGCAGCAAGGATGGACGTTGAGAGTATTATGCTAAGTGAAATCAGTCAGAGAAAAGGAAATACTATATAATTTCACTTATATGTGGAATTTAAAAAGCAAATGAACAAAGAATCAAAAAACATAAACAGATTTGTAAATACAGAGAACAAACTGATGACTGCCAGAGAGGAGAAGTTTAGGGGTTGGGCAAAATAGGTGAGGGGGATTAAGAAGTAGAAATTTCTAGTTATAAAATAAATAAGTCATAAGGATGAAAAGGTCAACCTAAGGAATACAGTCAATAATATTGTAATGACATTGTATCATGACAGATGATGACTACACTTGTGGTGAACATTATGTAACATATAAAATTGTTGAATCACTAATATAGCTGAAACTAATATAACATTGTATGTCAACTATACTTCAATAATAAAAATGAAAAAACAAATTACCTTAATGGAAGAGCTTCCTTTACCTTTTTTGGAATAACTATTTCCAGAGAGATATTATAACATAACTACTAAGAGCATAGTCTTTGGATCCAGACCTATTGGATTAGTTGTGAGACCTTGGGCAAGTTACTTAACTGTTCTATCCCTCAGCTTTCTTATCTTTAAAATGGGTTTAAAATAATACCTGGTTCATCAGTCTGTTGTAAGGATTAAATAAAGTAACATCTGTAAAGTAATTAGAACAGGGCCTGGCACAGTGCTATACGAATGTAGTATTATTCATTTAACTAGTAAACATTTATTAAGAGCTTTTATTATTTAGCATCTATTAATTCAATCAACTTTCTATATTATTATTATTACCTGTTATGGAAAATAATTCTTTTATTTTACTGATTTATTATTTTTTCCAGCTTTATTGAGGTGTGATTGACAAATACAAATTATATATATAGGTTGTGCAATGTGGCTTTTTAAAAAGATGCACAACGTGATGATTTAATATGCAAGTACATTATGAAATGATTACCACAGTTGAGTTAATTAATATATTCATTATCTCAGTAGTTACTATTTTTTTGTGTGTGTATGGTGAGAAAATATAAGATCTACTCTTTTATCAGATTTCAAGTATACAATACAGTATCATTGACTATAATCACCGTGCTGTACATTATATTCACAGAACTTATTCATCTTATAACTGAAAGTTTGTACCCTTTACCAACATTTCCCCATTTTCCCTGCCTCCCAGGAAAATAACTCTTTTAGGAAGTAAATCTGAATACGAATCCTCACTACTTTATTCCCCACAGTGAAGGTCAGGCTTTGAAGAGTTAAAATCTAATGAAAATGTGCTCATATCTGGTAAAATTCTTGGTATGAACACTTCTTTTTTCATTTAAAGGGCAGCATCTGGACTTTAGTAAGCAAATATGCAATAAAATATTATTTTGACCTTTTAAAAAGTTGATCTTTATTTTATACAAATGGTAAAAATATTCCAAAGAGTAAAGTTCCATGTTGAATGGCATTTTGCCATTATTTAGTGAAATGTTTATGTGCAAATAATGCTTTTGCATTTCATATTTTGTACAAAGAAAATTAGAGTATAAGCTGACAAAATCATCTAATGTAAAAAATTAGAGATTTGACTTGGGCTCACCAAACATGGGAATTCAATTTAAAAATACCCTTTTTGGTTGAGAAATGGCTAAATTTTGTTTTCTAACATAAGGGTCAAAGATCTTAGGGTAGATTATTTCGCTCTGTTATAGCCACATTTCTCTCTGATCAGTATCAAGTAAAACCCAGGGATCATTTTATAACCCCACTCATTGCAGCAAAGATCTTGGTGTGAGGTACATCTATTTTGTTTCCCATCTGAGGCATTTAATTTCTAAAGCTCAAAGTGGACTTTGTCAGAATAGAAAATCATTTCCCCAATGCAAAGACTTTTAAAAAACAAATGAAACTAGCATATTTATAGTAAACCTTTGGCGTGTGTGTGTGTGTGTGTGTGTGTGTGTGTGTGTGTGTGTCCAACTTCCCTTTATTAGTCTCCAGTCACCTTTTGGTGAACCCTAACAGTGTGGAGTCCTTGGGAGCCGCACAATTGGCAAAAGGGGCCAGACCCTCCCTCTTCTTCCTCTCCGGAGGTAGCCATGCGATTTTGATTTGGGCAATCAGACATTGTTTTCTGGGTCTTTGAATCTTGAGTAGGTGAGTTACAAGGCAGAGCAAGCAAGGACAGATGGGGGGCACATTTGACAGGGGCGATGGGATTGGAGCAGGCTGCTCTGCCTGCCTGCTCCTTGGGTTCTGGCTGCCCAGCTCTGTTGGACCCCTGAGTTTCTGACCCTTTCCCCAGACTGGTCCTCCAGCCTCCTATCAATTTTGCAAGCCTCCATATACTTCCATTCAATCTCCTTCTCCACAGTTGTTTTTTCTTATTATAATCAGAGGAGGTTTCTATTTCATGCAAACAAGAACTTTCATTTATGCAACAATCTTCAAAGCCTGGGTAGAAACAAATGCCAATCTTTTACACCAACGGTAACCAGTCTGAAGGCGACTTACTTTTAAATAATGTTTTATGGAATCTATTAGCTATTGCAAAACTGTATCAATTATATGCTTCTGTAGGACTGCACAAATAATATTTTGCTCAAATGTATTTTGGTTTGGCAGTTGTCCCTAATCAGCCAGTGATGGCTGATCTTATTTCAGCCGCTATATTGGAACTGGAATTTTGACATTATTAGAATGAGCTATGCTACTGTCTTGGGGAGATGGGGCAAGGTAAATCAACAGACGTGTAATTGGTTTCAATACTGTGCTTTACAAAAGTGAAATGTCTGCAGTGGTGTTATTAGCTGAGATACTGTAGATAGTTTTACATGTCAGGAACAATTAACACATGTCCTGTGGGTCTGATTACTAGCGTTAAGGAAGTTCTGCTCTGCATAAACCCCAAAGCAAAGCCTCCAGGAAAGTTAAAGGTCCCTGTTCCACCATTAAAATGGGAAAGTAATGTGCCTTTTTTTGATTGACTATAAACTTTGACTCATGGGACTTTGTTCTTAAAGGTGAAAACAAACATGAGTAGGAGGTAAGTTGTTTTCTTTAAAAATTCTTAAAACTTTAGTTGAAACCCTTTATCAGAAAATTTCTCAAAGTTAAACTGAATCAATATTACCTTATGATTATCACAGGGGAAAAAAAGAACAAGATAAAAAGCCAAAGTGGACATTTGCCTTAATATACGACACAAAAGAAATTTTATATGTTTAGGCCATTCCCCAGAAGAGTGATAAATTTGATATTTGATATGTGAAACCATCATAGGAATAGCATAAGGAGTTGTATTTATAAAAAAATTTTAGGAGTAATTAAATGATTGAAAGTGAATTTATGAGACATCCTGATTATTACATATGGTAGATCTTTGAAATATACATGTAATTAGGTGAGATTCACATGCACACAGTAAATTAAAGGTATTACTCGTAATGCCCAGTAATATGCATATTCTCAATTACCACGTGAGTAGAGAGATGGCGGAGTCAAGTCATAAATCGGGCCTTCTGCTCCCAGCTCCTTCACTAACCAAGTGACTAACTTGAGGCCAAGTTGGCTTCAATGTAAAGTGAAGAATGTGGCTTATAGGAGTTCAAGCTACCTTTTAGCTCTGAGATTTCATGATCCTAAAATTATGTTTAATTTTTTTTTTAAGTCTCAGATTATATTTCTCTTCTCTCAGGATGAAGGAGAAAAGGAGTAGAAAGAAATGTGATGTCAATATAGACTGTATAATCCCAAATGCCTGGTCCTGGAATGGATCTGGGAATGAAGAAACCCCCTAGTTCATATGCTTTCTGGCCAAGAAAGAGTGTTGGGCCAGGTGTTGTTCTCCTAGTTACCATCAGCCAAGACAAAGAGTTACCGTTTCCCACCACAGGGGAATCCTGGTTTCAAGTGCTGGACTGAAGAAGGACTTTCTGCCTCTGCCACAAACAACCCCATGGCTTTGGACACATGATGCAGCCTGGGCCGACACCTATCTTCCAGAAATGAGCTTGGATAGATCGTCAACACTTCTCCTAGCTCTTCTATTTTTTGATCCAAAGAAAGCAATGTTTTGGGTATCAAGTAATGATCCGCTTTATCTACTAATTTGAGGTTTTCTTTTTGTTTTGCCTAAAATATTATCACTCCAAGCTGCAAAGCAGAGACAGCTCCAAAACTGAGGCTAACTTTCCATTTTAAATTATAGCAGGCAAATTTGGGACTTTAGCTTGAATAAAGGGAATAAAAGGACAAGGAGCCTAGTCAGGAAAACTGCAAAGCTGTGGGAAGATAGAGAGATTAGACATTTTTCTATCAAAGGCAAAAAAGCTGTAAGAGGAAAGTGGAAAAAAAAAAAAAAGAGTAAGAGAGAGAGCAAGCACAGGGGAAGAAGTGGGGGAGGAAGGAGGAAATAGAAGGAGCGCAGCCCCTCCCCAGCCCGCAGGGCTTTGAAGTCAAGCCAGGACCACAGCAAAGGATTGTGGGAGAGAAGGTCAAGAGAAAAAGTAGATGGGGACCCTTTGTTCAGAGGTTAATAGTTATGTGTCAGAAGTGCTTTATCAGAGTAAAATGCCCCGTGCATTTTTAGATACTTTTTTTTTTTAATTTTTTTTAGAGGAGTAAACCCGTTCTGTGGAAGTTTCCCAAGGTCCATAAGAAAGAAGCATTCCGTGGTTTCTAACCTAAAAAAAAAAAAGATATTCTGCAATTAGAGGCTCTGTTTTAATTAGAAACGACCAATTATGGAAAAGGCCTGGGGTTTCGTATTTAAAATGATCCCAAACAAATGATTTTATTTTTATTTGGGGGCCCCTGGGGTGGGAGAGAGTGAAGCAGCTGAGAATGATCTGGAGAGCCTCTTAATTGCTCACCAGGATCTGCAGTGTTTCTACAAGTTCAGTGCCATGGAGCGCTGTAAATTATGAATGAGGGAACGACTCCCAGCTCTTCTTAGGCATTCTGATTCCAAGGCGATTCCAGCCAAAGGTCAAAACCGAGGTAAATTCAAGTTTGCTTGGCAAGATCTACTTTCTTACTCAGATAGCTGGGCATATGATTGTGTAAAATTAGGAAAGGCTACCACGGGAGCATTAAGAAAGTTTATTGAAAATGTTGGAGACAGTAGCACAGTGGTATTTCCTTGAATGAGTTACCCGAAGTGCTCTAAATCAGTAGTTCCAGGGAGTTACATATATATCTATATATCTATATCTATATCTATATCTATATCTATATCTATATCTATCTAATCTATATCTATATCTATATATATTTGTTAAACAAGAAGGCCAAACAGTTTCCTTTACTTTTGGCAGGTTTCTTTGTGAAGAAAATGACGTGGTCAAGGTTTTATTTGTATAGCTCTCCTCAAATGGGCAGTCACGCAGCTCTCTCAGATGATTAAGAGGGCTCGCAGGAAACCTCCACCTCTGACTGTTTAACTTACCAGGACTTTTAAAAGCAAGGCTGATAAAGTTCATAAATTTATCACATCTCTAGCAGTTGATGACGCTCACCAAGTCCGTTTCTGATACTCTTCAGTTCTGGGCTTTCGAGAAGCAGGGTCACTAATGACAAATCTAATGCAGAACGATCAAGTCATAACTAACCTTTAAGGGTTTCCTTGAAGGTTAAGACGGGAGGATCTGAATAAAAGTAGCAGGATCCTTGCTCTGATCTTTTTCTGACATTTCTCAAATCCACAAAGCAGAGGGCATGGTGCAGGTTGGAGTGTAAACTGTTCCATACTCTCAACCCTCAGTGAGGAGCACAGGAGACTTGGTTTTTGCAGCAGGGAGAGGAATAAAGACACACATATTATGCGATTAATATTTGATTTGAATGTGGATTTATTTTTAATGAGCTTATTAAAACCACTAATCTGCAAAGAAGACTTAAGAACACAGATAGAATTGATTACTATATAATCACAAAAGGCTGAGGTGCAAATTTCTATTGTTTGACATATTTTTTTTCTTCTCTCATTTTCTAGGGCCTTGCAGTATAGTTGTTACAAAACAACTGATTTAATACATTTCAGGATGATAAAAATTGTTTAATCCATGGAAAAGGATTATATTTCCTCCTCTTTTAATTGGTACTTAAAGTTTCTAATAGAATGCAATATTTTATATAGATGATGACAGGCAAACTACATATTTCTTATAGGATGGACGGTTAGTTGTCCTTGTATAACCAATATCATTCTCTGAAAAAGCAGGTCAAGTAATGCTAGACTTAGTAATAGCTGTGGGTACCTCGAGCATGTCTCAAATCAATAATGACAGAGGTAGCCTGATAGCAATTTATGAACCACAGTCCTCTTGGGAAACATATTTCAAGCCATAACTTCATCTAAACTGTTTATCGGCTAAGCTTGCTCAAATGTATGAAGTGTCAAAAAGTTTCTTTGACATTAGGCTTGTTATTGTCCTTTGATTTATGTACCCAAGCAAAACGTAGTAAATAAAAAGATTGTTTGGTGGTTTGGTATTTGAAGGAAATGATTAGAAACATTTGCCAATGCTATTCATTTTATATGTTTTTTTTCTTTCCAAATAAAAAAAAAAGTATTTCCATCCGGTGAGTGACTTCACAGTAATGGAACCTTGAATGATCATTAAAGTAAGCAGAAATGCCAGTGGAGTTGCTATGAAATATCCAGAAAACTCTGAACTCAATGTGTGATGTTCTTATAAAGCATCTGTCCCTCCCCTTGAATTTTGCATGCCCAAAAGTTCACAAAATGTCCCGTTTGAGGCACATTTATGGTGGTAAATCTGACTTATTAAAAACGTGGTCGTCATATCTTAGTTAGTTTTTGTGGAAACTTCCACATGGAAAATTCAAAGGACTATTCTCTTGAAAAGCATCCTTAAAGAAAATTCTTGGGTATACACAAAGCATTTTTATTTGCGTAGAGATGGAAATATTGACTTCTTAGATTTTTTGATTATGGAATATTATAGATGTATAAAAGGCATCAAAAGGCAAACCATAAGACAAATCCTTTGAACAGCATTTCATTTAAATGTTTTGGTCCGGGATTTTGCATTTTATTTCAGTTTGAGGGTTTCCACTCTTAATAATTACTTAAGCAGATTTTCACATTAGGCAACTCTATGGGTAGAACATATATAAAAAAACTAAATATAAGATCATAAAAGTTGGCCAAGGATTCCAAAGGATTGCATTATGAGTTTTTAAAAGATTAACTTTCAAACAGTTTTTACATTGATATGAATGGAATTCACTCATACCTTAAAGGGAAACAAGAAACCTATGGGAGATGGACACACTTTAATGCAAGGGTTGCTTAAATGAGAGCTATTTCTGTTTCTAACATATCTTTTTTTGAGTGGTTAAAACTAAGTTGATGGACACCATAAAAAAAAGTCACAGACACAGGACAAATGAGTACTCGGATATCTATACTAGAGTGGTTAACTTGTTAGCGAATCTGTTTCCTTGAAAACAGGATACAGCGAATCTGTGTATGTTTAATGGAAAGTGGCCACATTTACTGGAGGATTAGGAGAAAACACTCCCCAATGGAGTCAGAAGTTCTGATCTGCTATCCTTCAAAGAAAGACTGTTTCCTAGGCTGGCCAATATTCCTATGGAGCAACCTATGCCTATTGATAAGTTATCGGATTCCTCTCCGGAATCAGCTGGTCAGGAAGGATACAGAGGGGTGAGAGAGGAAGGGAGACAGAATTGTGATAGTGGCTTTGTCTGATCGCCAAGGTAGGAAGGGGGTGGAGGATCGAGAAAGGAAGAATAAGAGAGGTAAAAGATAGGGAAGAGAACAGGAAAAGAAGGGAAATAAATCGATAAGAAATAAAATAAAACAAAGCAGGAAGATGATAGTTAGATAGAAAAAAAAAAAAAAAAAAAAAGCATCTCTGCACATGGAATCTCCTTCCAGACCTCCAGGATCTTTAGAACAGGGATTCCTAACCTGGATCTCTCAGACTTCCCCAGGTTTTTGAATCCACTGTGAAATTATATGTGTGTTTTGTGAGGATGTGTATGTGCATTTTTTTTTTTTTCTGGAGAAAGTGTTCTTTTCTTTTATCTGATTCTCAAGGGATTCCAAGATTTAATGAAACCTAAGAACTACCTCTTTAGTGGGATCTTGTGAACACTAAAATTGTCTGTTAAGGAGTCTGAATGCTTGGGATGGATTGTAGATTGTCAAAGAATGTTACCTTCTAGTATTAAAAGTTGCATAGCTGGAGGTTATTCATTTTTTTTTCGGACCTTTAGAAGGCTAGCTATTCAGTCAAATACCATTAATTATTTGCATTAAATTAGGTCAGTGTTTGAATTGGGTGTCCCGGGAGAGTGGACACCTGTGGGCTGCGCAGGGAAAACGGTATTAATTTGGAGGCAAATATTTCTGTGCCACAGATGCTTGTATGGAATGCTAACTAACAGTATGAAACTGGACTGGTAACATCTGCTGCTTAACTCTGTGTCCTCCTCTATAAATGAAGATTATGATGTTGATGACTTTAATGGGGCTGTTGTAGAGATGAACAGAAATGTAACTGGCTGACATTTATTGGGTGCTTACTATCTTCCATGTGCTGTGATAAACATCTATATGCTTTATACACCTTAATCTTTCCAATAATTTTTATGAGATTGCTGTCATGTTTTAATTTTATAGATGGGGAAATTGAGGCATAGAAGTCAAAAATTTACTGAAGATCGTGAAAGTAATAAATGGTTGAGGCAAATATTAACAAACATAGGAGCCAACAGGTGTTGGCAAGGATGCAGAGAAAGGGGAACCCTCTTGCACTGTTGGTAGGAGTGCAAACTGTGGCAGCCACTCTGGAAAATAGTATGGAGTTTCCTCAAAAAGCTAAAAATAGAACTATCCTCTGATCCAGCAATTGCACTAGTAGGTATTTACTGAAAGGGTACAAAAAATACACATTTGAAGGGGTTCATGCAGCCCACTGTTTATGACAGCATTATCAACAATAGCCAAACTATGGAAAGAGCCCAAATTCTCATCAGCTGATGAATGAATACAGAGGTAGAATATATATAAACAATGGAATACTACTCAGCCATCAAAAAGAATGGAATCATGCTATTTGCAATGATGAGGATGGAGCTAGAGTGTATTATGCTGAGCTAAATAAGTGAATCACATAAAGATAAATACCATATGATTTCACTCATGTGGAATTTAAGAAACAAAATAGAAGAACATATGGGAAGGGGGAAGAAATCATGAGAGACTCTTATGATAGAAAATAAACTGAGGGTTGATGGAGGGAGGTGTGTGGGGGACAGGATAGATGGGTTATGGGTATCAAGGAGGGCACTTGTTATTATGAAGACTGGGTATTATATGTAAATGATGAACAACTGAACTCTATTCCTGAAATGAATATTGAGCAGCATGTCAGCTAACTAGAACTTAAGTTTAAAAAAACTGGTGGAGCCAGTATGTGAACTCGGTATGGGCCATGCAAGTCTGTAGCCCATGCTCTTCAACCATTAGACCAAAGCAATGCACCTGGTGAGACAGTTGCTTAGCACCTGCTGCTGATACTGATGGGGGAGGAGCCTGTTCCTGTTCCTTCTGTGGAGTGGTTACCATGGCACTGCTTGCACAGAAGCTGCTCCTACATCTGAAATACATATTGTTACCTTATTTTCTTCCATGTTGAACATATTCTTCTCTTATGACTCATTCTTCTCTTATACTCTTCTATTTTTTTTTAAAGATTTTAATTTATTTATTAATGAGAGAGAGGCAGAGACATAGGCAGAGGGAGAAGCAGGCTCCCTCTGGGGTGCCTGATGCAGAACTCGATCCCAGGACCCTAGGATTATGCCCTGAGCCGAATGCAGATGCTCAGCCACTGAGCCATCCAGGTGACCTGATTCTCGTCTCCCCTTTTAGACAACTTCCTGGGTTCCCGTGGTTCTGTAATTCTAGGGGAGGAAGGATGACAACAATTTGATGTGAGTTTCAGAAGAACACTAATTTTCTTTTTTTTTAAAAGATTTTATTTATTTATTTATTTATTCATGAGAGACACAGAGATAGAGAGGCAGTGACATAAGCAGAGGGGGAAGCAGACCTCGTGCAGGGGGCCCAATGTGGGACTCGATCTCAGGACTCCAGGATTATGCCCCGAGCCAAAGATGATCAACTGCTGAGCCACCCAGGCATCTCAGAAAACTAATTTTCCATCACCTACACAAAATTGTTTCTTAGAAGCTCTGGGAGAAATTGTGTCTCCCCAGATACTTGGTTTTCTATCAGAATGAGAACTAATGCTTCTAAAATATTATCTCAGCAAGGTAGACCCCACTTACCATATGCAACATAAAAAAATTTAAAAAACCTTGGGGATGTAACACCTTTCTTTCTTTTAGCTAGTCAACTTCTTGTGGACAATTGTATAATATTAAGTTGACATTATATTTTTGGTACTTTACATCCAAAGAAAGTGCAGTATTTGTCTTCTCTTGGAATGTTTTCCTTTTTTCCTGAGGGATCTGGGTATTCATTGATGTATTTTGTGTACTTAAATCCTAGAAAACCATACATGTAAAAATGTATGTTTCTTTTTCTTATAATCAAATTTCCTTTCTTTTTTTCTTTTTTGTCTTGCTATTAATCAACAAAATGGCCAACATTGGTCTTAAGAGAATCTTACTATCTAGATTTTTGGAAGATTTGGGAAGATATGTCCTGTTGAAAGAGAGCCTTTCTTCCCCCTCTTCCTCTGCTAGGAGGAAGGACACATATGGAAGGCCTTAGCTTATCTCTAGTGCCTCATATACCCTTTTTGGACTCCACGGAAAGGCCACTGAATGGGATTAGGCCCTAGAGATAGCATGTCAGTCATCATGAGGGATGAGCTAGAGCATCCTTTAATTTTTTCCTTTGGGTCACATGTGAAAAACAATTTACCAGCATTGACGAGTGTTATTAACAATGAGATAGGATATAGTCTCCTCCATTCCCATTGGACATGCTTAAAATAGAACAGCTATCTTTTCTTGTGAATGATTTAAATGAAGCTCTGAGGAGGAGAAGGTGGCTTGGCAGATCTCTTAAAGGAATTTTCTATTTCTATACTGTAGTCTAAGGTTTAATTCCTCAACCTCCTATATTGCCTTACTTTAATTAAAGATTTGAGTAATTTATTTTTCCTAAAGCTCAGATTGATTAAAAAAAATCAAATAAATTTTTGTTTTCTGTTGAGTAGTGAAGTCGATGCATTCTTTGGCTTTCTACCCTCACAGCCCAAGGTACCTGATAGGCATCCCTGGGATTTTTAAAAATAAAGCCCCCTTTGCATATTTCTTTTCCAAATGAATTTTTCTTCATTTCCAAACATCACCTCTTATAATCCAAGGAAATAATGGTGCCTCATTACCTTCCAAAGCTTTTTGGCCTTCATGTTAAAAAGAAACCATTTTTAGGAAGGGAGTTTTCACATCACCTGACTTACAAATGAGCTCTTGATTAGTCAGGAACAAGTTTTTCATTGTAGGTACACCAGGTCTTCTCAGTTTGAAACACAGACTGAGTAATTGTTCTCTGAGGCTCTAAGAGAGGTCAGGAGTGAGGTTTCCTGACCTGTTATTCCCTCAACATCATCTCTCCCTCACCTCCCTCCTTCTTAGGAGAAGTGGGCAGCAATGGGCTACAAAACTGGTTTTCCCTGGTGCCTGGTGGAACCTTAATTCCTCCCTGTCAGCACATCCCTAGGCCTTTCTCCTCGTTAGGATAAGGATTGGATAAGCAGTTGAGCTTCTGGGTAGTTTTGCAAATGAAATTCAACCTTTAGACCTCTTGAGGTTTGTCCAGTCTTCCTCACTAGCCTAAGATGAGTTTGGAATGAATTTTTCCTTAATGGATTCTATTTGTGGGTGGGAGAGGTAATGCTTGCATTGCTCAGAGTCACAAGCATAACTTCAAATAAGGGAAAAGAGCCAAGCAGGCATGTGAGAATAGATGTGGACCCGAGGAAGCTGTGCCGGAGGAGGTGCTGGGAGATTCTGATCAGCTGTTGAATGGAAGCACTGAATTTCATGTGACAGAGGTCACCTCCTAAAGCCAGAGTCATGCTGGAGTGGTGATTTAAAAACAATGTAGCTGCTGAAGAAATATGAAAAAGTCCTGCTTTGCAGCATAGTGTAATGAATATGCAACATTCAGGATAAATTCCCGAGGATTGATTAGCTAAGTGAGAGGCAGGAAGACATTAAAAATGAAATTTGTAGTAGTAGTACCCCAAGGAAGTTGGATTGTGCTTCCTAATGGTTTGTGGCCAGGACTTTTCTTCTGGGAAAATCTTGTTGAATTATGTGACTTGTGACTCTGGTTCTAGGGACTGTGAATCTTATAAGAAAAGATAATTATTTTATTTTTATATTTTCCTTTTTAAAAGATTGTATTTATTTATTTTAGAGAGATAGAGTGAAAGATGAGAGAACATGAGCACAAGCAGGGGGAGTGGTAGGGGAAGGGAAGGAGAAGCAGACTCCCCACTGAGCAGAGAGCCTGATGTGGAACTCGATCCCAGGACCCTGGGGATTATGACCTGAGCTGAAGGCAGACGCCTAATCCACTGAGCCACTCAGGCACCCCAGAAGAGAGAACTATTTTAAAATACCAAGATATCTTTAAAAATTCTCATTTTTAGCACAGCTACCTTTTATTAAAAGAAATTGTTACAATTTTGTTTGTTCAAGCTACTGTTTTCATATTGGGGCTAAAATAAGGGTGAAGGTAGTGTGGTACCTGTCACGGGCCTATTTTATACCACACCCTTTGTTTAAATGCTTAGACCTTAGATATATGTCCAAATAGGCTGTGCCTCTATATATTTATCCTAGTAATGTTCTAAAGAATGGAGAGACTACATTAAAATTTGGCAATAAAACTCCTTTGAACTAAGTCTATTCTCCTTTGAAGATGAAACTTGTTTCCCATGATGGAAAAATATTAGTAACTCCTTCAACAACAAACAATTATACAGGAACATACCTTATACAATAAGTGAAATTATCAAGAGTTATAAGATTTAATCTCATCCCCCTAAAGGTTATGGTCTAGTCAGGAACACAAGACAGAGAGATGGACTATGATAACTTCTTACATGCACTAGCATAAGCTAAGTGCCAAGTGTGCAATACTGATGAGCAATGCTCCATGAAGACAAGTGCATTTTAGATTAGACAGGTGGATAAACATGGGACTTGAATCAAGGCTTGAGCAGAGGGTGGACCTATTAGCAGAGGAGGGGAGTAGATGATTTGAGTAGTCAGGTGGATTTTTTTTTTCAATTATTAACGTATTTTCTTTCCTGTAATAAGATTATACACTCCTGTTAATTGCAGTGTGATTTGTAATGTCCACTTATAGAGGAAGTGTATGTTGTTGGTCTATTAATATTGGACTTGCCAATGGGACTTGCTTTGGCCTGACATATGCCACATCAGAGCAAAACCCTTAAATATGACTGCCTGTTTGCTTCCGTTTTTCTGCCAGGACTACAGTCTGTCCCGGCTAGTGGCTTCTTCTTGGGTATGGGTTCCAGAATGAAGTGACACATAGAGCTGAGTTGGAACCTGGTGCATAACTAAAGCCCAGTGAAAGCCTACATGTAATATGAATGAGCAACAAATATTTGTTGTTGTAATCCAGAGATTTGGGGAGTTGTTTGTTACTACAGCACAACTGACCAACACAAGAGGGATCACAACTTGAGCAAATGTTTGGAGACAGACAGAAAGCCACATGGATGAGGGGCAGTAAAAAAAATCAACTTTGGTCTACTTAGGGATTGGTAGGGGAGAAATTAAAAAAAAAAAGAGGTTGGGCCATATTATGGAAGCCTTGATTGACAGATTTATGAACACTGACCTTGTTCTAAAGGTGAAAAAGCATTAAAGATTTTGAGTGCAGGAGCCTAAAGGAACAAAGGGAGAATTTGGGGAATGTTTGTCCAACAGCAGTGTTAAAGTAAAGTGGAAAGTGGGAAAAAAACATGTTCATAAGCATGTGCTTTATGTATATGTATGTATGTATGTGTGTTTTAAAGATTTTATTCCTTCATTTGTGATAGACACCAAGAGGCAGAGACATAGGCAGAGGGAGAAGCAGGCTCCCTCCGGGACTTGATCCCAGGACCCCAGGTCACGACCTGAGCCAAAGGCAGATGCTCAACCACTGAGCCACCCAGGCACCTTTTCAGCATGTGCTTTAAAAATGTTTCTGAATAGGGGTTCTGGGCTGGCTGTGTGACTTTTTTTAAGATTTATTTATTTGGGAGAGAGAGAGAACATGAGTGGGGGTGGAGTGCAGAGAGAGAAGCAGACTCCCCACTGCATGGGGAGCCCAACAGGGAGATTATGACCTGAGCCCAAGGCAGATGCTTAACTGACAAAGCCACCCAGGCACCCCAGACCATGTGACTCAATCTCAGGGTTGTGAATTCAAGCACCACACTGGGTGTAGAACCTACTTAAAATTTTTTTTCGAAGAAAAATGATTATTTTGTTAGAAGAGGGTGGAGTTCATATTTCCACATATAAAAATGTAAAGAAAACAAATCCAATGGGCAAAACAACTTTCAGGTAGAAAAAAATTGATACATCCAAGATAGCACCAATGTTTTGTTAGGCCAGGGAAGCAGGACAATCTGCTATGATTTGTTGACATCTCTGTCAAGTTGATGCATCGTGTAACTTACATTAATCACCAGAGGATGAAACCCTCTTCATAATTCCAGTTTGTCCTTTTTCTTTGTACATATTTTCCAGCTGACACGCAACTTTTTTCTTTGTCTGCAGATCTGTTATTAATCTTCTGCTCATTGTGGTATGTATCCTGTAAAATCATGAAGTGGAAGAGAAGTATTAAGACATGGAAAACCTGTGGACTTGCTGGTCTATGATTGGTACATGCAGAATCTGCAAAAGTTCAGCATGAGTGATCTTTATCACACAGGATGATAGCTGACATTAAGGGTGGCTATCTGATATTTCACAATAACATAATGTTCACCTGTTTTTTATTTTTCTCAAGGCTTCACCTGCTTTGGGTCCACTCATGAGCAGCAACTTTCATGTCTAAGCAGGACATTTTTTTACATGAACTGGTTGAACTATCTTGCATTTTCCTAGATGATGGGTCATTTGACGAATTGGCTTTTTGAGATAACAGACTCCTACACACAACAACACAGAGTGAAGGTCATCTAAATGTGGCAATCCTAGGATCACCTGTGCCCAGACAGGAGTTTCTTCCATTTTGAATTCCTCAATAGAGGTTTTTTGGTTGCACTGAGACATTTTTACTCACCCTGATCACAGTGTTTGCCTCAAATCTCATAGAGCCTGGCATTTTACTGCTGTTCTGGAAGTCTCCTGCTTTGTGAATGACAAGGTTTAATGAATTGGGAATATCCATGTACACTGCATTCACTTAGAAAGGGAAAATCCTCTTAAACAGCTATAGCTACAGAAATTCAACTTAGTTTAGTTAGGAGGAAATGAGAAACTTGAATTGTAAGTGTGGAGTCTTACAATCTTTCAGACTGATAAAAACATGGTTTGGGGGAAGGTTGGAACAGCATGGAATTGCTTCAGTCAAAATTATTTTTGTGAGCACATTTCCAAACTTACAATCATGTTTTGATAAGAAAAATCCCTTTCTCCGCAAGTTCTCAGGTCCCACTCATTGGCCCCTCACCCTCCATTCTGGAACCTATGTCAGGCTGTTATGTGGCTCAGTTCTTGGTGATATGTTTTCAATTTGAGTCAACTTGATGAGAGAAAAGTTACTAAAAAGTGGGAATGAGCTGTGAGGTGAATAGGGTTTTCCTATCAAAGTGGAGGTATTTTTAAAAGCATTTATTATTTCAAACTAAAACATTTATAGAAAGCCATGAGTGTGAAGTGTATGGTTACCAGTTGCGGCGTGCCGTATTGAAAACTTCAAGTTCATAGGAAATATTTACTGAGGCTCTGGCTAGCAAGTAGTTTGTTCATGTGAATAATTTGGTCCAGAAGGCATGTCAGTTTAAAACAATAGTTTACTAACATAGTAGTAACAGGCAATTAGGATTCATAAATGTTGCCATGATTGAGACATAATTTGGGGGTACTAGATGGAAGCAATTCTGTTTTTTAACAGAACAGAACTTACAGCCTGTATGGCTGGTTCTCACATATGACATGAATGTCAGAAGTGAGAAAATAAGCCCTCCATTTTCAATATTTTATGAGCTCTGATGTAATATGGTTATTTTTTTCTGTGTTGAAAATGATGAATATCGTTTTTGGCACTTTGTTCCATAGTAAAGAAGTATTTAGCTTACAAGTGAGAAAGTCTGGCTCTGACTGTGGATTCAAGAGATGTTGTATAGCTAAGTTTACTTTTGTAGGAAAGGTCAGTTTTGGGTGGCATTCTCTGGACATTTGTTTTGGGAACGTATAAAATTCTCTTGTCATGTGAATTCTGGGGATCTGAGGGAAATACATTTAATCACATTTGGTGAGAACATTCCTTTTAGTGTGAGTTCTTAGTACGCTCACAGTGTTTTCTCTCACTCAGTTATATGTCATGGAGTTCATTCTACAACAATGCATATTGTGTATTGTTGAATAAAGACCAGGCAGCAGGGGTACCCCAGTGGCTCAGCCAGTTAAGCATCTGTCTCAGTTTCAGCTCAGCTTGTGATCTCAGGGTTGTGAGATCGAGCCTCGGGCCGGGTTCCCTGCTCCATGTACAGACTCCTTGGGATTCTCCCCCTCTGCTCCTCCTGCTGGTGCTCTCTCCCTCTTTCTATCTAAAAGAAATAAGGAAATCTTAAAAAAAAATAGGAGCAGGCTACAAACAGTATTTATGGTATATTATCTTATATACACGTACGATTGAGTGTGTGTGTGTGTGTGTGTGTGTGCATGTGTATAAAAAGAAAGATATCAGGAAGGTTGTTAATATTTAATTCTGGGTGGTGGGTTTTAGGTGATTATTATTTTCTCTGTACAGTTTTTTTTATAGTGCTTGGTTTTCTTTTGTTGTTATGAAATATGCCAAACATTTGAAAGAGGACATATGCACAGTTTAAAGAAGGATTATATAATTAATACCCACTGTCCAGCTAAAAAATAGGACATTGCTTTATCTTAGCCTTCCTTCTGCCCCTGCCTCTTTCATGGAGGCAATTACTTGCCTGAATTTTGAGCTAATCATTTTTTTTTGCTTTTCTGTATGGTTTAGCCACCTACTAATGTATCCATAAGTCATATAGTGTTTATTTTCATTGCTTTGAATTTTAAATAAATGGAGCCATACTGGATATATTCCTCTGTAATTTTCTTTTTCTTTTTTGGACTCCTAATATTTCTGAGATATATCCATGTTCATGTGTGCTGTTGATTGTTTTCCTTTGAGAGTGGATAATATCATTTCATCACAAAAAAATCAATGCACTTATACTCATTTTGAAAAGAAAAATCTTGTATTGACCTTTTAGAAATACATGTGCTGAAGGAATGCTGAATTATCATGCTTCTGTAAACTGAAAATTATTTTTTACCATTCTTATATGTCTATATGTAGATGGTGTCCATAGTTACCCACAGGATGGGATTTTAGGGATCCCTGGCTGTACATCACAACAGACAAATACCTCCCTACAATCACAGAGTCTGAAATTCAACCATTAGCTATTATTTTTTTTTTAAAGATCTTATTTATTTATTCACAGAGAGAGGCAGAGACATAGGCAGAGGGAGAAGCAGGCTCCCTGCAGGGAGCCTGATGCAAGACTTCATCCCAGGACCCCAGGATCATGCCCTGAGCCAAAGGCAGATGCTCAACAACTGAGCCACCCAGGTGCCCCAACCATTAGTTATTCTTTCCTTGGAATTTTAGGAGTTACCTCACAAAAGGAAAATCATGTCATTTACCATCCGACATGAATGAGTATAGCCAGTAATCGCTTTTAGGACTAGGGAAGTAATGAGCAGGTGTTGAGGAACAGAGGAAAGGAACAGTTCTAGACCTTGAGATGTTTGGAGGATGGGCTTCAGTGGGACATTTAAATGAAGACCTCTGGCATCCCACTGGCAACTGAGGACAGAGCGAGAGGCAATACCAGGTATATGAGCTACAGAGAAAGGAAGTGGAAAGACAAACTTTTACCTCCTTCATCACCGTGTGCATGTGTAGTGACAAGCACTTTTTGACTACCTAGTATGTAAGGCTCGGTGTCAGGCATTCTCAATTCAAGATATAACAAGACTCTGTCCCTGCTTTTAAAGAACTGTCTTTAAAACAACAATAATTTTTGTACCATGTCCCAGAGAGCACAAAAGAGGAATTGACTGGCTGCCTAGGGGGCGTTAATGAGGAGGCCATTTCTAACTGAGGAAGGGTGTTTTGTTTTGTTTTGTTTTGTTTTGTTTTGTTTTTTTGAGGAAGGGTATTTACAGAGGATAGGGGTGCAGGGTGCCGGCACACCAGGAAACTGCTAGTACATTTGGTTGGTCCATCCTCTACCACTACCATCCTCTATCGTGATTCTAGAATCATGGCCATGTCACCCACCTATCTGAATCAGTCTCTGCTTCTTTAGCACTAAGCCCCACATAGCATATGATATCATTTGCCCCTGGGCTCAGTCTTCCTCTCTTTCTGTACCACATGTTCCCCTATGAAGAAATAGAGAACTACCTCAGGTTACCTACATTTAGCTCTGCTTCTGTCAACAGAAAGCCTGACAGCAACCACCATTTGCCAACTGGAGAATGAGTATTTCATCTCAGAAAGATATTTCTCTTCATTACTATAGTTGAATAATAGAATTCCAGAAATGCCCAGGTTCCAGAGAATGTAGATGATCTGTCCATGAAGGTCCAAGTACAGGGGCATATGAGAACACCAATTAATCACTTATTAAATATTCAAGTACCTACTGTGAGCAAAACACTATGTGATCATTTTCCCATGTGTTCTACAGAATGGAGATTTTCCCATCCCTCGCCCACTGTCAACTTCCAAAATCAACCTTCTGCTGCATAGAAAATCCATACAAAACTCATCAGCCCTGTAATTAACCAGAACAGGCAGTGAAGAAGTCAAGTTCTCATGAGCATGGGCAGATTGAACTATAGATGTTGGAGTCTGCATTTCTGTCCAGAAACTGATAATTTTCTTTTCCTCTCCAGTTTTTCCTTTTATAGACAGTTTTAATATTATCTATCTAGAATTTCTGATAGTCCAGAGCAAACCCTATGAAAGGCTGTGTATGGCTTTCAGACTCCATTCTCTTAAACACCCCTAAAGCCGTGCTTGGATCCCTCACAAAGGGAAGGCTGCTGACTTGCAGCGAGGTTTGTGTTGTAAGCTATCTTCCTGTTCCTTCCAGGTCTCCTCTAGGACCGATTCATTCAGGGGAATAAATAGAAATGTCTCTATTGCTACTATCTTGGCCCAAGCCACTATATATCTCCCCTAGTTACTTTAATATTTTCCTAACTGCTTTCCCCATGTCCATCCTTGACTCTCCTTCAGTCCATTCTCAATGCAGCAGGTGGAATAATTTATTAAAATGTCATTTCTTGAGGCAACTGAGTGGCTCAGTGGTTGAGTGTCTGCCTGCGGCTCAGGTCATGATCCTGGGGTCCTGGGATTGAGACCTGCATCAGGCTCCCCACAGGGAACCTGCTTCTCCCTCTGTCTGTGTCTCTGCCTCTCTCTGTGTGTCTTTCATGAATAAATAAATAAAATCTTTAAAAAGCCCTCATCATTCCTCCGTTAAAACTCTTTCATAGTCTGCCTACTTTCCCTCCCTGCCCTCCTCTGTCCCCTTCTCCATCTCTCTTACTCAATGTCCTACTGTTCCCCTTGCGTGTTATATGTGTGGCACACTGGCCTCCTTTCTGTTTCTCCAACACACCTGTTCTCTAGGCACTCTCTCATCTCCGAGCATTTGCACTTACCGTTCCCTCTGCTGGTCCACTCTTCCCCCATATCTGGCTCATTCCCTCACCACCACCATAATATTACATTCTTGATAATGATTTCCCTGGCTGGCTGCTTTATATGAAATTGCAACTCCCAGACTCTGTATTTCCCACATTTCCCCCTTCTTTATTCTTCTTTATAGTACTTATGATGATTGAATACATTATATATTTTACATTTTTCCTTTGCTTATCCTTTGTCTTCCTCTGCTAGAATATAAGCTCTGCACACTTAAAAGAAAAAGACTTTATTTATTTGAGAGCATGAGCAAGTGAGAGAGAGAGAGAGCATGAGCAGAGGGAAAGGGGGAAGCAGACTCCCCACTGAGCAGGGAGCCCAATGCAGGACTCGATTCCAGGACCCTGGGACATGATCCCAGCTGAAGGCAGACACTTAACTGACTGAGCACTCAGGTGCCCTATAAGCTTTGTGCTTTTTTTTTTTTTAATTTATTTATTTATGATAGTCACACACAGAGAGAGAGAGAGAGAGAGAGAGGCAGAGACACAGGCAGAGGGAGAAGCAGGCTCCATGCTCCGGGAGCCCGGTGTGGGACTGGATCCCAGGTCTCCAGGATCGCGCCCTGGGCCAAAGGCAGGCGCCAAACCGCTGCACCACCCAGGGATTCCCAGTTCTGTGCTTTTTTTTGTCTGTTTTCACATTATTGTATTCCTGGTGCCTGAATGGTACTGGCACATAGTGTGTTGTGTGCGTGTGTGTGTGTGTGTATGTGTAATAAATGAATGAGTATATAAAAATAAAGGATTACAGCTATCTTATGTTACTTTTCTTAGAATACTTTAGTTCCAATCTAGAATTTAGTTAGAACAACTTATGCAAAAACATTTACCCAGGGTGTTTTCTTTTTATGTAGCACAATATTCACTCTTTGAGTTTTGTCTTTTCCTAGCTGAAGAGAGTAATATATTCAGGGTGAGTTTAGTAATTTCTGCTGTCCTCATGTTTTGGAAAAGAGTCACTTGTGTTAGAAAGTGAAAAATTTGGAAACTTTCAAGAAATATTCTCGTTGAGGAAATGTTGCAGAAATTGTATGTATGTATGTATGTATGTATGTATGTATTTATTGAAATAGCTTTTTAAATTTAGCTTTGTGTGATCTATACATGCAATGAAAAGACATCTTTGAGCAGTAAGATTTATTGTTAGGTTAAGGGCAACTTTTACAGTTGAGGTGGGCAATCACATTTGTTTCTCGATTCTTCATCTTGAATATCAGATATTTGAAAGAACGTTTGGGTCGGGTGGTCAACAAGTGCATATACTCCCTTTTTCTTCTTTAAGTCAGGTGGTAAGAAGAGAGTTTTCTCTGCAGAAATAAGATGGCAGGGGTTGTCAGCAAATCTGTCCTGCCACTTGATTTTGTAAAGTTGTATCGAGACACAGCCACACACACTTTTTTATGTGCTGTCTATGGGTATCATCTATACTGTCTGGCCCTGTATGGAAAAGCCACAGATCCTTTGTGGAGCTCTAACATTAAATCATAACCTATTCAAGTTGGCAAAGCCAGCCAAAAGGCAGGGACCCACATAGAGGAGGAGAAGGCAAAGGTGTTGAGGATCCACAGAACGGCTATTCAGTTCTTAATCAGTTGATAAGTAATCACACAGTTTTCTCAATTTGTGCAATTTTCAGTCTTGTTACATTGTTTATAAATATACATTTTTGAAGTAAATCCACATGTCCTCATTGATATATCAAAATTCAGAACTGTTTTTTTTTTTTTTTTAATTTTGGATTGTTTTTCAAGTAATAGTAACTCAAAGGGCACCTGGGTGGTTCAGTGGGTTAAACATCTGCCTTCTGTTCAGGTCATGATTTCAGGGTTCTGTGATCCAGCCCCGTGTTGGGCTCTCTGCTGAGCAGGGAGTCTGCTTCTCCTTCTCCTTCTGTGCTTGTGTGTGCTCTCTCTCTCTTTTGCTCTCAAATAAAATCTAAGAAAAAAAGTAATAGTGACTCTTGCCCCTATTCTCAATTCTTTTACAGTTTTTAAGATTAAATGTTATTCTGTAAGCAACACAGCTTTTTATAATACAAATTACACTCTAATTTATCTGTTTTATATGTGTCTTTTAGCATATGATTGAAATTTGTTGTATGTAAGTTAACCCAATTGCAGGGATTAGTTTTAATGAAATTATCTCTTAAAGCCTTAACTACTTCATAATGGAATATTGGGTAGCATTAATACTGTAGTTTATTTGGTTACCCAGTCAGATTTTATTAAAAAAAGAAAGACTTAGTCTTTGGACTTTCTTAAAACACAGACAGCACCTCTGCATTTAATGTATTTTATTTCTGACTCATCAGGATAAATTGTATTGAGATGCTCATTGAGATGTGTGATAAATATCAAAATTAAGAACTGTGCTTAACATTTGAGAAGTTATCCGAACGTGTTATTTGCATTTGAGAATCTCCAGGAAGGCTAACTTGGAAGATTTATTATTTTTTAAATTAATGAGGTTGGTATAATAGAGACAAGGTGTCAAATCAAGCCTTCCAATATTTGTTGGGTAATAAAAGGACATGTGACCTTTTTAGCATTAAATACAACTCTTAGTGGTCTGAAAAAGTTAGGTGTCTCTGCAAACATGTTATAATCAGATTAATTTAGGCACTGTGGAAAAGAGTAAACTTCTGCCTATAATACAAGCTTAAATATATAGAGTTAAATCAGAAATAGAGAATGCATCTGGCTGTGCACAGTTGAGTAAATTCTACCATTCGATCAAAAAGCAATAATAAAAACAAATTGCTTTATGGAGTGTTATGTGTGCCAGGCACTGTTCTCTGTGCTTCCCAGGCATTATGTCACTTATTCTTCATAGCAGCCTTCTTATGTCTGTTTTGCTGACGAAGAAACGGAGCTTTAAGTCACTTCTCAAGGACACAAACAGGATGTGATGGTGTTTGACTGAGCCAGGTAATCTGTGTGATCCTGAAGTCTGGCTTTAACCTCTGCAGTGTAGCACTGCTCTAGAGAGGTGTGATCTACGTTATAGGTTATGGAGAAAGATTTAAGTAGATCCTCTCTTCTTGTCTGTTTTGTGGCCTGTAACTCTGGTTGAAAACACCATTCTTTCCAGAGAGTCTGGGTTGCTCAGTTGGTTAGGCATCTGAGTTTGGCTCAGGTCATGATCTCAGGGTTCTAGGATGGAGCCCTGCCTATCAAGCTCCACCTGGAGCCCTGAGCTCTGTGGGGGAGTCTGCTTCTAGCTCTCCCTCTGCCTCCCTCCCGGCTTGTGCTCTCTCTCTCTCTCATAAATAAATAAGTAAAACCTCTATATAATAAATATAAATATATAAAAAAATGTTCTTTCCTATCCTGTTATTTCCTGCATGCTTCAACCCTGCATCCCTTACATTTGCATACTTATGTGCGTTTTTGAGAAGATCCTTTTAAGTGAAATTAAAAATCATTTCTTCAAAGCATTATAGTTATCTTTCTCTTATTTATCCTTTCCCTAGATTCTTAAATATGATGTTGTAAATCTCACCTATCACCCATGCCTCAAAAGGTGCTTTCTCATTAAAAAAAGAAAAACAGAGAAATTCCACTGTTCTTCCAGACAGCTGTATTATGTTGAGATGACTTAGATCTGGAAGGTGTTCATTCTACTGGACATTTTTGGAAACAAATATTTTAGCTTGATTTATGGTGCTGAAATAATTATTGTTATTTTACGGATTCCACATACTTCCATTGGAAGAACATTTGGAAAGCATCTTCCAATTGTCTAGGCACTATTCCCTGTCCTGAATTATTTCAATTTAATTAAATCATGTGGTATTTTCTGTCAATAAATAATGCTTGTAAACAGACTTGAAGGTGAAAAGTACAATTTAGCAGGACTTGTTACTGATATGAGGCCATCAGCCCGGATATGTCACGTAATCTACAAGCACATTCTTTGTACACTTTTATGTAGAGCCAATCATTATGGTATCTAGACACAATCTGGATCGCACCCTCTCTCTTCATGATCCTGTGAAATTTTAGGACTTTTGGGGAAGAACCCATGTTTTTCATGCTGACTTCTTTTCTCCTTCTCCCAGCTCCTAGATTTGTCTGCTGGATGAGCAGACAATTATTATGCAGCATCTAGAAGTTGAAGAGTGTAGTCACATTACCTGTTCAATGTATATGTGACTAAAATTTCCACTTCTGCTTTTGGAAGGATAAGGAGGAAAGGAGGGGAGGTTTTGGGCAAGCAGTTAAGAGATTCTGCAAAGCCTGCTTAATTATTTCAATAATCAATGAATTATAATTGACTAATTAATAGTCTACCTCATTCCAGAGAAGATTTGAGTGATGTATGTGTATATATAAAATAAGATTAAAAGTATGCATGAATAGAAAGACCAGAGGAAATATAATGTGAAGGTCAAAGCTGGGGAGAATTAGAATAGAACCATTCACACCCATGTGAGTAAAGCCAAGTTCAATTTGGCTCTGAACGTCCTGTGACTAACATGGAAAGGGAAACATAATTGATAAAGTCTAAATTTAATTCACTGAAAAGAAACTATGCCAATATTGCAGTGACTTCCTCCCTCCCCCATTATTTAAAGCATAAAAAATCACATGGGGCAGAGCTTTCCTAAGTCCCATCTTGATGTGTTGTTCATTTTTAGGGAAGTGAATTGGTTTTTTTTCCTGCTATAGATCATAACTAAATGTATTATTTCATTACCTCAAATGTCACCTAGAAGAAAAAAATTTCTCTCACAATGTCAATTTTTTTAAACTTTTTTTTTTTTTTTTTAAACAGTGTATTCAATTTAAGCCTGGGCTATAATTAGCTCACTTGACACAATCTGGCTTGTTCATTCGGAGTTCAGTTATAAGAACCTACTCTAGTTGCTGTATAGAATAATCTAGAAATACTCATATCTTTCTCTGTATTTCCTCCTGCATATTCCTGTTTCTTTTTAAATCTTTTTTTTTTAAACATTTTTATTTATTTATGATAGTCACAGAGAGAGAGAGAGGCAGAGACATAGGCAGAGGGAGAAGCAGGCTCCATGCACCGAGAGCCCGACGTGGGATTTGATCCCGGGTCTCCAGGATCGCGCCCTGGGCCAAAGGCAGGCGCCAAACCGCTGCGCCACCCAGGGATCCCCAATATTCCTGTTTCTAGTCTTTAGTCAGTCTGCCTCAAATATGCCTGGTAGAAATTGCAAAGGGTATGATATTTTACCCTGCTCACAAGCTAACAAGTTAATGGCCACAGTTTTAAGACTATAGCAAACAGCGGTAGACAAAGCATTAGCATTGGCCTTGGGCCCTGAGCTCCACTTCCTGCAGGGGCACAAAAAGACTACGTGATACCTGCAGGCTTGATGGGTTGTCTTGCAAGAGGGGATCCCTGGGACGTCTGGGTGGCTCGGTGGTTGAATATCTGTCTTTGGCTTAGGGCGTGATCCTGGGGTTCTGGGATCCAGTCCTGCATCAGGCTCCCCATCGGGAGCGTGCTTCTCCTTCTGCCGATCTTTCTGCTTCTCTGTGTGTCTCATGAATAAATCAAATCTTTAAAAAAAGAGAGGATCCCTGACCTTTAGGAACCTGAATATTTTGTTTTTTTAAAATGGGCAACAAGAATGCCTGCTTCTTCTTTGCCCTGGAGAAAGACGTTATCTCTATCTTCCAAGGTGGTTGGCCATAGAAACATCCTTGAAAAGATAGTTTGGGGCAATGACAGTGCATCTACTTATAAGAAACTCAGAAACGTGACGGATCCAGGAAGAATGGTTTCTCATTACTACCTTCACTCTTTTATATCTTTTAAAATACACTCCATTTCTGAAAATCAACATTTTAATCTTGGTTCCTACATTTCAGTGAAATGTTCTCTCTCTCAGAACTCTCTGGGAACTTCCATTATAATTATGATCCCTACCAGGATTTTTAAATTAATCTTCTCAAACAATCTTCTCTGTTTCTAGTGTTTTCATATAAGTCAACAGTTTTTTCTAAGGTCTTTGAGGGCAGAAATTATTGGGGCTTATTTTTTACCCACTATAGTACTCAATATTATAGATAGGTTTAGATAATATATAGGAATATGAGAAAAGGCCACAATTAGAAAGGTTGTCTATGGTAACAAAATGATAAATAATTGTCCATAATTTCCCATCTGTCATTTTTTAGTGACCAAAGAAACAGAATTCCTAACTAAGAGTCTGAAAGTTTTTATGACTTCATAACTGTAGCATGTCAGGATTCTACAGCCAGCTCTTGGCTTGATTTTACTGGAGTTTAATCTTGGTGTGTTAGTGAATTGTGTTGATTTATCTCTGATTCAACACAAGGGATGGTAGAGACTCTTAGGCAAGTCCGGCTCTGTTTTTATCCAAAAGCTTCTTGAATAAATAGAACCATGCAATGTGCAAAAGACAGGTGGCAGAGATAGAAAGGAAAATTCTGACATAGCATAATCTATATAGATACTAATTAATGAGGAACAAGTCCATATTTATTGAAAACTAACTAGATATCTGCCCTGAGCTTGGCAGCCTGACTTCTGGCACAGAAGCAGAGAATGAGACCAGCGTGTATATTTGAAATAATTTGGCAACCTAAGTGAATAGTTTTCTTTTTTCTGCATAACTCTCTCTCCAAAAAAAAAAAAAAAAAAAAAAGAAAAGAAAAGAAAAGAAAAAAGAAAAAACAAACACCAACAAAGTATGTTTTAAAAATGGATATTAAAGGAACACCTGGGTGGCTCAGTTGGTTAAGCCTCTGCCTTCAGCTCAGGTCATGATTTTATGATTGCTGGGTCTTGGGATCAAGTCCTATGTTGGGCTCCCTGCTCCAAGGGGAGCCTGCTTCTCCCTCTCCCTCTGCCTGCCGCTCATGCTCTGCCAAATGAATAAATAAAAATTAAAAAAAATGGAAATAAAAGGCTCTTCTACAGAACACGTAGATGTGTGAGAAGGATTATAGTCCAGTGGAAAGCATAGGCTTTGAAGCTGTGAATAAGGACTCTACGATTTAGTCAATAAGTGAGTCAGGTTAAATTACATGTGTTTGTGGAATTATCTTATCAGTAAATGTGGAAAATAAAACCCACTTCTTGGCATATTTGAGCATTAAATGAGATAATGTATGTCAATTGTGTGGGGTCTGGCACATACATTTGGGCCGGGGAATGATAATTTTCATGATTACTAAATAATTGACTCATAACAATGATTCAAGGCTGGAAAAGTGGGGAGATGATTAAGGAAGAATTAAAAAGTCCAGGAAAAGGATGGGAGGGGACAAATGGGTAGAACACGGTATCTTTAGGGCACTGAAATATTCTGCATGGTAAATTTGGTGGATATATGAAATCACACTTTTATTCAAAGCCATCGAATGCACAACACCAAGCGTGAATCCTAATGTAAACTATGTACTTTATGGGTGTGAATCCTTACGTAAACTCTGAGGATCATGATGTGTCAGTGTGGGTTCATTAGTTGTAAGAAATGCGGCAGGGTGGGGGGGGGTTATGTTGATAATGGGGCCTGCATGTGTGGGGTCAGAGGGTAGATTGGAGATCTCTATCTTCCGTTCAGTTTTGCTGTGAACTAAAACTGCTCTAAAAACAGACTTGAAAATACAACTATCTCTTAGAGGCATCCCCACGCAGGAAATTACCCAAGGGACCTGTGAAGGTTTTAACTGTGAGCGAAGGCACCCACCAGATCTCAGGAATGGAGGGAATGAAGATGACTGCTTTTTGGTGGGTTGTCCTGATTAGTGATTGGTTGAATTGAGAATTTCAATCTCCAGAGTCATGGGGGGAAAAAAAACACGTAAATTTTGTCACCTTATCAATCTTTGTAAATTTCCCATGCTAAAATAGACAGCTTACAGAATTACCTGTGATGTACTTTGTCTGGAGTTCCAACTTGGCTTTCTGTATTTTTCGCTTGCTTTTTAGATATTCCCATTATAAAGTATAAAACAGAAATTATAATGTAGGGAGTAATAGTTTCTTTGTCAGATTGAAATAAAGTAATTGGTAGCTTTCCAAGATAGTCTGAAGGGGGTAAGTTACATTTATGTGATCTAAATCCATTGGTTAAAAGCACAGGGATTAACATCTGCTAAAAGAATTGTGCTTGGCACGCAGGTGTTTCAATATTTGCATTTAGTATGTGTTTCAGAAACAGCCTCTGAGAAAAACATTTATGTAACAATCTGGTGGTTTTATTGTTTAAATCTGTCAGGACAGTCATTTTGTTACTCAGACTTTGTGACCCTCTTGCAAGCTGTAAACTATTTAACGAAGTGAATATATTGAGAAAGATGACAGACTTTCAAACTTTGGGGGGAAAGAGTATTATATGAGAAGAATCAGCTTTCCCCCTTGAGACTGTGCCTAATATGTGAACAGCAAAAACAATTACATTGGTGATTTCAGGAAGTCCAATAAATTCCATTGCACAGTCCTACTTTTGAAATATTACATCACTCAGCAAAAGCTTAGGCTCATATATTAGCTGAAATGAACTAATCATGAATTAATTACCATTAGTTCAGTTTTGTGAATGGAGTGCAGAGGTAAGGCTCTGGTTTTGCCTGTGGCCAGCGCCTCCAGGTTTAACGACGCCTGCACTTTGGTCTCCCGGTGCCCAAATGTGGGGGGCACTCTGGAGCTACTCATTTCAGCAGTCCTGCGGATCACCTCTCGTTGCGGTGATTGACTTAATCATTCTGTAATCCACATTGTTAAAATAAGTTGTGCTCTGGTCGTTTGTTTTGTAGGTAAAGTGGGGGAAATAAATGCAGTGTTTCTCTAGAGATTTGTGGCTTAAAATCAGAAAGAATATAGAGGAATCAATTGGTTTCACACACTGCCAGATTATACCTCAAGCAAATTAAAACTGGGTAAAAATGGAATTGCCAGTGATTTCAGCTTTATAACATCCACACATGGCTATGATAGCACATGATGGCTCACTTTGGCTTAACTACTTTTTAAGTGCCTTAAATGTCTTTAGGGTACATGAGTATCCAGTGGGACACAATGTCTTGTGTATAAATAGCAACTAGTTTTGACTGTTAATATCTGCCCTGTGGCTTGTTCTCACAGAATTTCTTTGCTTTTTAACTTCTAGATGGGTTATTCAGGGTTATTTCAGGCCACTTTGGAAATTCACCCAGGATGTTTCAGTTGGTGCAGATTTCAGATACATCATTGCTTCAGGTAATTGTCTCCAAGACCCACTGGGTAGGGTGGGGGTGTGTATGCCGAATTGTATTTGGAGTTTTGTTTGATAGCTTCTGAAATAGCCGGCACTTCTCCAAGGCTAGAACTTCCATCTACTGTATTTTCTTTACTTAATAATACATTTCTCAAATGCTGTAGCCAGTCCCACAAATTCTACCTTATTAATATCTCTCTTTTGATAGTCTCCAGATATGGGATTGCACAGACTAGCAAAATCTCCAGAAATTTTTTTGGGGAAACTGTATCGATGGTCAAGGTTTGATTTTGTTAATTATGGACATGAAACAAATACTTTTATCATTTAATAAATGAGAGTACATTTTAACACCAAAAGTTAAGAAAAGTCTAATGTATGGATGAAGAACAGTGCTTTAAATTTAGTCAATTTAACTAATGCAGAAGTCATGTCATCAACTTATTTTTTCTCATTTGGGTAACAACTTTGCCAAGGATTGCTATCCAGCAGGAGAGATTAGAGAATTATTGACAAATTTCAAAATGGCTTTGGAATGCCTGAGTGGCTCAGTTGGAAGAGCATGAAACCCTTGAGCTGGAAGAGCATGAAACCCTTGAGCTGGAGGTTGTGAGTTTGAGCCCCACATTGGGTGTAGAGATTACTTAAAAAAATGAATAAGTAAAAATGTTTTAAAAAGTTTAAAAAAATAAGATACAAATAACTTTGGCTTGGAATCAGGAAACCTGGGTTAGGGGCATGTTAGCTATTGGATTTTCTCTAAGCTTCTCCAGTGGGACAAGGGATGATAACCCCGGTCTGGCCTTTCTCACAAGGTTATTGTGAAATTCATGTGGAATAATGCATGCAAAAATGTGCACAATGAAAATGAGGTGGTTTTAATGTAAATTTATGCAACATTATGATGAGGTTCTAGAATCCTACAATTGGGCTTAGCCTCAGGAATCATCTGAGAAATCACCTCACAGCCTTTCCATTTTTCAGTGGCAACACAAGTCATCTCTGGTGTCTCATGGGTGAAGTATATAATTTTTAATTGACCTGGTTTAGATACTTTGCTGTAGCATCCACCTATTGGGACTTGTTTCTTGAAGAAAGAAATGCTATTTCTCTTCTGTGATGGCACTTGAGAAAAGTTAAAGGGATT